>NC_091620.1:2400000-2727500 GCF_027580195.1 Bos mutus | reverse complement strand
AACAGCCAGGACACGGAAGCAACCTAGACGGCCATCGACACGTGAACGGATAAAGTAGCTGTGGTACGTACATACAGTGGAATATTACTCAGCCATAAGAAGGGGAAATTTGAGTCAATTGAACTGAGGCGGACAAATCTAGAGCCTGTTACACAGAGTGAAGTAAGTCAGAAAGAGAAAAACACATATTGCATATTAATGCATGCACATGGGATCGAGAAAAATGGTGCTGATGAACCTACTTGCAGGGAAGAAATAGAGACGCAGATGTAGAGGATGGACTTGTTGACATGGGAGGGGAAGGAGAGGGTAGGATGAATTGAGAGAGTAGCTTTGAAATACATATACTACCATGGGTGACACAGATAGCTAATGGGAAATTGCTGTACAGCATAGGGAGCTCAGCTTCATGCTCTGTGATGACCTAGAGCAGTGGGATGGGGTGAGGGAGGGAGGTTGGAGGCTGGCTCAAGAGAGACGGGACACACGTGTACACACAGCTAATTCATGTCGTCGTACAGCAGAAACCATCACAGCACTGTCAAGCAACTATCCTCCAGTTAAAAGTACAGACCAGGAGTAGAAAGCATATATTTTATAAGGAAATGAATATTTAAAAGAACAGATTGGTGGCTGCCACCAGAGGTGAGGGCAGGGAGGGGTGGGGGTGGTCCAAATGGGTGGAAGGGGTCAAAAGTTACAAACCTCCAGTTATAAGATACATAAGCCCTGGGGACGTGATGTACGGCTTGGTGACCACTATTAACAACACTGGACGGCTGTACTTGAAAATACGTGAAAGTTTCTAAAAGAGTAGATCTTTAAAAAATCCTCATCACAAGGAAAAAGGTGTGTAACTATGTGTGGTGATTCAGTGCAGCTCAGTTCAGTCGCTCAGTCATGTCCGACTCTTTGTGACCCCAAGAACCGCACGCAGCACGCCAGGCCTCCCTGTCCATCACCAACTCTCAGAGTCCACCCAAACCCATGTCCATTGAGTCAGTGATGCCATCCAACCAACTCATCCTCTGTCATCCCCTTCTCCTTCTGCCCTCAATCTTTCCCAGAATCAGGGTCTCTTCAAATGAGTCAGCTCTTCACATCAAGTGGCCAAAGTATTGGAGTTTCAGCTTCAACATCAGTCCTTCCAATGAATACCCAGGACTGATCTGCTTTAGGATGGATTGGTTGGATCTCCTTGCAGTCTAAGGGACTGTCAAGAGTCTTTTCCAACACCACAGTTCAAAAGCATCCATTCTTTGGCACTAAGCTTTCTTTACAGTCCAACTCTCATATCCATACATGACCACTGGAAAAACCACAGCCTTGACTAGACGTACCTTCGTTGACAAAGTAATGTCTTTGCTTTTCAATATGCTGTCTAGGTTGGTCATAACTTTCCTTCCAAGGAGAAAGCGTCTTTTAATTTCATGGCTGCAGTCACCATCTGCAGTGATTTTGGAGCCCAGAAAAATAAAGTCTGACACTGTTTCCACTGTTTCGCCATCTATCTGCTGTGGAGTGATGGGACCAGTTGCCATGATCTTAGTTTTCTGAATGTTGAGCTTTAAGCCAACTTTTTCACTCTCCTCTTTCACTTTCATCAAGAAGCTCTTTAGTTCTTCTTCACGTTCTGCCATAAGGGTGGTGTCATCTGCATATCTGAGGTTATTGATATTTCTCCCGGCAATTTTGATTCCAGCTTGTGCTTCTTCCAGTCCAGCGTTTCTCATGATGTACTCTGCATATAAGTTAAATAAGCAGGGTGACAATATACAACCTTGACATACTCCTTTTCCTATTTGGAACCAGTCTGTTGTTCTATGTCCAGTTCTAACTGCTGCTTGGTGATGGGTGTTAATTAAACTTATTATGGTGATCATTTTGCAATATATACAAACACTGAATCATTATGTTACACACCCAGATCCAACATCATGTTATATGTTTATAATGTTATATGTTATAATGTTATATGTTATATGTCTACATCTCTATACTAAAAATACAGAGTAGTACCAAAGACTCCAAAAGTAAAATTAATCTAAAACCAAATTAAGTTGATAGACAATAAAAATATGCAAATTATATATTTTATCAAGTCTAAAATGTCCTCAGTTGTAAGACAAACCATTACTTTATGTATAACTAAGAAAGAAACAGCATTTTGAGATGTAAAATCTGAAATACTTATTTTCACTTGTGTTTATTTTATTAAAATAATACTTTAGATTTATTTGTACATAATTATTTATCATATGGCCTTCCCTGATGGCTCAGGCGGTAAACAATTCACTTGCAATGTATCATTCTCGTCAATAATTAATAACCTATTTTGTTAATAATGAAATAACCCAAATTGATATTTCTCTAAAAAAGACATCCACATGGCCAACAGGCAGATATAACAATGCTTGTCATTGCTAATTATTAGAAGAAAGCAAATCAAAGCTACAAAGAGGTATCACTTCACACTGGTCAGAATGGTCCTCATTAAAAAGACACACTGGAGAACGCGGAAACCTCCTACACTGTTGCTGGGAATGTAAACTGGTGCAGCTATTGTGAAGAAGAGTACAGAGGTTCCTTAAAAACCAACAGTAGAGGCACCAGATAAGCCAGCGATCACACCCCTGGGTGTATACCCAGAGAAAACTCTAGTTAGACAAGATCCATGCACCCTATGTTCACAGCAGCACTGTTTACAACAGCAAGACAAGGAAGCGACCTAAGTGTCCGTCCACAGCTGAAGGGACAAAGAATGTATGGTGTGTGTGCATATATAGTGCAATACTACCCAGCCATGAAAAAAGAATGGAATAATGCCCCTTGCAGCAAGAGGGAAGGACCTGGAGACTGTCATACTGAATGAAGTCAGTCAGAGAAAGACAGCTGTCACAAGATATATCACTCATGTAGTCAAATCTAAAAATGACATAAACGAACTTATTTACAAAACAAACACTCACAAACCTATAAAAACAAACTTATGGTTACCAAAGGGGAAATAAGGGGATAAATTAGGATCTTGGGATTAACAGACACATACTATTATATATAAGATAGATAAGCAAGGACTTACTGTATACCACAGGAAACTATACTCAATATCTTATAATAATCTAGAATAGAAAAAAAAATTGAAAAAGCACATATATGTACTTTATACACACGCTACTGGGTACACCTGAAAATAACACGGCAGACTAAATCAACTATATCTCAATAAAAACAGAATGAACCAAGCTGGTTAATCCCATGGACAGAGAAGCCTGGTAGACTACAGTCCATGGGATCGCAAAGAGTTGGACACGACTGAGCGACATCACTTTCACTTTCAAGCTGGTTAAGACATTCCCAAAACATCTTCATGTTCAGGACTGACTCTTCTGAGTCACTTTCCAAAGCAAATCACATCGATGTTTTCCCCTGCACAACACCACCCTCAGTGCCCCAAAGCCCGTCTCACTGCTGTTACTGGGCTCTCCTTGAAGCCTCTGAACCTGTGCTGTAACTTCTGATGTAAGTGGATCCATAATGGCCACAACCTCAGCACCTTCCCCTGGCCCCAGAGCCACTGAAGATGCATCCCAGTGTAACTTAGAGATTCCAACAGGTGGGACACAATCTCTGGCTTAGAAGTGAGGAATGATCGCATTTTGGAAAACAGAACACGCAGAACCAGGTTAGAAAGCTCAGGAACGCTAGAGAGCACGGTACACTTTGCAACTGAGTGGACGGCAAGGCCTCCCTAGAACAGTAACCTTTGAGCAGAGACTTGGACTTGCCCGGAAGGGAGAAAGTCACACTGATTTCCGAATGACGCGTTTGCCTCCAGTGGGAACGAGCGGAAGAACATCCCAGATTGAGGAGTGCCGGGTGCGAGAACACCCCGGGGCTGACGCCTCTGGAATGAGCGGGCCAGCGGGGAGAGGTGAGAGATCAAGGCCACAGCGGCCAGAAACGCTCCGAGGCTGCGCTTGGGTCTGGGTTACTCTGAGTGAAACCTTGTCGTCCCCTGTCCTTACAGCTTTCTGAGCGCACCCGTGAGACGACCCAACCTCTGTCTTTCCAGGACCACTCTGCCTGCCCTGCTGGGCATGACAGAGGACAGGGAGGGAAGCAGACTGGTCTCGAGGTCCTGCAGTGATGGGCAAGAGACGGTGGCTCAGACAATGTATATCTGATGTATGTATGTCCGGATGCATTTTGAATGGAGAGCCAGCAGGGCTTCCTCTCCTGTTGAAATACTTCCTTCCAATTAGTTAGAAGAAACACGGGGGAGCAGGGCTTCTTATTCAGTTTTAGAAGTTTTGTCGTTGTTCTGTCACTCAGTCGTGTCTGACTCTTTGTGACCCCGTGGACTGCACGTCAGGCTTTCCCGTCCTTCACCATCTCCCAGAACTTGCTCAAACTTGTATCTATCGAGTCAGTGATGCCATCTAACCATCTCGTCCTCTGTCAGCCCCTTCTCCTGCTTTCAATCTTTCCCAGCATCGGGGTCTTTTCTAAGAAGTCGGTTCATAGCACCAGGTGGCCAGAGTACTGGAGCTTCAGCTTCAGCATCAGTTCTTCCAATTAATACTCAGGACTGATTTTCTTTAGGATTGAGTGGTTTAATCTCCTTGCCATCCAAGGGATTCGCGAGAATCTTTTCCAACACCACAATTGAAAAGCGTTAATTCTTTGGTGCTCAGCCTTCCTTATGGTCCAACCATAAAGTTTTAAAAGTTTATAAAATTTCATATAAAGTTTTCAAGCATTAAAACCAATTTCATCTTCAGCAATGAGATTTACAATTTCCTTTCCCTACGCATTTTCTGAGCAGGCAGGGAATGGCAGGTAGCACCATCAGAGAGAGAAAATTCCAGTGCATTTTAAAGCATCAATAATTGGGTCAAGGAATGTAATAACTTGTGCAGAAGGAACGATGATCAGATGTCATGCTTTGGGCCAGCGTAGGTGCTGATTTCAGAAATCAGCCAGAAGTCACTATTTTTGCTTGTTTGTCCTTTCTTTCTTAGCGTCTGTCAAATTTCTGGAGAACAGACAGAATTCTTATGTGGAAGCATTAACCATATCAGCACCTCAATACCATGTTGGCATCTCAGCAATGAACCCCCTAAATAAAGCCCAAGATGACTCATTCCAAGAAGAATTCCCCACCGTGTTCACTGGAGGTTTTGACCTTGGGCCTGGAGTTCCCATGATGACTTGCACCTCACTGGACCCTCGCTGGGGCCTCTGTGCTGGGGGTTCCCCCCGGTCCCGGGTGAGGTGCTGGTGGATCAGGTATACGCAGGCCAGTCCCTGATGGAAAAGACCCTGATTTTGGAAAGACTGAAGGAAGGAGGAGAAGGCGATGACAGAGGATGAGATGGTTGGATGGCATCACTGACTCAGTGGAATGAGTTTGAGCAAGCTCCAGGAGATGGTGAAAGACCGGGAAACCTGGGGTGTTGCAGTCCATGGGGTCGCAAAGTGTTGGGCACGATTGAGCGACTGAACCACAACAACAAGGCCAGTCCTATTTCAATCCTGTATCCCCCAAGTTGCCTCCTGCAGATCAGAGTGTCCCCAGCTCAGTGAATTCAACATCTCTTCATCAATGCTATGAAGCAGGTCAAAAAAAACCTGACCTTAGGCAGGTCACTTAGATTACCCCTGCACTGCTCCTTCTAGGGATGCGAAAATCAATACCTGACCTTTCTTCCTACCAGAGTTTTTGAAAATAAATTGACATGCTAGATGTGTGAAAATCTTAGAAAGTAAGAAAAAAAAAAGGATTGGGGTAAAAAATGTCTGATAACCTTCCTGCCCAGCCCAAGGACAGAAGCTGACTCAAAGGTTCCCAGAATGCAATGCACATTTTTGTTTCTTTCTATACCTGCCTTTTATAAAAACTTATGCAACAGATAATGTTTTCAATCTTTTTGTTCAATTACTGTGCACTCTTCTGAGTTTCTCTCATTGTTTCATGTATATCTTATCTCCCAAGATTATAATCTGGAGGAAGAAATGGCAACCCACTCCAGTATCCTTGCCTGGAAAATTCCATGTATAGAGAAGTCTGGTCAGCTACAGTCCATGGGGCTGCAAAGAGTTGGACACAACTGAGCATGCACACAAGTTTGTAAGCTTGGAATATCTCACCACAGAAAAAGTAAACAGTGGGCATTCAACACTGGTTGCCCAGTGGTCAACTGAAGCATGTTTGTCTACATGAACTTGAGAGTGTTTATGAAGAAACACCCATCTAATATCCTTCATGCTTCATTTTCTGGGTAACGTGAGAACATTGATTTAGATGACAAATCTCAAATCTGGAAGAAATAATGAATTGAATACAGTGTGACAGAATTCTACACAGTCCAGTTCTAACAGATTACAGGTATTTCCCAATCTGACAACAATAAGGGTCATTTTCCAAAAGTTGTGATAAATGAAAAGATTATAATTTGATGGTCATCATAACTCTTCACTTCAAGGAGAACACAAGAATATGTGAAAATCTGGAGAAAAGGAAAGATATAAACATCTGAATGCAGAGTTCCAAAGAATAGCAAGAACAGATAAGAAAACCTTCTTCAGCGATCAATGCAAAGAAATAGAGGAAAACAACAGAATGGGAAAGACTAGGGATCTCTTCAAGAAAATCAGAGATACCAAAGGAACATTTCATGCAAAGATGAGCTCGATAAAGGACATAAATGGTATGGACCTGACAGAAGCAGAAGATATTAAGAAGAGATGGCAAGAATACACAGAAGAACTGTACAAAAAAGATCTTCACAGCCCAGATAATCACGATGGTGTGATCACTGACCTAGAGCCAGACATCCTGGAATGTGAAGTCAAGTGGGCCTTAGAAAGCATCACTACGAACAAAGCTAGTGGAGGTGATGGAATTCCAGTTGAGCTATTCCAAATCCTGAAAGATGATGCTGTGAAAGTGCTGCACTCAATATGCAGCAAATTTGGAAAACTCAGCAGTGGCCACAGGACTGGAAAAGGTCAGTTTTCATTCCAATCCCAAAGAAAGGCAATGCCAAAGAATGCTCAAACTACCACACAATTGCATTCATCTCATATGCTAGTAAAGTAATGCTCAAAATTCTCCAAGTCAGGCTTCAGCAATACGTGAACTGTGAACTTCCTGATGTTCAAGCTGGTTTTAGAAAAGGCAGAGGAACCAGAGATCAAATTGCCAACATCCGCTGGATCATGGAAAAAGCAAGAGAGTTCCAGAAAAACATCTATTTCTGCTTTATTGACTATGCCAAAGCCTTTGACTGTGTGGATCACAATAAACTGTGGAAAATTCTGAAAGAGATGGGAATATCGGAACACCTGATCTGCCTCTTGAGAAATTTGTATGCAGGTCAGGAAGCAACAGTTAGAACTGGACATGGAACAACAGACTGGTTCCAAATAGGAAAAGGAGTTCGTCAAGGCTGTATATTGTCACCCTGTTTATTTAACTTATATGCAGAGTACATCATGAGAAACGCTGGACTGGAAGAAACACAAGCTGGAATCAAGATTGCCAGGAGAAATATCAATAACCTCAGATATGCAGATGATACCACCCTTATGGCAGAAAGTGAAGAGGAACTCAAAAGCCTCTTGATGAAAGTGAAAGTGGAGAGTAAAAAAGTTGGCTTAAAGCTCAACATTCAGAAAATGAAGATCATGGCATCTGGTCCCACCACTTCATGGGAAATAGATGGGGAAACAGTGGAAATAGTGTCAGACTTTATTTTTCTGGGCTCCAAAATCACTGCAAATGGTGACTGCAGCCATGAAATTAAAAGACACTTACTCCTTGGAAGGAAAGTTATGACCAACCTAGATAGCATATTCAAAAGCAGAGACATTACTTTGCCAACAAAGGTTCGTCTAGTCAAGGCTACGGTGTTTCTTGTGGTCATGTATGGATGTGAAAGTTGGACTGTGAAGAAGGCTGAGCGCCGAAGAATTGCTGCTTTTGAACTGTGGTGTTGGAGAAGACTCTTGAGAGTCCCATGGACTGCAAGGAGATCCAACCAGTCCATTCTAAAGGAGATCAGCCCTGGGATTTCTTTGGAAGGAATGATACTAAAGCTGAAACTCCAGTACTTTGGCCACCTCATGCGAAGAGTTGACTTATTGGAAAAGACTCTGATGCTGGGAGGGATTGGGGGCAGGAGGAGAAGGGGATGACAGAGGATGAGATGGCTGGATGGCATCACGGACTCGATGGACGTGAGTCTGGGTGAACTCCGGGAGTTGGTGATGGACAGGGAGGCCTGGCGTGCTGCGATTCACGGGGTCGCAAAGAGTCAGACACGACTGAGCAACTGATCTGATCTGATTTGATATATAGTATATACTTATACACTAATATAAGATCTCAAATGAGATTAAACACCAATTTTGCCAAGTACATCAAATAAGGATTAGAAATACATAGATAATCATAAATACTTCTGAGCTTTTATTATGCTCTTATCACTATGAATAGATACATGCAGAGGAAAAAGTCATTGTAGGGATATTTAAGAACGAAGGGATTTCCAGAGTCTTTGCAGAGTATTTTCCAGTGATCTTGCTAATTCTAGAACTTTCTACAGGAAACTGTCACCCACTGACTTAGGTGCTGATGTCACCATGTGTCTTTGCGGCCTCAAGAAGAATGAAGATGGACCTGGAGAAGACGATTATTTGCAAGTTTGTCACACATATGTGATATATATACTACATATATCACAATATACAAAATCTCAATCTTCCTTTGTCCACTTAATATACATTCATTGAAGATTTCACCACATATATCTATATATATAACACATATATGTTACATATGTGTTCTCAGTGTGTGGGTGTATACTCAATACATATATGTATTATATATGGATACACAATGCTGCTCAATGCTGCTTATCATTTCAATGGTTTCTGTTAAGCTGGCATCAATTAAAACTTCACTTCTTTAGTTACTAGTTTGATGAAATTTCTGTTGTATTTGTTCTAAATGTTCTTCATACTTTGTCTTCTGTTCTCATAGATTAAAAGAATTACAACTTCAAAGCTTGCAGGTTCTTTGAGACATTTTTCTTTACTCTCAAGCTTAGGATATATCTCCCATCCACTGTTTCCATTAATTTTGTATGGCTTTTTTTTCTTAATATAGCTGGAATTTAATATTATGTATATATGCGACACAGCTTTTAAATTGATTTTCTTGCAGAAAGCTGTTCCAGCATCACTTGCTGAACAATGCTTGCTGTCTTTGCTTAAAGCAAATGAAACATTCATAAATATAACAATAGCTAAATTAGATAAATGCAAATGTGTATATTGTTTTATACTTTTTTGTCCTAATTAATTCTAATTTAAAAAAGTTCAGTTCAGTTCAGTCGCTCAGTCGTGTCCGACTCCTTGCAACCCTATGAATCACAGCATGCCAGGCTTCCCTGTCCAGCACCAACTCCCGGAGTTCACCCAAACCCACGTCCATCGAGTTGGTGATGCCATCCAGCCATCTCATCCTCTGTCATCCCCTTCTCCTCCTGCCCCCAATCCCTCCCAGAATCAGAGTCTTTTCCAATGAATCAACTCTTCGCATGAGGTGGCCAAAGTACTGGAGTTTCAGCCTTAGCATCATTCCTTCCAAAGAACACCCAGGACTGATCTCCTTTAGAATGGACTGGTTGGATCTCCTTGCAGTCCAAGGGACTCTCAAGAGTCTTCTCCAACAGTTATTTCCATTTTAAAAAGGAGCTATAACACAGTGTTCTTGGTTTGACTTTAGCAATGAATCATTTTTGTATTAGTCCTGATAAGACTAATAAAAAGTGACCTAAAAGTGAGCCTTCTAGAACCTTTCCTACATATATCTGTTTCCCACATTTTTCATTTTCATTTTTTGCTGTGCCTCAAGGCATGTGGGATCTTACTTCCCTGATCAGGGATCAAACTTGTGCCCCCTGCAGTGTAAGTGCTGAGTCTTAACCGTTAGACCACCAGGGAAGTCCCTCCCACACAATTCTAATTTGACTTATATTCTTCCTGGTCAGACTGAAGTAGACACTTACGGCACTGTGCTCATTTCGTGTGCCTCTGTGTGCTTCTATGAGTCCTTCTTCTTACACCTGAGGAGTCACCAGCTATGCCTGGGATCCCTGCCTCAACGATTACCTCCTGGAATTAGCAGGTACTGGGCTGTGCTGAGGCCCAAAAGAAATAAGAGAAACTTTCGTGTGCAGTCTGGGCTGAATCGAAATGCTGAAGTTCCAAAGTAATGACATGCTACTTTCACTTGCCAGTCCCCAGGGACACTCCTCGCGCTGAGGGAGAAGGCTTCAGGCTACATCCCATCATTTTTTGGTCCAGATTTCCCCAGAAGAACGGCACACCATTTTGGGATGATTCGAGTCTCTGACTAAAATGCAGGTCCTCGTTTATAGTGAGGTCCTAAGCGTCACTACTTAATTAACTGAAGGGTCCAACCTGGATCACAATCTCCTCCCCACTGAAATATGCCCAAAAAACATGCAGTAAAACAGTCCTGCAGTCAGCACCCATGCAGACTTGGGGATGGAGTTCGACTTCCTGCTCACCTTCCACTCTTTGCTCCCCAGGTTAGTGACCACAGTGGCTCTTCACGGGGGCAACACAACCCTGAACTGGGATGTTTGGAAAATCTGCACTGGTATCTTTAATTAGGGATCCTACTGGGTTTTAATAAGTTGGTTCAAATTATGCTATTTTTTTTAATACACGGACCAATCCTAGAAAACAAAATTGTCCCACGACACTTGCGAATTTCAGATGCCCCAGCAGATGACATCAGCTGTGGATAATACATTTTCAATACTTTATATCACTGTGGGCTGAACGTTCAAGTCCTCACAGTACTCATAGGTTGAAACCTCATCCCTAGTGTGATGGTATTGCAGGCAGGGCCTTTGGGGAGATTAGGTCATGAGGGTGGGGCCCTCATGAATGGGATTGGTGCGCTTATAAAAGAGACCCTGGAGAGCCCCCCTCTCCTGTCACATGTGGATACAGTGACAAGACAGCCTCCAGTGAGATAGGACGTGGGGCCTCAGCAGACACCAAGTCTGCCACTGCCTTCATCTTGGACTTCCCAGCTTCTAGCTGTGAACAATAAATTTCTGTCATTTAAAAGTCACCCCAGCCTATGGTATTTTTGACATAGCAGCCTGACTAGACTGAGATATAAATGTTTAACAAAAAGTGAAATAAAAGTACAGACATTTGAGAAAATATTGTGGAGAGGGAGGATTCAATGGATTAAAGAGATGGTCTTGAGTAATGGAATGCTTTATTCACTCCATACAACTGCTTGTGTATTGTAAAATTTTCAGTGTCATAGTTAGTAGAAAATGTAATGAAAGTGAAAAGTTAGTCACTCAGTTGTGTCTGACTCTCTGTGACTCCATGGACTGTAGCCCGCCAGGCTCCTTTGTCCATGGGATTCTCCAGGCAAGAATATCGGAGTGGCTTGCCATTCCCTTCTTCAGAGGATCTTCCTGACTCAGGGATTGACAGGTCTCTCATATTGTGGGCAGATCCTTTGCCATAAGAGCCACCAAGGAAGCCCAGACAAGTGTAATAGCAAGTGCTTAACAAAAGCATATGGACCCAGTTGCAATGATGTAAGAGATGAGATTTGAGACTCCTTCTGGGAGACTTTAAATCAACTACAGTTACATGGATGAAATCACATAAAAGGCAAAAGGCAAAGATCTCATTGAATTTCATTAGTAAAGGTAATTTTAAAAATAATATTATTGCCAACTTATACATCTTAAAAATTACAAAGCACAATGACATAAACTTATTTTATGAAAACTAGCTACTGAGATATTTATTCATTATGAAATTAGCTGTTATTTTCCCCAACCCCCTCAGATAATACCCCTAGAGGTTTACACAAAAATTCTCTATAGACATCTGTGTAATCATTTCTTTCCAGTTGATCTTTGAAGAACATTGCATATCATCTCCCAAGATCTTTTTAAGTTCTAGAGACCTGATTCACACCTGGACTTTGAGAAGAATTTCCTAACAGTGGATATTTTCAATGACAGTTGTCACTGACTCATCTCGCATCATCACAAAGGCAATGATGTTGACACTACACTTGTAAACAAATCCCAGCTCTTCTGTGAAAACACTTTCTCATTATTTCCATTTCAGCACCTTATAATTTCCCGAGGTGTGTTATTTCCATCTCAATTAAGGTTATTTTCTTCTTTGTCTCATCAGCACAAATAATTCTCGCTTGTTATTGTTTATTGTAGCATGACTTTCTACTCTAGCATCCACCTGTACCTGTGAATCTTATTTTCACATGCTTGCTGTAAAGCATAGCTTCTGATTCTCTCATTTCTCTTAAATTCATTGTTATTCACCATGCATGAGTGTGCGTCACCAGATGCCCAGTCGTGTCTGAGCCTTTTGCAACCCCATGGACTAGCCCACCAGGCTCCTCTGTCCATGGGTATTCTCCAGGCAAGAATACTGGAGTGGGTTCCATGCCCTTCTCCAGGGCATTGTCCCGATCTGGGAATCGAACCCACATCTCCTGCATTGCAGGTAGATTCTTGACCCGCTGAGCCACAGGTAGACACAGTATCTGACTCCTCCACCACCTGTTTGGAGTGTATCCCCGGTGACTCAGCAGTAAAGAGCCCACTTGCAATGCAGGAGCTGCAGGAGATGCAGGTTCGCTC
Source organism: Bos mutus (assembly GCF_027580195.1). NCBI lineage: Eukaryota > Metazoa > Chordata > Mammalia > Artiodactyla > Bovidae > Bos > Bos mutus. Next base: position 2,714,754 of record NC_091620.1, on the reverse strand, counting down.
CCTGGGTGGGGAAGATCCCCTGGCAGAGGGCATGGCAACCCACTCCAGTATTCTTGCCTGGAGAATCCTACAGAGAGAGGAGCCCAGAGGGCTACAGTCCATAGAGTCACAAAGAGTCAGACACGACTAAAGTGACTTAGCAGGAAAGACACAATTGATTGTAAGACATATTACTTTATGTTAAGACATTTACCATGACATAGAGACCAGACCATTGGAGAAGGAAATGGCAACCCACTCCAGTGTTCTTGCCTGGAGAATCCCGGGATGGGGGAGCCTGGTGGGCTGCCGTCTATGGGGTCGCACAGAGTCAGGCATGACTGAAGCGACTTAGCAGCAGCAGCAGAGAACAGACCTGTGGTTGCCAAGGCAAAGGGGAGGGAAGGATTGGGAGTTTTGGATTAGTGGATGCAAACTATTATATATAGAATGGATAAACAAGGTCCTACTGTACAGCACAGGGACCTATATTCAACATTCTGTGATAAACCATAATGGAAAAGAATATGAAAAAGAATATATATGTATATAAATGAATCATCTTACTGTACAGCAGAAATTAACACAACATTATAAATCAACTGTACTTCAAAAAAAAATTTAAGAGATATTGACAAAAACAGGCAATTACATTCTGACACAATGTCTTGTCATAACTCGAAATTTTAGGCAGTGTCATTTTCTAGACCATCGCATCATTCAGTTCAGTTCAGTTCAGTCGCTCGGTCGTGTCCAACTCTTTGTGACCCCATGAATCGCAGCACGCCAGGCCTCCCTGGCCATCACCAACTCCTGGAGTTCACTCAGACTCACATCCATTGAGTCAGTGATGCCATCCAGCCATCTCATCCTCTGTCCTCCCCTTCTCCTCCTGCCCCCAATGCCTCCCAGCATCAGAGTCTTTTCCAATAAGTCAACTCTTCGCATGAGGTGGCCAAAGTACTGGAGTTTCAGCTTCAGCATCATTCCTTCCAAAGAACACCCAGGACTGATCTCCTTTAGAATGCACTGGTTGGATCTCCTTGCAGTCCATGGGACTCTCAAGAGTCTTCTCCAACACCACAGTTCAAAAGCATCAATTCTTCGGCACTCAGCTTTCTTCACAGTCCAACTTTCACATCCATACATGACCACTGGAAAAACAATAGCCTCGACTAGATGGACCTTTTTTGGCAAAGTAATGTCTCTGCTTTTGAATATGCTATCTAGGTTGGACATAACTTTCCTTGCAAGGAGTAAGCGTCTTTTAATTTCATGGCCGCAGTCACCATCTGCAGTGATTTTGGAGCCCAGAAAAATAAAGTCTGACACTGTTTCCACTGTTTCCCCATCTATTTCCCATGAAGTGATGGGACTGGATGCCATGATCTTAGTTTTCTGAATGTTGAGCTTTAAGCCAACTTTTTCACTCTCCTCTTTCACTTTCATCAAGAGGCTTTTGAGTTCCTCTTCACTTTCTGCCATAAGGGTGGTGTCATCTGCATATCTGAGGTTATTGATATTTCTCCCGGCAATCTTGATTCCAGCTTGTGCTTCTTCCAGCCCAGCGTTTCTCATGATGTACTCTGCATAGAAGTTAAATAAGGAGGGTGACAATATACAGCCTTGACGTACTCCTTTTCCTATTTGGAACCAGTCTGTTGTTCCATGTCCAGTTCTAACTGTTGCTTCCTGACCTGCATATAGGTTTCTCAAGAGGCAAGTCAGGTGTTCTGGTATTCCCATCTCTTTCAGAATTTTCCACATAGTGATGCAGTATTTCTTAAAAAGTTTCTCCACTATTGACAGCTAGATTCTCTTCTAAATACCAATAATCTCACTGGCACTTTCTTACCCAAGATGTCAAATGAAGGTTTTCAGGTCACAATAGGAAGGACTTTTTTAAAGTTGCATTTATTAACACCTGTGTTGGCTGTGCTGGGCCTCCGCTGCTGCGCGGGCTTTCCTCTAGCTGCGGCAAGCAGCGGCCCCTCTCTAGTTGTGGTTGCAGCTTTCTCACTGTGGTGGCTTCTCTTGTTGCCGAGCACAGGCTCAGGGCACGCGGGCTTCAGTAGTTGCGATACATGGGCTCAAGAGTTGTGGTGCATGGGTCTAGGTGGTCTGTGGTATGTGAGATCTTCTCAGATCAGGGATTGAACCCATGTCTCCTAATGCACTGACAGGCGGATTCTCCACCAGTGCGCCACCAGGGAAGCCCAAGAAGGAATTTTTGATGGGAAATGAACCCAACACAAGTTGCTACAATAATCCACAGAATTCAAGTTATCAGCTCCCCTGACCAGGAGTGCAAGTGTCCAGGCAAGGATGCCTGTGTCCCAGGGACCAGCAGTGATGGTGACATGCCATGAGCACAGAGCACCTGTGATCGCAGAGATACTGTCAGTCAGTGGGACAGGGTATCAAGTGGGGGCGGAAACTGGAAGTTTCAGAATCACTGGGCTAATGGGATTGTTCACACCTGGGTCTTTTTCCAGCTAAACTTTTGCATTTATAAGTTGGTCACCACCATGATGCATGAAAAGTCTATACTCGCCTCATTTTGAACAGGTCATTCAACCGGTAGCTACAGAATACCGTTCACTACATGCTACCAATAGGCCAAGGGATCCATGCTCCAACAGAAAAACTCCCAAACCACATCAACAAGCTTTAATGGAGAAATACAGCTTTGGGGTTTTCAGATTCAGTGTCTGCAACATAGATATTATGAAATTATTCCTCGAGTCTTAGAGAATTCAGAATTTCTGTTTCTGTCATAAAAGAAAACAGGATAAGTAGACATGAGTTGGCTCCTTGAATGTAGGCAGCCTGAGAAAGACCAGGAGTGAGCCACAAACATGTCGATAATATTTTTCTCTCTCTCCTGTTCTAGCTCCAATGGTGGACACTACAGGCTCCTGGAAGGAGTCCCTTGTCAATTCAGATCACCATTATAGACAGTTAGGCAAAACAGATAAGCTCACAGGAAAACAAAAGGCGCAAACCACTCCTCACCTCAGCATCTAAATACAGCTGCAGTACACAAACTTTCTGATGGGATTTTTAGAAAATGTGTATTTGTTTATTTTTGGCTGTGCCACACAACTTGTGGGACCTTAGTTCTCCAACGAGACACTGACCCTGGGCCCACGGCAGCGAGGCACCACTGGACACTAGGGAAGTCTCTGTTGTGTAACTTTCTTAAAACAAAATGGACCACTTTTCTCAACTGACTATGTTGCATGTATAAAGGACATAATCTCTGAAGAACGACGATTTAGCTTTTCCACGTTATATTGCTTGTGTTTTGTTTTTTTCTACTGTCGTTCAGTTGCTAAGTTGTGTCTGACTCTTTGCAACCCCATGGACTGCTGCACGCCAGGCTTCCCTGTCCTTCACTATCTCCTGGAGCTTGCTCAAACTCACGTCCATTGAGTCGGTGATGCCATCCAACCATCTCATCCTCTGTCGTCCCCTTCTCCTCCTGCCCCCAATCCCTCCCAGCATCAGAGTCTTTTCCAATGAGTTGTCTCTTTGCATCAGGTGGCCAAGGTATCGGAGCTTCACCAATGAACTTATTTGTATATTTATCCAATTGCTTTTTCAAGACACATTTTGAAAGAATAAATATTCTCCCTCAGAGTTTTTTTTAATATATATTTCTGAATTCCTTTCTAAAGTGTTTGTATACTTTTTTATTTCTTTAAGCAGTGGAGAGACTTCATTCCTTTGCTAAAAATAACACTGGTGTAAATTAAAAAGAAAGATCTCCCCAGCTTATAGACCAAATTAGTAGCCTCATTTTAATTTCTGTATTTAATTTATTTATCCATATATCTCTATACAGATTTTGTCATCTGAAATGTCATTTTGTGGATTGGTTAGCATTATTTACATATTTTCACTGTGTTCCTATCTCCATTGTACTTTGATGAATGTTTTTACTACCATTGCTAGTCATATACCAATAATACAACTAAAGAGTTAATATAAAAATATTTTAGTATGAATTTTGCAAAAGAGACATAAAAATGAAAAACGTTTGGCAAGAACACTCAAACAAGTCAACTGAAAACCTGAGCCATGATCCAATAGATGGCCAACTACAAAATAAATGTGCAAAAGTCAATATGGCTGTAGCAAATACGTTGTTAGAATACGAAATGGGTACAAGTTTACATAACAAATAATAGCAAATATCTAAATACTTCAGCCTACATATATGTTTTTTATTCCCACATGAATAAGACAATCAAGTGCTACTAAAGATTAAAAAAAAAAACACTTTTAAAAATGAAGAGATACAGCATGCATTTCTGAATGAGAAAAGTCAATTTTAGAAAAGCATTAGAATTATAGATCAATTTGAAAAGCACACCTATCATAACATTGAAAATAAAGCTTTTTCAAAATTAAAACAAATGTGTCTTAATAAATTTGAGGAAATTGAAAACACAGGAAGACACACAGTAACTGATTGGAAAAGATTAATAAATAGAAAAAAATGAGAAATAAAGAATGAAATTGCCCCTACAAAATACCAAAATTTGTATAATTAATTCAACCAACAGATATATATTGAATACCCATATCCCAGACCCTGTTCAAGGCAACTGTAGTGGTTCAGTGAACACAGTCCTGCCCTCAGAGAGCTGTCAGTCTAGCAACTGACCAAAGAGTGTGTTAACTGTGTTAGAACAGACATACAAAGAGACCTGCAGAGAGGTACAGACTAACCCAAACCCAGCGATGTGTGTGTGATAATTCCTGATAACCACCTTCTTCCTCCTTACCAACCTCCCTCCTACCCTCTTGGGGTTCTAAAGGCTTTCCAGTTCCCAGCTGCTCATTTTCCAGATTAACAAACAAAACAACAGCAGCAATGACCAGAAAGCCCTAAAGGCTATTTCAGATGATTGTGGATTTATTATTTAGATTTCTTGATTTCCTGTGGATTAGGCTTCCCAGGTGGCTCAGACAGTAAAGAATCTGCCTGCAAGGCAGGAGACCCAGGTTAGAACCCTGGGTGGGGAAGATACCCTGGAGAAAGGAATGGCTACCCATTCAGGTATTCTTGCCTGGACAATCCCATGGACAAAGGAGCCTGATGGACTAGAGTCCATGGGGTCTTAAAGAGTTGGACACAACTTTGCTGTTCAGTCACTCAGTCGTGCCGGACTCTTTCTGACCCCATGGACTGCAGCATGCCAGGCTTCCTTGTCCTTCACTATGACTGAGGAACACTTTTACTTTCTTTCAGAACTCCATTCTCATCCCAGTTTACCAGGTGATTGAGAATTACCTATATGACCCAAAGGTTTTATCTTTCAATAATTAAAGACGCTTATTCAGTCTTCAATGTTGGTCTGGCAGTTTAGGAGCTAATTTTATTCCAATCCAGTAAGTACAAATGAAATTTAACTTTCCATCATTCTCTACTTGCTTTTTCCTGGTGAAATTCAGCATTTCAGGGGAAAAAAAAAAACACAACTTTTTGGGTGGCCTATTAATAATGGGCCACTGGATCTTTTCAGACTCCTAATGCTATCATTAGAAGTCCAATGTGCCATCATTTATAGTCAGTGGTTTTTATGAGCTTCTCTGCAATTTAACTCTGTGGGTGTTTAAGATTTAAAATGGAAGTCATAAGGCATAACTTCACCTTAAATTAAGCCATTCTTATCACAATATATCACCCAAAACTAATTCTCTTCAAAAACAAGAAAAGCTAAAATATTGAGGATTATCAAATATCTCCCTTACAAACAATTTGATTCTTCTCAGTGACATAAAAGATTATGGGATGAGTGCCAGCTAAATATTAATGAACAAGGTAGAATCAATTCTAGGAACTCAAGGGTAACATTCTTTATCATTTGTACTATCATGTAATTCCAAATTCAAAACCTCCACCTTCTACAATTAAATTCATGCTAAATACAAAAGTACATATTTTTGTTTTCAGATTGATGAGTTAAGATATGCAACACAGGCTAGATTATATGATGGCAAAGTTCTTTGCAAAATGCTGATTATACATTTATTGTATTTGTTGATACACTTCAATTATACATGCCATACCAGAGGTACAGAGAAAACTAGGAAAACCCATTTAATTTACTCACTGAGCACTAACTATAATTTCTCATATTTAACAGGAATGACAAAGCAACATTTATAAAGTAATGAATGTGTTCCAGGTATGGCAGTACATGTTTACACATACATCAAGGATTCTCTTCCTTAAAAAAATATGATCATGTGATTCATTCAAGCTGCTGCATGTAATTTGGTTTATTCTTTTGCATTATTTTAAATGCTGGGCTGGAGGAAGCACAAGCTGGAATCAAGATTGCTGGGAGAAATACCAATAACCTCAGATATGCAGATGACACCACTCTTATGGCAGAAAGTGAAGAGGAACTAAAAAGCCTCTTGATGAAAGTGAAAGAGGAGAGTGAAAAAGTTGGCTTAAAGCTCAACATTCAGAAAATGAAGATCATGGCATCTGGTCCCATTACTTCATGGGAAATAGATGGGGAAACAGTGGAAACAGTTGGCTGACTTTCTTTTTCTGGGCTCCAAAATCATTGCAGATGGTGATTGCAGCCATGAAATTAAAAGACACTTATTCCTTGGAAGGAAAGTTATGACCAACCTAGACAGAATATTAAAAAGCAGAGACACTACTTTGTCAACAAAGGTCCGTCTAGTCAAGGCTATGGTTTTTCCAGTAGTCCTGTATGGATGTGAGTTGAACTATAAAGCAAGCTGAGCGCCAAAGAATTGATGCTTTTGAACTGTGGTGTTGGAGAAGACTCTTGAGAGTCCCTTGGACTGCAAGAAGATCCAACCAGTCCATCCTAACGGAGATCAGTCCTGGGTGTTCATTGGTAGGACTGATTTTGAAGCTGAAACTCCAATTCTTTGGCCACCTGATGCGAAGAGCTGACTCATTTGAAAAGATCCTGATGCTGGGAGGGATTGGGGGCAGGAGGAGAAGGGGATGACAGAAGATGAGATGGCTGGATGGCATCACTGACTCAATGGACATGGGTTTGGGTGGACTCCAGGAGTTGGTGATGGACAGGGAGGTCTGGCGTGCTGCGGTTCATGGGGTCACAAAGAGTCGGACACGACTGAGTGACTGAACTGATAGCAGTCCAGTGTCCAAAAGTACCACCATGCATTTACATGGTCTACATTGATGTCCACCAAAGTTGTTTCCAACTGAGGGCTCTGATAATAATCTTGCTCTGAATGTGTTTGTACACATCTTTTGGTGCGTATGTGTGTGTTTAGGAATGAAATTCCTGGGGGACAGGACCAGGTCACAGTCAGCTTTAGTATATAACAGCAGTTTCCCCAAATGGCTGTACTAATGTACATTCCTATCATCAGAGTATGCAAGTTCATACTGCCGTTTTAACTTCCTAACAGTGTTTGGGGAGTGATACTTATGGTTACCAAAGGGAAGGAGGGGGGCAGTGATAAAGTAGGAGTCTGAAAGTGACATGTACACACTGCTATATAGAAAACAGATAATCTACAAGACTTACTTATAGGACAGGGAGCTATACTCAGTATTCTGTAAGAACCTATAAGGGAAAAGAATCTGAAAAAGGATATACATATATATGACTGAATCACTTTGCTGTATGCCTGAAACTAACACATTGCAAATCAACTATCCTTCAATAAAAGTTTAATTAATTAATTCAAAAAAGGAAAATCAAGTACAGAGAATAATAAGAGCTTTCATAAGGGAAAATAATGTACACGAGAAGACACTGTTGAGACAGGAGGGGGTCCAGGCACAATCTTTAAAAGAATGACAAAGCCTGAGGACACGACATAAAAGGATTAGAACCAGCTAGTTCCAAGCTGGCAGACAAGTCATCTTTCACTAGACCTTGAGCCTGAGTTCTTGTTGTTCAGTCGCTCAGTCATGTCTGACTTATTGCGACCCCATGGACCACAGCATACCAGGCTTCCCTGTTCTTCACCAACTCCCGGAGTTCACTCAAACTCACGTCCATCGAGTCGGTGATGCCATCCAACCATCTCATCCCCTGTTGTCCCCTTCTTCTCCTGCCTTCAATCTCTCCCAGCATCAGAGTCTTTTCCAATGAGTTGGTGCTCTGATCAGGTGGCCAAAGTATTGGAGTTTCAGCATTAGTCCTTCCAGTGAATATTCAGAGCTGATTTCCTTTAGGACTAACTGGTTTGCTATGCTTGCAGTCCAAGGGACTCTCAAGAGTCTTCTCCAACACCGCAGTTCAAAAGCATCAATTCTTCAGCACTCAGCTTTCTTTATGGTCCAACTCTCACATCCACACACAACTACTGGAAAAACCATAGCTTTGACTACATGGACCTTTGACTATACTGAGCTTCAGTATATGTTCATTATAACACAGCATCTAAATAACACATCACAGGCATCATGACAGTTACAAAGCCAACCAAAAAGGTCAAAAAGTGAAAAGCAGCCCAATTTATGGAAATCTCCGCCCCTACCCCCAAAGAACTCAAATACTCCTCCCACTCATTAGCCTATGAAATTATCTACTCTATAAAAACTGACAGCCCCATGTGCTGGGGCCTCTCTCACTGTCCAAGATGACCCACACTCTGTCTACTGAGTACCTTTCCTCCCTGAATAAACCTTTCACTTTACTATAGCTTGCTCTTGAATTCTTTCTAGGATGAAGCCAAGAGCCCCTCCTTGGTGGCTATCCCAGGGACTCAGACATGACCTGGGATGTGAGCATCCTCTCGCACCCCACTCCCTTTCCTGCAGCATTGTCATTAGCAGAGGATGGAGTAATGCTCTTAAAGTTGTAAGTAAAATAACTTTCAACCTAGAACACTTAGACCAGCCAAATTATTAATCATGTTGCTGTTGTTCAGTTGCTTGGTCATGTCCAACTCTTTGCAACCCCATGGACTGCAGCACGCCAGACTTCCCTGTCCTTCACCATCTCCTGGAGCTTGCTCAAAGCCATGTCCATTGAGTCAGTGATGCCATCCAACCATCTCATCCTCTGTTGTCCCCTTCTCCTCCTGCCTTCAATCTTTCCCAGCAACAGCGTCTTTTCTAATGAGTCAGCTCTTTGCATCAGGTGGCCAAAGGATTGGAGCTTCAGTTTCAGCATCAGTCCTTCCAATGAATATTCGGGACTGATTTCCTTTAGGATTGACTGGTTTGATACCCTTGCAGTCCAAGGGACTCTCAAGAGTCTTCTCCAAACCACAGTTCAAAAGCATCAATTCTTTGACACCCAGCCCTCTTTATGGTCCAACTCTCACATCCATACATGATGGATACCATACCAGAATGAAAACCACAATCACAGAAAACTAAACTGATTACGTGGATCACAGCCTTGTCCAACTCAGTGAAACTATATTGTGAAGGGCCACCCAAGACAGACAGGTCATGGTGGAGAGTTCTGACAAAACATGGTCCACTGGAGAAGGGAATGGCAACCCACTTCAGTATTCTTGCCTGGAGAATCCCATGAACAGTATTAATCATTAGTGAATGCAAAATTAAAGATGTTCATACCTGAAAGGACTCAGAAAATTTACCCCATCCCCCAAACACACACATACTCTTCCTCAGGTTTTGAGTTTTAATAAAATGAGAGAAGACTCTCCAAATGAGAAAGTTGTGAGCTAAGGTAAACAGTGGATCAACCACACAGAGCAACAGAAGGAAGCCTTAGGCTAGCAGCTGTGCACCTAGGAACCCAGCCTGAAGCTGAGGGTGGAGGCCTGGGATCCAAGATGTGATGTTTTTAATTATGATGGAGCTTAAAAAAAAAAACATAAACACACAAGTTTATCCATCAGAAACACGTGACTGTACGTCTGCACCATGCCTCACTTTGTGTGGTTGACATGTCTTGAATGTACCTTGCATACTAAGCTCTGCCGGCTCCATAAAAGGTCTTGTGGGTGACCCAGCCTCATCTCAGTGAGGTTCAGTTGACCAGATGAAGAGAGACAAGCACGTCATGAACTTGCAGGTGGCATGGAAACCCAGCAGGACCCTGTGGGGCTCCTGGGCACAAAAGCCTTTCTGGGTCCCCCATTTCTTGACTACAGGAAATGGGCTTCATTCAGCCTCCAGGACCTTCCCTGCATTCCAAAAGGCAGGTACAAACAATTAGAGAAGGGAGGGGGTGTAGAGACAAGGCAAGAACAATCAAGAAACAGTGCAGCCTTAGGGCAGAGTCCTGGCTTCCCCTCAAGGGACACACGTACAGTATCTTTGAGCTGTTTTGCATGCATTGGAGAAGGAAATAGCAACCCACTCCAGCGTTCTTGCCTGGAGAATCCCAGGACGGGAGAGCCTGGTGGGATGCCGTCTATGGGGTCGCACAGAATCGGACACAACTGAAGTGACTTAGCAGCAGCAGCAGCAGCAGGTACCGAAACCCCATCAGGTGGGAGAAGTTAACTGTATGCTGCCCACAAGCCCAGAGGCCCCAGTAGGAACCAGAAGGTTGATGATACAGACTCCCAATGACCTCATCACCAACCAATCAGGTCCACCAGCTGACCATGCTCTCCTCTTTGAACCATTACAAAAACTCCTCACTATCCTTTCAAGGTTGGGACATATAGTTTTGAGGGCACTACACAGTTTTTCCATGGCCTGGCAGAAGCAGTTTCTGAAGCAGATCACAGGAGTGGGGAGACTCCTGTGCCCTCAAAGCACCTCCCACCTCCAGGACTTGGGGAGCAGCTCTGTCTTCTTCCCTGAGAGATGCCCATGGCAACTGAGGAGCTCTCAACAGGGCAAGTGAGTTGGCAAGACCTGACTCCCCCTCCTGGATGGAGGGGACTGTGCTGGGAATTGCCTTGTCCCCACAGGGTCACACACCCATCCCTCTCCACTGGTCAGCCTGCTGGCTGGCCCAAGAGCAGAACACCACAAGGGACCAATCACTCCGTGCCCACATCTGCCACTGCTCTACCTGAACAACTTTCCCTGAAGCCCTGGGGAATCTGGATCCAATATTAATGAGGGATTCAAGCAAGCTGCTGGGCTATTTCTCATCTTGGGCTAGAACTTCAGGACTCTAAAGTGATGGGTGACCGGTCCAGAGCCTGCAGAAGGCTTGAGTCTGCACAAGCAAGATGAGAAATGGACTCAGAAGTAGCCAGAATGCTTCATGATCCTGGTTGGCATGGATAATTCATTCATCTGCACTAGAAACTCTCTCTTCCGAAACAATTCAGAGAGGACGCCTAAGTACGTAAATTGGTCCAGGCCTCGGCAATGCCTCTCGCAAATGTCTTAGGAAAGGATTGTAATAAATATAGGAAATTTATCATGGCCATCACGGCTCATTATCGTCTCTTGAATTCCTACTCCAGCATTAGGAACTGTATTTATCTCCTTTCCTCTGAATCCAAGATTATGAGGCGACTTCACGTGATGACCCATCCCATGGGGAAACATCTTTATGTCAACCCAGCTCTCTGCATCAAACTCCAAATGGAACCCTAGAGGTCAAGTGTGTAGAATGAATCAACCTAAGAATCCTATTCTGTCCACGATGACACATCCCTCTGGACTGAGCCCCAATCTGGATGCTCACTTCATCTTCCTCATCTGCAGGCTTGGGAGAGAACTGGTCCTCACTTTTTATGCCCAGATTCTCGGGGTTGGTTGGTCATTCATATTTGCCCCTCGGCTACCACCTCTGGTTATTCTGATGTCTGTTGAAGCTTCACCCAAGCGTTGGGCAAAGGTCTAAGGGAATCTAGGTGTGTGTGCAATAAATACTTGATTAATGAATAAATACCTATAATGTGCTGCAAAGTGTATTTCTTTTTAAAATTTTGTTTTTTTATTTATGGCTGGCTGGGTCTTTGTTGCTACACACAGGCTTTCTCTGGTTGCAGCAAGCAGGGGCTACTCTTTATTTTCCGGGCTCTGTCTCCTCATTACGGTGGCTTCTCTTGTTGCAGAGCAAGGGCTCCAGGGTGTGCAGGCTTAAGCATCTGGTGCATACGGGCTCAGTAGTTGTGGCTCTTGGCCTCTAGAGCACAGGCTCAATAGCTGTTGCTCAAGGGCTGAGTCACCCCGAGGCATGTAGACTCCTCCCAGACCAGGACTGAACCTGTGTCCCTGCATCGGCAGGTGGATTCTTAACCACTGACCACGAAGGAAGCCCACAAATGGTACTGTTTTCAAGTAACTCCAACTAGACCTCATTCCTGATTTCATTGATTTCAAAAGGCTATTGGAAAATTAAAAGGCACAGCTAAAGAATTTGGGGCACATAAGTTTTTTTTTTTTAAGAGTTCTGTGGTGAAGCCCTTCTCAAACCCATTATTGTGTTCATATAAACTGTTAATTTCAAGAAGATTGACCACCCCACAAACTTATGTCATCTTGGCATCATTTCTTTGTTTGGAGGTATGTTCATGGGTGTGCTCTATAGGGGTGCAATTCCAGCACGGCCGTTTCCTTGGTTTGTAAGACACGATTTTCTTTGGATTCACTGCTTTTCTTCTGTAAACCTTCACACTCAGTTCCCATGAATGTTCCTTTCTCTATTTGCACTTTTTTTAAAAAACAATAACCAGTTTCACACATTTCTTCACATGCTTATCTCTGTAATCCTTAAGCTCTTGTTTAAAAGCTCTTTATTTTGAAATAGTTTTAGTCTTACAAAAAAGCTGCAAATATAGGAGAGCATTCCTCTGTCCCCTAATGTTAGCATCTGTACAGCAACAGTACAAGCAGCAAAGTCAGAAATTAACATTGCTCCAGTACGCTTAACTGAAGAATGTGCTGGATTTCTGCAGGTTTCTCACAAAGGTCCTTTTTCTGTTCCAGGATCCAATCCTGGATCCCAAGTTGTGTGAGGGACCATTAACGTTTGATAAGTTCTCCTTCAGGAGAGCGTGAACCTTCCCCCTCCCCCCAAGAAGCAGCCCCCACGGGCTTCAGGTTCCCACCTGCCAGCACTTAACCTCCACCCATCCACCAACTCTTCAGGCTGAATTCTTCCTACAGGGATCTGAAGCATCAGAATCAAGTAAGCAATTGTTTAAACCCTGTTCTGCCAGCGGCCTCTGTCTCTCCCTAGAGTTGAGTCAGTTGACTGTCCTGAAACCTCATATCTATCAGAGATTAAAAAAAAAAAGTCATGAACTTGCATGTCAACTGACATTTTCTTCGTTGTAAGGGTGGCTGTGACACTCTTTCCAGCTTTTAAATAAAAAAAAAATTTTTATTGACGTATAGTTGATTTACAATGTGTCAATTTCATATTTATTTCTTTTGGACGTTCTTTTCCACTATGGCTTATCACAGGGGATTGAGTGTAGTTCCCTGTGCTGTACAGTAGGATCTTGTGGTTTATCCATTTTTCCAGCTGTTAACATCCCTGAGCAGAAACTGGAAATTCACCTCACATTTTAATACCCATAAGCTGATGATGCTCAAGCTGAAACCTCCGGAAGTGACCGTTTTCCAAAGCAACAGACGTTTATGTAGATGTGGACCCATCACACGGATGGCTCTATTTGCCTCCCAAGCACTCCTCTCTCATTTTTCTCTCTCTCAGTAAATGGCACCAGTACATATCTTAATCATGCTAAAATAGTGAGCAATCCTCACCAGAAATACTGCTGTGTAATGGTACCTGAGGTCCTGACAGAGTCAAAGGAAAGATAAATACACAGAAAAATCTGTGTGGGAAGTAAGAGATATACTTGTCATTAACTCAGACTTAAATTGAAGAAAGTAGGGAAAATCACTAGACCATTCAGGTATGACCTAAATCAAATACCTTATAGTTATACAGTGGAAGTGAGAAATAGATTTAAGGGCCTAGATCTGACAGAGTGCCTGATGAACTATGGAATGAGGTTCTTGACATTGTACAGGAGACAGGGATCAAGACCATTCCCATAAAAAAGAAATGCAAAAAAGCAAAATGGCTGTCTGGGGAGGCCTTACAAATAGCTGTGAAAAGAAGAGAAGTGAAAAGCAAAGGAGAAAAGGAAAAATATAAGCATCTGAATGCAGAGTTCCAAAGAATAGCAAGAAGAGATAAGAAAGCCTTCTTCAGTGATTAATGCAAAGAAGTAGAGGAAAACAACAGAATGGGAAAGACTAGAGATCTCTTCAAGAAAATTGGAGATACCAAGGGAACATTTCATACAAAGATGGGCTCAGTAAAGGACAGAAATGGTATGGACCTAACAAAAGCAGAAGATATTAAGAAGAGATGGCAAGAATACAAAGAAGAACTGTACAAAAAAGATCTTCACAACCCAGATAATCACAATGGTGTGATCACTGACCTAGAGCCAGACATCCTGGAATGTGAAGTCAAGTGGGCCTTAGAAAGCATCAATATGAACAAAGCTAGTGGAGGTGATGGAATTCCACTTGAGCTATTCCAAATCCTGAAAGACGATGCTGTGAAAGGGCTGCACTCAATATGCCAACAAATTTGGAAAACTCAGCAGTGGCCACAGGACTGGAAAAGGGCAGTTTTCATTCCAATCCCAAAGAAAGGCAATGTCAAAGAATGCTCAAACTACCGCACAATTGCACTCATCTCACATGCTAGTAAAGTAATGCTCAAAATTCTCCAAGCCAGGCTTCAGCAATACGTGAACCGTGAACTTCCTGATGTTCAAGCTGGTTTTAGAAAAGGCAGAGGAACCAGAGATCAAATTGCCAACATCCGCTGGATCATGGAAAAGGCAAGAGAGTTCCAGAAAAACATCTATTTCTGCTTTATTGACTATGCCAAAGCCTTTAACTGTGTGGATCACAATAAACTGTGGAAAATTCTGAAAGAAACAGGAATACCAGAACACCTGACCTGCCTCTTGAGAAATCTGTATGCAGGTCAGGAAGCAACAGTTAGAACTGGACATGGAACAACAGGCTGGTTCCAAATAGGAAAAGGAGTACGTCAAGGCTGTATATTGTCACCCTGTTTATTTAACTTATATGCAGAGTACATCATGAGAAACGCTGGACTGGAAGAAACACAAGCTGGAATCAAGATTGCCGGGAGAAATATCAATAACCGTACTCTTACCTGGAAAGTCCCATGGACAGAGAAGCCTGGTAGGCTGCAGTCCATAGGGTCGCTAAGAGTCAGGCACAACTGAGCGACTTCATTTTCACTTTTCACTTTCACGCATTGGAGAAGGAAATGGCAACCCACTCCAGTATTCTTGCCTGGAGAATCCCAGGGATGGGGGAGCCTGGTGGGCTGCCATCTGTGGTGTCGTACAGAATCTGACACAACTGAAGCGATGCAGCAGCAGCAGCAGATATGCAGATGACACCACCCTTATGGCAGAAAGTGAAGAGGAACTCAAAAGCCTCTTGATGAAAGTGAAAGAGGAGAGTGAAAAAGTTGGCTTAAAGCTCAACATTCAGA
Source organism: Bos mutus (assembly GCF_027580195.1). Taxonomy (NCBI): domain Eukaryota; kingdom Metazoa; phylum Chordata; class Mammalia; order Artiodactyla; family Bovidae; genus Bos; species Bos mutus. The sequence continues at coordinate 2,699,338 of NC_091620.1, read as the reverse complement.
AAAAGAAGATCATGGCATCTGGTCCCATCACTTCATGGGAAATAGATGGGGAAACAGTGTCAGACTTTATTTTTTGGGGCTCCAAAATCACTGCAGATGGTGACTGCAGCCATGAAATTAAAAGACGCTTACTCCTTGGAAGGGAAGTTATGACCAACCTAGATAGCATATTCAAAAGCAGAGACATTACTTTGCCATCAAAGGTTTGTCTAGTCAAGGCTATGGTTTTTCCTGAGGTCATGTATGGATGTGAGAGTTGGACTGTGAAGAAGGCTGAGCACCGAAGAATTGCTGCTTTTGAACTGTGGTGTTGGAGAAGACTCTTGAGAGTCCCTTGGACTGCAAGGAGATCCAACCAGTCCATTCTGAAGGAGATCAGCCCTGGGATTTCTTTGGAGGGAATGATGCTGAAGCTGAAACTCCAGTACTTTGGCCACCTCATGCGAAGAGTTGACTCATTGGAAAAGACTCTGATGCTGGGAGGGATTGGGGGCAGGAGGAGAAGGGGACACCAGAGGATGAGATGGCTGGATGGCGTCACTAACTCAATGGACTTGGGTATGAGTGAACTCCGGGAGTTTGTGATGGACAGGGAGGCCTGGCATGCTGCAATTCATGGGGTCGCAAAGAGTCGGACACAACTGAGTGACTGAACTGAACTGAACTGATCTGTGGATAGAATGATCAAATACACAGGATTAACCCAAACTTGCCATTAGAACTAATGAAAGAGTGGTGAGATTAATGGATACAAGATCAATTTGTTAAAATAAATGACCTTTCGACAAATGAATCAAAGCCACAGCCTCTACAACAGCAGGACACTGCTACTGTACAATAAGGTTCTTCTAATGCAGAAGAACTTTATTTATTCGATAGTCAAGTCAACTAATGCCCAAATTGCTAAATGACAATTTCGATTAACTGACTTCCTTTCCACCACTTACTACCCAGAATGGTGTTAGCAGGGGATTCCCAGGTGGCGCTAGTGGTAAAGAATCCACCTGCCAATGCAAGAGGTACAGGAGACGCCAGTGAGATGGCTGGGTCAGGAAGATCCCCTGGAGGAGGAAATGGCAACTCCCTCCAGTATTCTTGCCTGGACAATTTCATGTCCATGGGGTCACAGAGAGTTGGACACCACTGTGCACACACGCAACGCAACCAGCACGGTCTAAGCATGAAGCGTGAGATTTCGAGTCTAGGATCTGGAGCCCAGGTCTGCACCTTCATGGACAAGTGACCACGGGCAGGTTAGTTAACATGCCTGAGTCCCACAGGAGCACTTGGAGGCCCACTGTGAGGGTTGAGGGAAAGACATACACTCCTGGCACAGAGTTCTCCATCTTCTAATCCACAGAGAAACCATCTGCCTCTTCCTCTCTGAGCATTGCCCGTTCACAGGGAATACGTCCTCCTTTTTCAAATTGCTGCACTTTACCAAGTTAAAAATTCCTGGGCCACATAAATGTACATTATAGATTCCTAACTGCATTTCTGCTGCTGCCCAGATACTGCTTTATTGATCCTGGATTAACTTTCTAGTTTACTTCCCATAACACCACACCCAGACCCAAATAATTGTTTCTCTTCTGCAGCTCTGATTCCATTACCAATTTTCTAAGTTTGAATCTTCTACTTCAGAAATTGATATCCATTTAGACCAGGGGTCCCCAGCCTCTGGGATCTAATGCCTGATGATCTGAGGTGGAGCTGATGCAATGATGAGAGAAGCAAAGTGCATAATAAATGTAAGCAGCCTGAATCATTCCCAAACCACCCCCACACACTGCGGTCCGTGAAAAAACTGTCTTCCAAGAAATCGATTCCTGGAACCAAAAAGGTCGGGGGCTACTCATTTCAGTGATAAAAGAGCTCATGCTGCTTCATACCCACTCACTCGGCACTCTTGACACTAGGGGCTGCCTTCACACCCACTGTGAGACATCAGTCCCAGTGTCCTCTTCACAAGACACACAACAAAAACGGATGCGCGTGGAGCCATCGACACAAAGAGCTGCAAAGGGAACGTGGAGTGGTGTAGATTTTAACATTCGTATTGAAAAACCCAAATGGAACTTTTTGGCTAGCCCAATAGTCTCTGGTAGATTTATCCGAATAAGATTTCAAAGTCTCCCAGAATATCCAATCCATATACACAGAGCTTTTCCCACTTTTGTGACATACACTTGACCCTTGAATGTTCTATTTTCAAAGTTGCCCTCAGGGCAGCTATTTACTCAATCTATCCCTTAAAAATGAGGCTTCCTTGGTGGCTCAGATGGTAAAGAATCTGCCTGCAAAGCAGGAGATCTTGGGTCGGGAAGATCCCCTGGAGAAGGGAATGACAACGCACTCCAGTATTCTTGCCTGGAAAAATCCATGGACAGAGGAGCCTGGGGGGTTACAGTCCATGGGGTCGCAAAGAGAAGGACATGACAGAGTGACCAACACTTTCACTTTCAGCCCTTAAATGCCATCATTCAGCGAGGAGATGAACAATGGGTATTTTCTGCCCTCCTGGATAAAGGGAAACACTTGACTCAGTACGGCAAGAGGAGGTACCAAGCAAGAATCTCTAGACTTCACAAGCCTATTTACGACTTCTGCTCAACCCCTCCTCACTCCTCTTTTCCAGCTACTAAATGTCATGGTGACATTTCCTTGTTTGTAATAATATGCAATTTACAGACTGTGACTGGGTCATTTTGCCTTTTCCATCAGTCATTTTCTTGACTCTCCTCAACTTACGGCTCTACAGCCCAGGAGACTCTGAGACGGGACAGCTCAGAGCTCCACGAAGCACTCTGCAAATTATCAAGTGGATTCTGATGTGGCTAGAACTCAAATAGCTATTTTAAAATATATAGCAACTATTTAGAAAGATGAAGTGATTTTGATAATGTCCTGGTGAACTATAACTTAAAGAGAACACATTTTTATTGATGTAGAATCACCAAAACATGTGAGCAAGGAAACACAGGTTTTCTTTGCCTGTATTTCCTGGCCTGTTTCTTAAAAAAAAAGAAAAGAAAAATTCATTGTTTTATAACAATAAAGTTTATAACTCTTCTCCTCTACTGATCTGATTGGATTTTGCAAGTGTTACCTCTCTTAGCTCTACTCAAAGTCAGAGATGAGAAACAGCATATATGAATACAATGGGATTTACTATTTTCACTTAGAAAGTCAACATCATTCAGCAATAAAGATTTGTTAAAAAAAAAAGATGTGCTAAATACATTTTCAAAAAGCCAGTGGATCCCTCAGTATTTGGATCCACTCTCCTATCACCAAAGTTCTTCAGCATCGTCACAAACATTTCCTGACCATGAACTAAGGGCAAAATTCTAGCTCCTGTTCCACAAATAAAAATATATGCAAAAATACAGAGATGGTTCCCAAGTTTTTCAGTAATAAAGTTGAATTGCTGTTGTTCTTTAGTTGCTAAGTCATGTCTGACTCTCTGCAACCCTATGAACTGTAGCCCACCACGCTCCTCCATCCATAGGATTTCCCAGGCAAGAATACTGGAGTGGGTTGTCATTTCCTCCTCCAGGGGATCTTCCCCACCCAGAGATTGAACCCAAGTCTCCTGCATGGCAGGTGGATTCTACACCGCTGACCCACATGGGAATCCCAGTACAGTTGAGTAGATAAGCATAAAATTGGGGCTTCCGTGGTGGCTCAGATGGTAAAGTGTCTGCCTGCAATGCGGGAGACCCAGGGTCAATCCCTGGGTTGGGAAGATCCCCTGGAGAAGGGCATGGCAACCCACTCCAGTACTCTTGCCTGGAAAATTCCATGGATGGAGGAGCCTGGTTGGCTACAGTCCATGGGTTTGCAAAGAGTCGGACATGACTGAGCAACTTCACTTTTTCACACTTAAGATATTACTATTTCCGAGGCCATTGGAGCCCATCTGAATAATAAAGTCTAATAAAGGTGGTTAAGCTCTGGAAATGCTGACCCCTTGGTGATGGCCACAAAGCTGCTGAGAGCACAGTTGACAATAAGAAGCCCACTCTCTTTTTGTCTATTTCAATCCTCCTTTCCAAATGAATGGCACCAAATAGTCTAACCATGGACTGAAGAAATTAGGTACCATTAAATGCAAACTACGACCAAGCCTTTCCCAAGCAGGAAGGCTTCCAGTGATTTGTCACAACTACATAACCAAAGGCATCCTGTAATATGGGATGTATCAGTGTTACCCTGATACATCTGAAAGCAGTGGAGCCTTGCTACTCAGAGTGTGCTCTGGGAGAGAGAATACCAGAGCAAGAGGCAAAGAAGATGGCATCTGACAGCTGACCCAAGTGGACAGCTGACCCAAGATGCTGGACCAGTTATTCTTGTTCTGTCGCTAAGTCCTGTCCGACTCTTTGTGACCCCATGAACTGCAGCACACCAGGCTTCCCTGTCTTTCCCTATCTCCTGGAGTTTACTCAAATCCATTCCCATTGAGTTGGTGATACTATCTAACCATCTCATCCCTGTTGTCCCCTTCTCCTCCTGCCTTCAATCTTTCCCAGCATCAGGGTCTTTTCCAATGAGTAGGCTCTTTGCATCAGGTGGCCAAAGTATTGGAGCTTCAGCTTCAGCATCAGTCCTTTCAATGACTATTCAGGGTTGATTTCCCTTAGAATTCATTGGTCGATCTTGCAGTCCAAGGACCCTATAGAAGACCGGCCTGGGCATTTCAAGGGCTTCCTGGTGGCTCAGACAAAAGGAATCTGCCTGCCAATGCAGAAGACATGGGTTCGATCCCTGGGTCGGGAAGATCCCCTGGAAAAGGGAATGGCAACCCACTCCAGGATTCTTGCCTGGAGAATCCCAGGGACAGAGGAGCCTGGTGGGCTACAGTCCACGGGGTCACAAAGAGTCAGACACAACTGAGCGACTAACACACACTCACACTCATCTGTAATACAAAAGGACACAGAAAAAGCTAAATAGCTTCACAAATCTGGGTACCAACCAGTCAAAATACTTGTTTCAAAGACACATTGGAAAAAACCAAGAAGTTTGTCTCCTGATGATTCCAAGAGTCGTCGGATGCAGTCAATAGAATACTGAGCATTCATTGAAGAAAGAGATCAGGTCTCATGTTTACTGAACCCCACCCCACCACCCCACTCCATGCTTTACACATTCCACACCATTTCTGTTACAGCTCATTGGATTGAGAAAAACATAGAAACCCCTGAAAGTAGCTCAAATTAAAAAACAAAATGAAAACAATAACAAATATATTGTGGAGGTAATCTGGATTTTCTGGGCGCCCCCTGTGCACTTGAGACCTTGTCCCGCCCTCATCTTGAACCTATATTCAAAGTTACATCAAAAGACCCAACTCCAGTTGCTGCAGAAAGCCCATGTCTAGCCAGGCAGCACATCAGTGAGCCCAGAGATTTTTCTTGCCACATCTCTGAAAAGGGAGATACCACCCCCAACATTTCTATTCCACTCCCCAGTGTACAGCTCCTGGCCGCCAGCAACATCATCTTTTTCTGTCTTGTTCCTTTTATCTCTTGCCACAAAGCCGCACAGATACCCTCTATTTTTCTGATAAATTCAGCTCTTGGCAAGCTCTATCCAATAATAACCTGGAACGTAGCCATCACTCCCACTCCTGCTTAGAAAGCAATTCGGTGACTTCTTTTCCCTCACTTGTGTCTCTTGAGATATCAAGCGAGAATGCAAAGAAGTTTAACAAAAAGTTTGTTCCACCAAAACAGTTCTATTTGGTAGGAGTGGGGAGACGGAATGAACATAGGAAGTCTTGCTAGAAATTTCAGGTTTTCTTTATTTTCTGTCAATTTTACATAGTAGTACATCTCAGAAAGCACAAGGAGCTTAAAGGACATATAGGGGCATAGAGACAGGCTCAAACTGCGGTGCTGGAGAACTCTTGAGAGTCCCCTGGACTAAAAGGAGATCCAACCAGTCCATCCTAAAGGAGATCAACCTGAATGTTCATTGGAAGGACTGAAGCTGAAGCTGAAGCTCCAAAACCTTGGCCCCCTGATGCGAAGAGCTGACTCACTGGAAAAGACCCTGATGCTGGAAAAGATTGAGGGCAGGAGGAGAAGGGGATGACAGAGGACGAGATGGTTGGATGGTATCACCGACTCGATGGATATGAATCTGAGCAAGATCTGGGAGACAGTGAAGGACAAGGAAGCCTGGCGTGCTGCAGTCCACGGGGTTGCAAAGAGTCAGATATGACTTAGCAACTGAACGGCAAAGACAACAACAGAGACAGGCTTCCTGCGAACTGTAACTCGGCGGCCTGAAGGCGAGGCCAGGTCCTCTGGGCCTCACCACTCCTGTCACCTCTGCTGCCCCCTTCTTCCTCCCAGCAGGCATCCTTAGCACCTCAGGACTGTACATGGCTGTCAGAGCCTACGTGCTCTTACACAGGCGACCTCTGCCCTCCGATGGGCATCTCTGTGTCTCTCACTTCAAAATTGCCAAGAGAGGGTTTGACTGGCTCAGTTCACCCTGCCGATTTCCTCTGTGGGAGGACGTGGTCAGACCCAGTCTAAACAGCTGTGTTCAGGAGAAGGCTGAGTCCTCTGTTTTAAACAGGAAAGCAGAAGCTGTGGGCAGGCATCTACTCTCACTGACCATAAACGGCCCAGGAAGCAATGAATAGCATCTCTGTTACACACATGTCCAGCTGGCAGCTGACAAGTGAATTAAGAAAGAAATGTTGTGGCACCCCCAAAAGTGTGGATACGGCGTGGGAGATTTTACCCACTGCGTATTGTTTTTATATATATATATATTTTTTCATATCAGGTCCCTTTTGATGATTTCTCAGGCTCCTGACTATTACACAGAGGAAATTAAGCACAGTTCCTCTACTGGAAAGAACTGGAATCTGTTTTCACAGGTCACATACAAAAAGCACCAGGAGCCAATACAGACAATGTTCCATAATAACTCTACAGGTCCCTGAGTTGCCAAAGATTACAGTTATCTATCTGGAAAGCGGGCAAGCCTGTTGCATGGAGCCTCAAGCCTGTGTGCTCCTTCTAAGACTGCAGGCCACGTGGAAAGGACAGTCAGCAATGTCTCTGCCTCGCCCCGGAAACTCCACTGACCACTCTCTGCTCTGACCAACTGCAATCCCACAGGGCAGCCTTACTCGTTTTTAACACCCCCTGGTATTGTACTCTGTTGTTTCCTGTCTCACCTGTGAAGATCCTATCTGATTATTAAAAGTAGCAGCAATTATTTTTCTTCTTCTAAGTATCACAGGTAAGGAATCCAACGCCCACAAGATATATAAATAAAGGAACAGGGAGACTTAAGGGTGAAAGAAACAGAGGTTGAAGCTACCAAGTAAACAAATCCAGTACTAGTTATTATTTATGTGTTTTCAGTTTGAATACATTTTTGAATACATTTTCTTCATTTTACCACCCCTGGGGCCACAAATGATTTGCATATAATCATGGAACTCCATTTCCTCAGTTAAAAAAAAAAAGGAAGAAATAAAAATTCATGTATCTACCTTAGTGGCTGTTATGAAGGTGAAATAAGCTAACATTCAGGAAAAAAATTGGAAAAGTGGAAGGAGGGAGAAAGGCAACTCAAATTGTTGGTTGTGTCTTCAATTCATTTAGTACCTTCCCATTCTGGCCTCAGTTTTATGTCAGATATTCACAGTATGTGTTTGCTTTTACACTAAAGTGTGAAGGACTCCTGCTGGTTTAGAGTTTCCATTGAATATATTTTATTACAGAATTGCCTTTGACTTCTGCAGCTGGGAATGCCTTAATAACATCAAACCACCTCGCTGCTGGCTCTTTCTGGGGATGGGATATTCGCAGTGAAGAGCTTGGTGGGGCTCAGAGGCCTAGTGTATGTCCTGTTTTTACATTTAAAAAAAAGGCCCAGGGAGCTTCAGTCACTTCTCTGTGACTCAGTCCACACAGAAGGCACAGCTCAACCAACTGTGAGGTCCAGGCTTCTTCCTTTCCCCTTATTTCCACGCTTTCGCAGTAAGTAATCCTTCACCAAAGGAGTTTTTCCATATCTGAGCTCTTACGTTTGAGATAACTTTAAGAAAGGTCCCTTGCATCTTCATTTTCTATCACAAAATGATATCACATTCAGATATCATTTTAATCATCTGCTGCTGCTGCTAAGTCACTTCAGTCATGTCCAACTCTGTGTGACCCCATAGATGGCAGCCCAGCAGGCTCCCCCGTCCCTGGGATTCTCCAGGCAAGAACACTGGAGTGGGTTGCCATTTCCTTCTCCAATGCATGAAAGTGAAGCATCTAGTAATCTCTAAATATCTAATGCCCTCTTAGTATTGCATTTGAATATTTTGTTTTAAAAAAAGAAGTTTGGGATTCAGAGTACACACTTTATATATTTTATATATCTACATATACACAGTTTATATATATATATATGTATGTATGTATATATACACACTATGGTTTTTCCAGTAGTCATGTATGGATGTGAGAGTTGGACTATAAAGAAAGCTGAGCACCAAAGAATTGATGTTTTTGAACTGTGGTGTTGGAGAAGACTCTTGAGAGTCCCTTGGACTGCAAGGAGATCCAACCAGTCCATCCTAAAGGAAATCAGTCCTGGGTGTTCATTGGAAGGACTGATGTTGAAGCTGAAACTCCAATACTTTGGCCACCTGATGTGAAGAGCTGACTCATTTGAAAAGACCCTGATGCTGGGAAAGATTGAGGGCAGGAGGAGAAGGGGACGACAGAGGATGAGATGGTTGGATGGACATGGGTTTGGGTGGACTCTGGGAGTTGGTGATGGACAGGGAGGCCTGGCGTGCTGTGATTCATGGGGTCGCAAAGAGTTGGACTCGACTGAGCGACTGAACTGAACTGACACACTACAACTCATAAAGTAGATAGGCAACAGGACCTACTGAACAGCACAGGGAACTACATCTAATCTCTGGTAAAAACCTGTAATGAAAGAGTCTGTGTAACTAAATCACTTTCTGTGCACCTGAAATTAACAACACTGTAAATCAACAAGACTTCAGTAAAAGTTGTTTTAATTAAATTTTTTAAAAATTTAAAAAGGACAGTGCAGATACTGAGACAGCATTATAACCGTGTGTCATGAAGGTAATGCAGACTTTCTAAGGCCCTAAGAATATGGGGAGGGAATGAGCAAGGTGTTAGATAACTTTCCTCCATCTCTGTTGACTGAACACAGATTTCTAGGCCCTTAGTCAAAAACAACATCAGATTTGGGGTCTACAAGATACAAGATGTGAGATTATTGAAACACTGCACTCGAGGTCCAGCTTTTGACTTAAATAATTTGAACAATGCAACATGCTAGATTTAGACCAGAAAAACAATTACTTCTCATTTACGGCCCTCTATTCCTGGAAATTTAACTTATGCATGAGCTTATATTTGTTTTATGCATTTTACTGAGAAAACGAGGACAATTAAAATTTTAAAAATCAATAAAATGTATAACCAAAATAACATAAATAGATTTTCACTAATATCCTGGAAGTCATTACAGCAATTTATGTTTTATGCATCCCATTAAACTTTCTAAAATTCTCCAGCATGATTTAGATTCTGGGTAGTAAAAGGAATTTACATTTTCTTTTTATTTATATGGGTTTTCTTTCCTATTTCTTTCAGTAATTACCAACCAAAAAAGGAAGCCACTTGTTTAGCATGCAGAACTATGGTTGGTGGGACTTCTCTGGGTCCTGTGGCTAAGACTTGGCGATCTCAATGCAGGGGACCCGAGTTTGAACCCTGGTCAGGGAGCTAGGTCCCACTTGCTGAAACTAAGACCCAGTGCAATCAAATAAATAAAAATAAATATTAAAGAACTATGATTGGCAAGTCAAACTCAGAAAGAAGACAAATACCCTAGGACATCACTTACATGTGGAATCTAAAATGTGAAGCAAATGAACTTACCTGTGAAACAGACTCACAGATGTAGAGAGGAGACTAATAGCTGCCAAAGGGGAGGAGGGTCGGGGGGGATGGATTGGGAGTCCGGGTTTAGCAGATGCAAACTAGTTCATACAGAATGGATAAACAACGAGGTCCTACCGTAGAGCACAGCGAACTCTATTAGACACCCTGTGATAAACCATAGTGGAACAGAATATGGAAAAGAATGTGCACACGTATGTATAACTGACTCACTGTGTTGTAGTCTAAAAATTAACACTACACATTAAATCAACTATGCTTCAATAGAATAAATAAATGCATAAATAAAACAAAGTTCAGAGGATTCCCTCTGACGGGAAGAACCAGGCACTCCCACAGAGGATGATGGATATCGTCAGCCATCAGCATCAGGGAAGCTGGGAACTCAGTCAAAGCTGTCTGCTGAGGTCCTGGGAGGCCCAGGGATCAGAACAGGTAGAAAGCCCTGAAATTCAAGCCACAAGACAAGCTGGAGTGATCCGAGAAGCAGGAGTCATGAAGGACACCGTCTCAGCTAAATTCTAGCTCTGGGATATGCTTGGTCCCAGCACAGGGATGGTGGTCACGAAGTAGAATGTGTGAGGGAGGAGAAAAGACAGGATGTGAACCAAGTTATGACAGCGATAAATCACAATTCACAAGCTTCGCGTGTGTCTGTGATGCCCAGAGCAGCTTGTGAGTCATGGCTGATGTAACCATTAGGGGGGCCGCACACAGGGAGGAAGCCGGGGATTCAGCTGCGTCCTCAAATCCAGGCGGGGAACCCTCTCACCCGCGAAAAGGAGGCGGAGGTCCTTAACCCCAGAGTGTAGACTGAGGAAAAGCTTGGAGAGTGGGTGAAATGCCTGGTGAAGGGAAGCTCCCAGATCTAAGCAGGAAGGGGCAGGAAAGAGGGGGAAGAACTAGGTGTTATACCTTGGAGAGGGGAGATCATTAAATTGGGCTTTGTTTTGTATGTATGTGTGTGAAAGGGGGAAAAAAAGGACCAAATAGGAACCTTTAGATGTAACAGGATATGATTGGTCAAAATGTGAATTTTGGAGAGCATACATTGGGAAAAGTAAAGCAAGAAGAAGAGGAAAAGGTGACAGAAGAGGAAATTAAAAAAAAAAAAAAAACACACAGAAAACAAGACTCAACAAGAAGAGAAGTTCACAAAGATTTAACCAGTCTTGGGGAGGAGGAGATTAGGAGGGAACAGCAACATTGGCTGGAATGGCATTGACCCTTGTTTCCTGGATGTGGTCCCAAAATGCAGAGGAACATTAAGTTGTGTACTAAAAATTTATAAAAAATAAAGTTAGGAGTACGTCTAGTGAGTCGTTATTATACAAACTTGATTCCACTGATTCTAGGGCTTCCAGTAGGTGAGGTCCCCCAAACCACTGATTTGGAAATCAGGGCACTGAATTTATTGATGGGAAAGACATGGGGAGTCCCAGTCCCAACAATAGGTGAGTTAAGGTCCTGACAAACCAGCTTCATACATACAGCTGTCAAAATGCAAAGCAAGCACAATCTGAAGGCACTGGAGAACAACCCAAAGCGAGAAGATTTTGCAGGGAACAAGGTCTGCGGCAACTGCTTCAGGTAGAAAGTGGTGGGAGTGGGGGGTGGGGGTGGGGCAGGGATTCTAGAATTAGCAAAACCAGTGGGAGAGTCTCAAATTCTGTGCGAAACTGCTGCCCAAATGGCTGGCTGCCCCCTACCCAGCCATGTGAATATAGGGGGATTCAAGTTGAACTAGATAATAGAGCACAATACAGGTAAGTTGCCGTTCACTTAATTGTCCACTTCAGGGAGAATCCACCATCTCCATCCAACATTCACAAGGTCAAGCTACAATTGAAAGTGACTCAATATAAAAGAAACACGAAAACGTGGCCCATCCTCAGCAAAGAAGCACAAGCAACACCAGTCGGTCCCCAGACAACCCAGATGTTAGAGAGCAAGGATTTTAAAGCTGAGATTACAATGAGGCTCATTGATTAAAGGAAAATGGGACTCGCACAACAAATGAAAAGACACCAGAACGAAGTGGGGGTTCTAGAGTCGAGACTCCAGCATCTGGAGTAAACCACTGGAAATGCAGACAGTGAAATGGAGAACAGCGCACAGAGAGTGAAGCCTGAGCCAAAGAAGCGATGGTATCTGAAGAAGAGAGGAAAGAGGAGCATCTGCGGAATGAGATAAAGCGTCTAACCTACGTGTAATTGCCATCCCAACAAATTAAGAATAGGACAGAAAAAAAAAAAAAAACCTGAGAAACAATGGCTGCAATATTCCCAAATGTGGTGAATTTAAATATTCAAGATGACCTATGACCCCGTGGCAGGACACCCAGGAGGAGAATCATGCCCAGGCACGTGACACCCAAACATTGAAAACCCAAGAGAAAGAGAAAATCCTGACAGCAGACGTAAAAACGGCACCTTACACGCAGACAGCAGTGAATCAAATGACGAGCCACGTCTCAGTAGAAAAAAAAATGGGACCAGAATTCAGCTAACGCCACCTTTAAAGTGCTGAAGAGAAACCAAAATCTTACCCACTCAGAACTCTATAACCAGCAGAAAATATTTTTAAGACTAAAGACAAAGTAAAAGTTCAGGTTGGCTCTAGCTAGCATTATTGCGCAAAATGCATTCTTATTGAACTAAAATACTTTCAGCTGAGTCTTTTTTTTTTTTTTTAACGCCCTAAAGGGAAGGTGACAAAGACCCAAGCCGAACTGAGCCCACAGGCCGCATCTTTGCCATCCATGTCTTGCCATGAAGGAAGCACCAGGAGTAGACGGTAGACATGGGTGGGGAGGAAGAAGCTAAGTTCATCAAAAAGAAACTTTTCATGCTTGGATTACTATTGGTTCAGATTCTCAGCAGCTTTAGGGGGTGTAACCTAAAATCTGCTCCCGCACATGGAGGGCAGGGAGAGACCTCAGAAAGAGGCAGGTCACTTCAGATCAGCAGGGGGCACTTTTAATAAGGAAGGGGACTTAGAGCTTGGGTGACCAGAAGACCAGCAGTATCTCTACACACTCACCAGCATCTTCAAACTTACAGAGAGGCCTTACTGGGTCCAGGCATTCAGGCCAGGTGGTCTCGAAACCACCTCACTCTCTCAAGCCTGCATCTTTGGAATGGCTCCCACTATGGGAATTGGGGGGGCGGGCGGGCCAGGCTGGGGGTTCCACTGCAGTGGAACCAGAAGTCACATCCTCTTGATAACCTCCCTCAACAATTATAGCAATGCCCAGCATAAAGCAATCAAGATTAGAGCTTTAGATACAATAGTGTGTCTAGTTCATGTCAATAAAATGTTTTCAATATAAAATTTATTTTCCTTTAAATATGCATGACATTGGAAATGTAATACTCAGAGAGAAGGTCAGAAAACAGAATGTGAGGCTGCCCTGCAGGCCTGAAGATCCTCACCCAGCATCGAGCAGTCACATCTAGGTACCACTGCTCCTATGTTTCAAAGAGCAGTGACGAAAAGGATCAGTAATTAGTGCTGTGAGAAGTTAAAACAAAGGGAAAAATGTAAAACAACAAATTGCAGAATAATTTTGGAATACAGTTGAGTGACTGCATGTTAAAGTTTAAGTTGTCCGTTCTGCAATACTAAGACTTATCAGTAACCTCCCCTTTTACCACAGAAGACTTTAGCATCCTTTAGACAATGAAAAAGAAATGCAAACATCTTGTGTAAATAATAAAGCTGCAGCTCTTCCTTCCATAAAGGTTATACTGGAGTTTGATAAGTCCCTTGTACAGTGGTACAGTCATCTCTAATCTCTGGGAGCTAATGCCTGAAGATGTGATGCGGTGCTGATGTGATAATAATAGAGATACAGTGCACAATAAATGCAATGCATGAGAATCAGGCTGAAACCATCACCCACCCCCATACATGGAAAAACTGTCTTCCAATAAGCCAGTCCCTGCTGCCAGAAAGGCTGCTGCAGTGGTATATACGTTTTCAAAACCAACATTTTACATGTTCACATAATTTTGTAATACTACTGCAAAATATATTCATTAAGCACTCAAAAAAAAAATGCACAATACATTATGAGTATTGAGTAAGAATCACTTTATCTCCTGGTTTTGAGCTGATCACAGTTACCAGTTTGGTAGAGTTCCTTACTGTCTTTTCTCTTCATGTATATTTCTAGGTAATTAGTATCATAAAGTGTATACCATTTTTATCTTAAAAAAATAAAAAAACAAACGAGTCTGGCACTTACTGACTTTCCAGAAAGTATCCAAATAGAGCTGGCGGAAGTCACCAAACCCCGCCCCACGGATGCAGAGCCCCGCCCCCGTGGATGCGGAGCCCCGCCCCTGCAGAACCACCCCAAGTAGGCTGCTCTATGGGTCTGTGGGCTGCACCCAAATGTCAGCCCTCCCACAAATATTTAGAACAACCCTAGCTGTTGACTGGTGCTTGACGGGTGCTTGATGGATATGCTTATGGTGCCCAGCACCAGACCAGCATGGGGTGGGTAAGACAGTGCCATCCCATGGGGACATTTTCCTTGCCCCATCCCAGATGACTGGTACTCCTAGAGCTCCCTCCTCAAGACCACTGGCTCCTGCCCAGACCAGGGATGGCAGTCGGATCGGCACCCTCTGTGGCCCTTAGCAGCTATTAGCACATGTTGATGACCCCCCCCCCTCAGTCAGGAGCAAGGAAGCTACAAAAAGGACCTTTATTTTCCCAGTTCTGGGGGCTCAGTATTTGAGAAGGAACCTGGAGGTAAATAACACATCTCAGTCTGGCTAAACTCAACCGCTGAGTAGCCACCCCTTAAAAGAGGAAGACAGGAACAAACTGCCAAGCAGAAATGACTGTGACAGTAATCAGTAAATGGATAACACACAGGAGAGTCCAACAGAAAAGCCTTCCTGAGAGCTTGAGGTGCTTCCTCCCAAGAGGTCGACGGGATGAACCCTCCCAACAGCACAGAAAACAGAAACAAACTTACTGCAAACCTACAACTAAATAAACTGATGTTAATGTTTGATGTTTCACTATAACTATTGAGTCTCATGTAGTCTGTCCAGTACTTTCCAGTTTCGACTGTCAACCCTGCTCTGTACGTGCCCCTCATTCTCTCCAGAACATTCACCAATACTCCATCCCAGCCCTGCCTTTCACTGCTGCAACCTTCAAGACGAGCCACCGATTATACAATCTAAAAATGACAGAGGCAAACTACAGTCTAACTGGATTCTTCTTGGAGGAAGAGGACTGGAATTTTTTTCTTTTCCCCAGCAGATGGAGAATCATAATGTCATGTTAGGCAGTGGGGACCATCAAAGACTCTAAAGCATGAAAAGTGGTTATGACTAGAGCTGTGTTCTAGACAGTGAAGATCTCTAAACTCATATTCGGGTTCATGGAACTTAGCTGGAGTCTGCCACTGTACAAATGACTGATGATAACTGTTTATTGAATTAATATGGACAAAGCATTTGTTAGACACCTGCTGGAGGCACAGGGAGATGCCTAACTCATGACTAAAGGTTTTCTAGTACCTTCTAAACTGTTGCTGTGTGCTTGAACACTTCCCGCAAAGTTTTGTTGGTGTCAATAGCTCGCAGTATTGCCAAGAAGCCACTTTACCATTGGAACCGAAGGCATGTTTTCAAAAAGAAATTACTGAATGATTTTCTGAGTGTCTCTACTACATAGTCACTGATGAGTGAAACTTCCTTATTTTTAATAAATGTCTTATAATACCAGCTATCCCATACTAAAAAGGCATTTCCTAAGGATATTAAATAAATTGCAAAGTATAAGTACCTGAATCATAGTTAATGAGGACAGAGATCAAGATATGACTTGCTGATTCATATGTTTTACCCAGGCCCAAATGGGGTAGAAAATGCTGGTTATCCCTTAACTGAAACAAAAGTGTTCAGTCCTAAATCCTTATCTTATGTAACTCAACAGACCAGGAGTCCCCTTATCCACCAGATGAATCTAATATCATTACTCCCACCAACTTCGCATAGGGCCAGGCCACAACAAACAGATGTTAGTGGGAATCATCTCTTAACACGCTCATAAACACACATGCTGCTCTCTGCATAGAACAATTTAGAAGCAAAAACAGGTGGAGCAAACACAAGACAAAAGCTCAGCGCACAGATTCCGGGTACACATCAAATCCAAGATCTAAAGTCCTTGCCTTCTTTCCATTAAAAAAAAAAAAAAAATTTAGCAACACTCCAAAATATTTTTAAAGTACATTTGATTCATAGACGCCGGCACAGCTTCCCTGTGGAACCCGGGTAAGGAATTTCGCTGCAAACCGACACAACCCGAGGAGAGGACAGACATGCAAGGCAGCGAAGAGGAGGACCACTGACCATGGCCAGGTAAGGCTGCGCGGTGCACCTGACCGCGGCGGAACCCAGACCTCCGCGGGTATCCGCTCCTGTGGGCGCAGAAAGGGATGCTTCCCGGGGCATGTCCCTCTGGCTCTGGGTTACTCGAGGGGTTCTGATGGCTCCTCGGGTCCGGACCCGCCCTCTTTTCTCCGAACATCAGTCATTTCCTGGAAATCATCCCAGGCACGCAGCGGCCCATTCAAGTTAATTAAGCACGTGTCTCTGACACCGACCAGAGCGTGCGCCCCGGCCAAGCCCTGAAGGGGAAGCTCGGGCCGAGGGGTCACGGGCCCTGCCTCCCCGCCCCTGCCGACCTCTCCCGCTCCTCGAAAACCTGGTAATCCCGGGAAACGGCGGCTTCTGCCAGCGAGCTGGCTGGCTGAGCCCCGGGCAGCCCGGAGCAAGGGAACCAACAGAGCCTGGCGTCGGCCCGGGGTCGACTGAACACCGTCCATCCTCCCAACACCCGACTCTGCGTCCACCGACTGGACTCAAGGACCCCCTCCCCGACGGAGGAGGGGTAGGCGGCTAGGAATCCGCAAACCGGCGCGCGTCCACTCGCCCGCCAACTGCAACCACCACCTGCTCTCTAGGTCCCGCGCCAGCCCCGCCGTCGTGGGTCCCTTACCTTGTGGCTTTTCCCCCCCGGGGGACACCTGACGTTGTTGGAGGCTCCCGCTGTCTGATTCATGTCCGGAGGAACTTGGGAACCGATGCTCTAGAACCTCTCCAAGTTCCTCGGCGCCTGGAAGGTGGCGAGGGGCGCGTCTCCCGGAGGCGAGGTGGGTCCTGGCAGTCCAGCCGTGTCCGGGCGGCGTCCCCTACGCGGCAGGTTTCCGAGGGACCCCTCGCCCAGGGAGGCTGAGCACTGCAAGCCCCAGAGCCGAAGAAGGAGAAGCAGCTGCTGGGATCCCAGAGGGAGCCGGGCCGGCGCCCGCGGCTCCGAGGGCGCTGTGCCCGGGGCTGCCTTCTCCGGGAAGCAGTCCAGGACTGTCCGGACCTGAGCACCAGCAGATCCTAAAGGAGCTCCTGGGAGAGGCGAGGAGGTATGTGCGTGGGGAGGGGTGGGGGGGGGGGAGGCAGGCAGGACTGGCCCTGGCTGGAGAGACTGGCAGCGGAGAGCCGCCGAAGCTCTAGAACCACGCGCCCCGCGCCCCGGAGCCGAGCCGCCACTGCGAGGCGCGTGGCGCACGTGTCCGCGCGCGGCTCCTGCGCCGACCTTAGCACACACCTCCCCGCCCTCCTACGCCCGGGCTGGAGCCGCAATCCGTGCGCACCCGCACACGCCCGGCCGGCGCGGGGGCTACTGAGACGGGCCACTCGCAGGGCGGGCGCCCGCTCTCGCCTGCCGCTCCTGCCCCGGGTGCAGTCGCCAAAGCTTCCCGGGGTGGTCGGGAGGTGGCACGCGAGGCTCTGCCAGGCGCCTCTGCCCGGGGGAGGCGAGGAAGCGGAGGGGGAGCTGGGACGGGACCGGGCTCCCTGGCAGAGTCCGCCACAGCCACGGCTCCGGACACGCGCTGCGCGGGGCGGGGGTCTGCGGTGACCCGCGCGGGCTTGGGGGAAGGGCGGCAGAGTGCATCCACTTCTCAATGCAGCGCAAGTATTTGCAGGTCCCCAAGGCTTTTCTTTGTATTTTCTTCTCTTCTTGTTCTTTTTTTTCTTTTTTGACTCCCGGGAAGTCGCGATCTAATTAGGCAGCATTCGAGTAGAGGTGGAAAAATCCACCCTTGAGAAATAAAAAAAATAGATATATATCAGGAAAGAGCAACTGCTCTATGAAGACTGCATTGCAACATTTTAGAATCCCAAGTCTGAACGGTGGACCTTTAGGATACAGCCATATTATTTAGCCAAATGTGAAGTTTCGTCTAGGTGTATCCAGGCGGGGGTGGAATATTCTAGTGGAAAATCCAGCCACATAATTCGGTTTCCTGAATCTTGCAACCTCACAGCCTTAGTGTTCTTCAGAAAGCGAAGGAATTGGTTTCACCTGTGGGAAGCAGCCTGTACAGGGAGTTGCTTCCAGAAGCCCATCTCCACATAGTACCCTTCACTAGAAAGGAGATTTCTGTCTCAGGCGTTGGGTGATGTTCACTGCGTGCCTGCTATGTCGCTTCAGTCCTATCGGACTGTTTGTGACGCGATGGACTCCACTTCACCAGGTTCCTCTGTCCATGGGATTCTCCAGGCAAGAATCCTGAAGAGGGTTGTCATTCCCTTCTCCAGGGGATCTTCTCGACCCAGGGATGGAACCCGGGTCTCCAGCATGGCAGGCGGGTTCTTTCCTGTCTGCGCCACCGGGGAAGCCTGATGATGTTCGCTGTCCTTTCTTTAATAGCCCCAAGTCCAAACAGGAATCATCTCCATTTTGTGAAGTAAGTCATCACTTACCGATAAGTGATAAGCTGCTACTGCTAAGTCACTTCAGTCGTGTCCAACTCTGTGCGACCCCATAGACGGCAGCCCATCAGGCTCCCCCGTCCCTGGGATTCTCCAGGCAAGAACACTGGAGTTGCCATTTCCTTCTCCAGTGCATAAAAGTGAAAAGTGAAAGTGAAGTCGCTCAGTCGTGTCTGACTCTTCGCGACCCCATGGACTGCAGCCCACCAGGCTCCTCCGTCCATGGGATTTTCCAGGCAAGAGTACTGGAGTGGGGAGCCATCGCCTTCTCTGAGTGATAAGTTATCACTTATCAAAGTCCTGTCGCTTTTGCCCATTGACAAAGTTCAAAAAGTGACTCGTGACGTCATTTCTGTTCTACAAACGTGAAGGTGCACTTGGGGCGTCTGAGTACCTCAGGGATGCGGTTTGGTTGTGGAGGGTAATGTCGGTCTGGAATTTTGGCATTGCTTCCCCTGGTGCATGTCTTTGGACAAATTATTTCTCCCACTGATTCCACAGCTCTGAGGTAGGTGGTGGCGTGCTATTTTCCAAGTAAAGAAACTGGTTCCAAAATATCAATGTGTAGAAGGAGCTTGTTGTTGTTTTTCAGTCGCTCAGTCGCGTCTGACTCTGCGACCCCCTGGGCTGCAGCACTCCAGGCTCCTCCGTCCTCCTCTATCTCCCGGAGCTTGCTCAGACTCTTGTCCATTGAGTAGGTGATGCCATCCAACCATCTCATCCTCTGTCATCCCCTTCTCCTCCCGCCTTCAATCTTTCCCAGCATCAGGGTCTTTTCCAGTGAGTCGGCTCTTCCCATCAGGTGGCCAAAGTATTGCAGCTTCAGTTTCAGAAGAGGCTTAGCAAGGCAGTAGATGGTCATCAGGGGGCAGGTGTCATTGTCGCCACTGCCTGGAGCAACTGGGAGCACGTCACACAACTTACAGATACTGATGCTCTTTTCTGGAGGTAAAATCCACAAGTTGGCGGCGCCCTGAGGCCACTTGGAGTTTCCTGGCCCCACACTGCTCCTCTCTCAGCCTCTAGAAATTCACCCAGATTTGCTCTGAGTGTCCCCTGGGTTTGTGTCTCCAGCGCTTCTGCTCTCGGGATGCAGATCTCAGCCCCACCTCCCTGGATTTCCTCATCTCTGCAGAGTCCCAGGAAGCCCTGTGCCCTAGCACCGCCGTTATCTTCTGGGTCCAAGAAGCATCATCACTTTTCAGTGTATCCAGGTTTCTCTTGTGAGGATGGACACAGTGACTTCTAAGCTCTTTCCACGTTGGGACTAAAGCCAGAAGTCTGACTATATTTTTAGTCTCAGGGGTCTCCTGCTTTCTTTTGGTTTACTAATTCTTGCCTCAGTTTCTCTCTCCTTCTCACATATTATACCCTGAGCAGCAAGAAAAACCCAGGTGGTAACTTTTACAGCTCAGAAATCCCTTTGGTTAAATAACCAAGTTTATTAGGTGACATTAGAAAACCTCTTCTGTTTTTGGTATAACTTCAGATTATGATCTGCCCTCTCCATTGGAAGCATAGACATGATGCTTCCAATGGGATCCCTGGGAGGCATTTCCGAAGCAGTCTTCTTTAAGTCACATCGCTTTTTTAAAAAAAAGTTTTATTGACATATAGTTAGTTGATTTACAGTGTTCTGTTAATGTGTACTGTGCAGTAATGTTGTATCCTTTTGTATTCTTTTCCATTAGAGTTTATCACAGGCTAGTGGATCCAGCTCCTGTCTTGTTCAGCAGGACCTTGTTGTCTGTCTGCTCTCTGTATGTTAGTTTGCATCTGCTGATCTCAAACTCCCAATCTTTCCCTTTCACACCCCTCTCTCCCTCTGTTCTCTATGTCTGTGAAACTATTTCTGTTTCATCGGTAGGTTCCTATCTGTCATGTTTTAGATCCCACGTATGAGTGCACATCATTATTTTTTAATGATTAATACGAAGGCTAGAAAATTCACTGCAGTGTGACCAGCCATACTAATGAATCATACTTGTTGGATAGTAAAATTTGGAGCTTACAGATCTGGCTGTATTCTTCATCATTTTTCAGTCTTGAATAAGCAATATGACACAGCAGATCATACTATGTCAGGCTTTAAGATCTCTGGAGAAGGGATAGGCTACCCACTCCAGTATTCTTGGGCTTCCCTTGTGGCTCATCTGGTAAAGAATCTGCCTGCAATGCGGGAGACCTGGGTTCGATCCCTGGGTTGGGAAGATCCCTGGAGAAGGGAAAGGCTACTCACTCTAGTATTCGGGCCTGGAGAATTCCATGGACTGTATAATAGTCCATGGGGTCGCAAAGAGTCGACACGACTGAGCGACTTTCACTTTTCGTGTTTCATGTGGTAGCCTTGAGGAAACTGGCTGACTCCAGCTACAGGAGAGAAGCAGCTGCTGTGCTCCGAAATTCATCATGGAATTCGAGCAACAGCAAGCCTCCCTCTTCCCAGCTGGGAACAGAGTGTGCTGGGGATGGTAACATCTCTTGGAAGAGCGGGGAACCTCACTTATGGCCATCTGTCATTCAAAGATGCCCTGAAAAACATCTTTGGACTCTAAATGCACCGAGCTTCTCACCCTCACTCTTGCATTGTGGTCTATAGCTTCCAGGCCACCCTCTGTTTTCCTTCCCAGGGAAGCGGGTGTTTTCCCTCATCAAATTGTTCATGTTTAACAGTAACGTGGAGTTTGTTTCTTGAGGAGTGGGACCAATGCACCGCCATTCCCCACCCTCCTGGTGTGTTTCGGGAATCATCTTCCAACTTACATGCTTGTGCTCAATAAGCCTTGATTTAGAGTCTACTTCTGGGGGCCCCGGACTAAGACATGGGCTTCCCAGGTGGCTCAGAGGTAATGAATCCACCTCCAGGAGATGCAGAAGACATTCGATTCCTAGGTCGAGAAGATCCCCTGGAGGAGGAAATGGCAACCCACTCCAGTATTCTTGCCTGGAAAATTCCATGGACAGAGGAGCCTGGTGGGCTGCAGACCACAGAGTTGCAAAAGAGTCAGACACAACTGAGCAACTGAACATAAGCTAAGACATATTAGGAAGTACCACCTAATAGCCCTAGCCTTTGTTTAGTTTTTATCATCATAAAACCACAGGATAGTTAGAGCTAGAAGAACTCTCAAAGGAGATGTAGCTCAGCACACCCATGCTTCACAGCAGGGAGAAAAATCGGTTCGCCTCTCAGGAAAGGCAGAGAGGCAGGAGTGGAAGATGACTTCAGATAGCGATTGCAAACTTAAGTGTTACAGACTGATGCTCCGTGTTATGAAAGGAGCCACCGTGCCTGAACAGTGCAAATAAGTGGAATTGGCAGCTGTCTTCCACCAGCGCAGACACTGGCAGAGCAAGCTGGAAATCCCAGGGCACAGAGCTGGGGATTTGTAGATCCCATGCCATGTGAGCAACGTCTGGAGTCTGCATAAAGAGAGCAGTTCACCCACCTGTGCACAGCTGTACTCGAGCTGTCCTAGAGGCTGGCATGAACAGCAGTGTTGGAGGAATTGCTACGTGTCTCTTAGCCACCACATGCCACCTGTTCATCTATTACCCAATAAGCTTATGTGAATGGTTTTGACGTTTGCAGAGGTTGCATCATATTAGGAAAACCATGATCTCTTCCATTTCTTTGCCCCCAATAAACCACATGGTTAGTCACACTCAGTCATGACTGTCTCTTTACCACCCCATGGACTGTAGCACACCAGATTCCTTTGTCCATAGAATTCTCCCAGCAAGAAATCTAGAGTGAGTTGCCATTCCCTTCTCCAGGGGATCTTCCCAACCCACGAATTGAACCAGGGTCTCCTGCATTGCAGGTGGATTCTTTACTGTCTAAGCCACTAGAGAAGCCCCAATAAACCATGCAACTGTGACTGAGTGAATCCTTTCCCACAGCTTTTTTCCTTGAAGGATGAAATCCCAAATCATTGTTCATTTGTGTCCGTCTGATTATTCGGCGCTCCTGAAAATGTACAGGTGCCTTTTGAACTGATTGTGTAAAGTCACTCAAGGTACCAAATTATTATTTCTGAAACTTTACAAAACGCTTGTATCACCGAGTCCCTTCCCTGGGTCTTATTATTTTAATTAGCTATTGTCATCCTGCCAGGTGAACACAGCAGAGTGACAGAGCATATTCGCGCCTTGTTTTTCTTTACAAAGGGCTTTTCATCGTCTGCTGTCCTTCTGTGCCCCCTAACTAGGTCTGCCAGCTTTCATTTTCTTTTTGTGGTCCCTGCATGTGTGGGATCTTAGTCTCCTGACCAGGGATTGAATCCACAGCCCCTGCACTGGGAGCACAGTCTTAACCACTGGACCGCCAGGGAAGGCCTTCATGTTCTTCCTGGCAGCCCCCTACACCTTCCTTTCCCAAGTCTGCATCTCGGGGTGCGGCATCCCACATCTGGACCAGCTTCACTCATCCCTTCTGGCCATCACTCTGCATCCTCTTCTTTAATACCCTGACACGTGCTCTGTCTCTGCACACGTGGAGCAGCCCCCCTAAGGTTTTGACTCCAGTACATTAATTCCCCAGGAATTTTTTGTGACATTGTGGTATAATGGTGTGTGTGTATATATAGTATCAGATCAGATCAGTCGCTCAGTCGTGTCTGACTCTTTGCGACCCCATGAATCGCAGCATGCCAGGCCTCCCTGTCCATCACCAACTCCTGGAGTTCACTCAGACTCACGTCCATCGAGTCAGTGATGCCATCCAGCCATCTCATTGTCTGGCGTCCCCTTCTCCTCCTGCCCCCAATCCCTCCCAGCATCAGAGTCTTTTCCAATGAGTCAACTCTTCGCATGAGGTGGCCAAAGTACTGGAGTTTCAGCTTTAGCATCATTTCTTCCAAAGAAATCCCAGGGCTGATCTCCTTTAGAATGGACTGGTTGGATCTCCTTGCAGTCCAAGGGACTCTCAAGAGTCTTCCCCAACACCACAGTTCAAAAGCATCAATTCTTTGGCGCTCAGCCTTCTTCACAGTCCAACTCTCACATCCATACACGATAGACATAGGTATGTAGACGTATGTGTATGATTTACTATAATCTTAGAATTAGAGAATCTGCATCTCTTAAAGTCATTGTCACTATCCCTACCAGAGAAGCTGAAAGATTTCAGTGCAGAGACGTAGAAACTGCTGTCCATGATATATACTTTTTAGGGAAATAAATGAATTGTTCCATTTTAGGAAAAAAAAAAGTCATTGAGACCCTCTCTTGATATTGGTGGATCTGGCTGGACTTCTAGTTTGGTTAGTGATTTTTTAATTATAGTCAAAGGCCTCATTAGATGGAATGTTACTAATTTGGCAGAAATCTGAGCTGTTTTACTTTCGTGTCTTCCGTGATGAAGAGGTTGACTAAGCAAATCAACAGTGCAAGTGAAACCGAACTCCTTAAGAGATATAACAAATGTTTCAGCCAGTGTAGCACATCAGTCACCTTTCTTATCCTGGTGAAATACGCATGCCATGAAATTTACCGCCTTAACCATTTTAAGAATAAAATTCAGCATCTATGCATTAATATACAATATTTGTTTTTCTCCTTCTGATTTACTTCACTCTGTATGACAGACTCTAGGACCATCCACACCTCTGCCAATGACCTTATTTCATCCCTTTTAGTAGCTGAGTGATATTCCATTTTATGTGTGTGCCACCTCCTCTTTATCCATTCATCTGTCACTGCCATTTAGGCTGTTTCCATGTCCTGGCAGGAAGCTCAGCTCAGTGCTCTGTAATGACCTGCAGGGGTGGGGTGGGGTGGGGTGGGAGGGAGGCTTAAGAGGGAGGGGGTATATGTAAGCATATAGCTGATTCGCTTCATCGTACAGCAGAAATTAACACAGTATTGTAAAGCAATTATATTCAATTAAAAAATGAAACTGGTAGCCTTAAGTGCATTCATTGATGCTTTTGAACTGTGGTGCTGTAGAAGGCTCTTGAAAGTCCCTTGGACAGCAAGAGGATCCAACCAGTCCATCCTAAAGAAAATCAGTCCTGAATATTCATTGGAAGGACTGATGCTAAAGCTGAAACTCAATCCTTTGGCCACCTCATGCAAAGAGCCGACTCATTTGAAAAGACCCTGAAGCTGGGGAAGATTGAAGGCAGGAGGAGAAGGGGACGACAGAGGATGGGATGGTTGGATGACATCACTGACTCAATGGACATGAGTTTGAGCAAGCTCCGGGAGTTGGTGATGGACAGGGAGGCCTGGCATGCTGCAGTCCACGGGGTCATGATTGGTGATGGATGGGAGGCCTGGCGTGCTGCAGTCCACGGGGTCGTGAAGAGTCGGCCACGACTGAGTGACTGAATGGAGTGAAATGCCTTCCCAGTGTTGTGCAAACATGGCTACCATCTAGTTCCAGAACTTTTTCATCACGCCTCATGGAAACTCTGTCCTGGTTGTAAAGACCCTTTCTTGGAAACCCAAGCATATTCACTGCAGCATTATTTGTGATGGCGTGCAGCTGTGGTCTTTACTAAGGAGAGTAAATCCGGAAAATGTGTGGACTCGCTGGGTAAACCAACACTTTGATTGTCAGACAAATTCCTTCTCCTGCAGAGACTGTGGACACCACTTGTCCACATTCCTTCCTAATGGCTGGTGCTGGATGAGAACCCAGAGTTTTGCTATGCTTACAGACTATTGCCAAAAGAGTAGTTTAGCCCAGCCAAGGTTTTTGTTTTGATTTCCACAAAGTCTCCTGTGGGCAGCACGATGACTCAGAGATTAAGCTGTTTTCACTGTGCTGCTCTGCTCCTCCGTGTTGGGCTTGCAGGCCCCACAGCTGGAAGCAGAGGGCTGCACGCAGCTGCCTGCTTCCTTGGAGAGGGGCGTTCCATCTCTGCTCAGAGTCCACAGGCCAGAGTTAGGCCTGCGGTCCCAACTGCCTGCACACCTGCCCGAATTGGGAATTGTATTCTTTTGTGTGCTCAGAAAGGAAACAAAGCAGACGGTGGGGGCGGGGGTGAGCAAAGGCTCCCACAGCAGAAATCTTGACTCCAGGTTCTTCCTCCATAATAAGGCCACGTGTGGGTCACCTGTCATCACATATGTTCACTGTCATATTTGTGGTGCAGGCTTTCGGAGCCATCCATGCAGGAATCTGGGGGGCGGGGCTGCTGTGGGTACTGGGCAGGTCAAGATCACAGGCAGGAGGAACATGTGCCCTTTGTCTTGAGGACTCAGGAGGATTTCAAGAGGTAAGAAAACAGTTCAGGTGATTCCCAGGTGGCTCAGACAGTAAAGAACCTGCCTGCAATGCAGGAGACACAGGTTCTGTCCCTGGGTCCAGAAGATTCCCTGGAGAAGGGAATGGCAACCCGTTCCAGTATTCTTGCCTGGTAAATCCCATGGACAGAGGAGCCTGGTGGGCTACAATCCATGGGGTCACAAAGAGTCGAACTTGACTGAGCGGCTAACACTTTTAGTCCTCCGCTTCTTTCACTTCAGGTTATTGGGCATCATTGAAGGGAAGGTGGGAGGGGAGGAAAACCTTGGCTTGGTAAACCCAGCAGGTCTGTCTAATCCTTGCAAAATGGTTCTGTAGCAAAAAAAGCTGCTTGGATCTTTGAATGCTTGACTATAGAGCTTGGGCTAGATCTCACAGTTGGTAGGTTTGCTAGCCACTCATTCTGAGCAGGAAGGAGGAATGTGCTATTGGAATTCTCTAGAAACAATTTCACCCTCCATTTGTACTTGCAGATTCAGCTTCAATCCTGTTTTCTTACGTCTTAAAGTTCAACAGCAAGCACTCAGGACATAGTGGCTGAGCATTTGTGCCTGGGGTTTTCTAAGACTAACCACCCGGTGAATTCCCTCAATATCTGTTCAGGGATGTTCTTATCTGTGGAGGACCCGGGAAAACCAGAGACACAGTCACGGTCTCAGTGAGCCATGGTGGAGCCATGGACGCTAGAATTATTAATGGGATGGGGTTGGGCGATGCTTGTCATCTTGAGGTGCCCAGGATGATCTCTGGGTGGCTTGGAGGACTTGTAGCCCTTACTTTGGTGTGTACAGTTACACTGTCCATGACAATATGTTAAAAAAAAAAAAAGTTAGGTATTCACTGAATACAGTATTTTTGAAATAACTTCATCTTTCAAAATAAAATGCAAGTTCTTTTTTAATTTTTTGAAGTATTGTCGATTTACAATGCTGTGTTAATTTCTGCTGTGTATCAGAGTGACTCAGTCACACACATATACATTATTTTTCGTATTCTTTTCTGCAATGCTTTATGTGTTCAGTGTGTGTGTGCTCAGTCATGTCCTACTCTTTGCAAATCCATGAACTGCAGCCTGCCAGGCTCCTCTTGTCCATGGAATTTTTCAGGCAAGAATACTGGAGTGAGTTGCCATTTCCTATGCCAGTGGATCTTCCAGACCCAGGGATCGAACCTGAGTCTCTTGTATCTCCTGTGTTGGCAGGCAGATTCTTTACCGCTAGGTGTCACCTGGGAGGCCCCGTTTTTAAAAATTATTTTTAAAAAATGTATTGAAGTATAGTTGAGTCACAATGTTGTGTTAAGTTCTGCTGAACAGCAAATGACTGTTATACACACACACATCCTTTTTCATGATGGTTATCCCAGGATACTGAGTACTGTTCCTTGTGCTCTGCAGTAGGACCTTGCTGTTTCCAAAACTCATGCTTTTGAAAGACAAGTAAATGAATAGAACACCAGCCCATCATTGTTGAATTATCCTGTGTTTACTTGGGGTGGAAGTTGTAAGGGGTTCACTGAAAGCACTTTACTTGGATGGGAACCCCGAACGTTTTTGCCCTCTTCCATGGCATTGTTAATGACCTAATAGGGTCATCATTAGGTTCTCAAAGGGCAGGCAACTTTTTATTATCGCCCCCCCCCTGGCTAGTTCTAAAGGAAACAGTAAAATCACGAGCTTTTAGGTGACGTCCAAGCTCCTTTCTCTCTGTGAAATGTTTACATTCTTCAAGATTCTGTGTATAAAGAGTCAAGGTCCAAAGCCGAGGACCAGATAGGCGCCGTCCTGAGGATGGGCAGCTGTGAGAGGAGGCGGCCAGATAGGCGCCGTCCTGAGGATGGGCAGCTGTGAGAGGAGGCGGCACGAGGGGAGGAGATGGGACGCAGGTGAGTCTGTACAATAGCGTCTCCTTAAAGAACCAAAGCAAGCATGACGAAATGTTAAGTTTGGATTAATAGCCCGTAGGATGCCTATTAGCACCCGAACACTTCCTTTTGTTTGGAATAATTTATAATTAAGTAGAGAGTTGTAAAATAAAGCCGCGGTGAAATCACAGTCTCAGAGACCATTATGAGTAGTTTTGATTCATTTAAATACAGTTGAATGAACAAGGTAATAATATGGATTCAGGTGTAGTATGTAGTCTTTATTGAGACATTATATATTTAAGCGATCACACAGGAAAATGGAAGCTCAAGCAACATTCTGTTCACAATGGTATTACTCAAAAGTCTTCCCACTCAGTCCCAAGGAAGGTTGTTCTTAAGTGTAGGGACAGTTCAAAATTCATGTTTTGTTATTTAATTAACTTAGTTGCTGGAGGTAATCACACTCCAGCTTCAGACGGACCAGCGGGATGGGACCCGTGTAGCGAAAACTAGGATCGCCTAGTCAGCTCACTGAGAGGAGATTGAATCTAGCCCTGCCTTATCTACATGTCTAGTGGCTACTTCAGATTTTTGGGGAGCATGAAAAATGGTACAGGAATCTAAAGATCGGTGCACTCAAATCGGTCCCCCTTTCTGATTTCCTGGCTTTGCCAGCTGCTTATCACTCTTCTCTACTATTATACACACAAGGCAAAATCTTCTACGGTCAGTTCCTATCATTTGCAGTGGTGTGTTCTGTAAAGTCTTGTCAACACCGAATTAGCAAACATTCAACCACCGCTCCTGGAAGAAACCCAGCTTTGGTTCCCTGCGAACCTCTGGTCACCACCTTTTCGTTACCCGATCAACGCAGGCCTTCTGTTGTGTGTGCCCTGGGGAAGGACACCGTATGGAATACATACCGTTGATTTATCAACACTGAACACAAGCCCTAAGCAGCAGAGGTCACGTTCATCTCACACAGGGCTTACTCCGTGAGGCCCTCATATTTAGGGCCACGGGGTGACACTTCTGCACTGCACTTAAGGGCCCTTTTTCAGCAGCAAAATCATGAAGGAAAACCCCACAAAATGTGAAAACCATGGCAGGAGATCACCATGAAAGGGCCCTGGTTTCCAGTCTGAGCTGTTGACCACCTCCGGGAATGTACGTGACAGCCTAGGATCCTCACCCCTTGGTGCAGGTTTGTGAGTGACTTCAGAGGTGACGCAAGTATTGATCTTGGGTTTGCAGGTGGATGTCAGCCAGTCGGTGAATTTGCAGATACGAAATCTATAAACCATGAAATACAGGGCGACTGTCCTTGGCAAACGAGCTCCTCCCTAGTGACCTCTGCAAGCAGCCCTTGTGCGTGTCTGTCTAGATGTAGGTGCAAGCGTCGGTGTAGACGAGGATGTAGATGCAAGTGTGGACATGTCCAACTTGAAAAGCAGAAGCGTCTGGTGCACACCAGGAATAATGCATCTCGCAGCCTTTTTTTATGTTTAGTAGCGACGATCCTTCTCTGGTCAAAAGACAAAACCGAGTCGTCTCCAACCCCAGGGACTAGCTCTCAGTCCCTCGCCTGTCTGAGACAGGCTGCTGCTGTGAGGACTTGGGCTCCACGTTGCTGTCCATCCGGAATCCTCCTCCCTCCTCCTATGGCTGGCCCCTTCCTCGTCTCAGCATCTCAGATTCAGCCTTGCTTCCTCAGGGCTCCTTCTCTGGCCAGCCTTGGCAATCTGGTTAACCCCGCCCGCTAAGCCCCAGCACACCCACGCGCTGTCTCCCTGGCAGCACTGTCCACAGTCAGCTTCTCTGGGGTCTGTTTTGCACCCACCCTCTGCCTTCGAGCACCCCTGATGCTCTGACAACGGTCAGGGCGTGCTTGTTGAATGAGTGATGGGATGAAGGATGCTGAAGATGGCCAGGTCAGTCCAAGGTTGCACAGATGGGGCATCTCCTGGTTCCCGGCTTGAGAGGGAGTTCAGGCATAGCCAACTGTTGCCCCATGGTATTAACTAGGTTTCTTGCTGAGGTGGATGCATGTAAATTACACACAGGAAGGGAAACCCCAGTGATCCGTGGCTATGGTCTTCAGGGGTCTGAAGAGTCTCCATTTCCATGAGGACCTCCAAACCGTGGAAGCCAAGCGAGGGGAGGTGAGCAGTCCACATACCTGGGTCATACAGAATAGCCAATCATGTAACTGCTTTAGAGATCGAGGCCTCAAATTTTAGATAGCTGCATGGCTGCTTCCACTTTTTTTTTTTTTAGGTTTTTTTTAAAACGTGAACCATTTTTAATTTGTTACAGTGCCGCTGCTGTCTTGGTCCTTTGGCTGTGGACAGAGGTGCCTGGCGGGCTACAGTCCACGGGGTCGCAGAGAGTCGGACACGACTGAGCGACTAAGCACAACACAGCGCCTGTGGGATCTTAGCCCCCTGACCGGCGGCTGAACGTGCACCCCTGCTGAAAGCCGAAGTCTCAACTGCTGGACCACCTGCGAAGCCTCTCTTGTTTTGTTTTGTTTGACAAGAGGCTTTCCTGGCTTGTTCAGGTGATGTGAATTGGCCAGTAGTTCACAATAACTGAGTCTGGTTTAAAAGTCTTCCACGATGTAGGCGCCAGTCGCGTGACCACTTGTCCTCTCTGTTTCCCTGCAAGAAGCTTCTTTCCTGGCAGGGTGATTGGCTCTGTGTCTGGAGAACACGTGGCCTGTGGTTCAGACCCTGCACCTTTGGTTATGCTGGTCCTCCTGCCTACAGGCTTCATGCACATCTCTGACCAGCGTCCTTGCTTCCAAAGGAGGTGAATTCTCACCTGCATGAAGCCATGGAGGATACACTAGGCCACACTCATCTCACACTCTTCTTAGATGCTACAAGTGTTCAGTTTTCTCTTCTGTTCGATTCTATCAGCAGAGCATCTAAAATTTTCTAATACAAAGCATGTATTCAATAATGCATGTTGACTGTTTAGAGGTTAAATCACATCAAGTCTGAGGCCTCCTGTCTCTCCTTCTTTGCCTTGTACACACACGGAATATGTGAAGATAACATACAATTAACACCAATTGTTTTTCAACGCATTTTTTTGTCACCTGCTAATCCAATAAATAATTATTGAATGTTTATGATGTGTCAGGCCTTGGAGATACAGCAGTGAAAAAAATAGAAAAAAAAAGCCTCTGTTCTCATTTAGTTTTGTCTGTTAGTAGGGAGAGAGAGAATAAAAAATAAGCTTGATATTTTATATGTCAGATCATGATAAATGCCATGAAATAGTGCAGGGAAGGGCTCTGGGGTGTGCAGGGGGTTGGATGGAGAGAGCCTTACTGAGAAAATGCTGGTTGAGCGAAGACATGAAAGAGGAGAGAGAGTGGGTCCGTGGCCGTCCGTGGGCAGAGCCCTGGATGTGGTGGCAGCAGGTGCAAAGGCTCCGAGGCAGTGCTGCGCCCAGAGTGCCTGAGAGGTGAGGGGGCTGGTGCAGGGAGTGAGGAGAGTCATGGGGTAGGCAGGTGACTGGGTGAGTTCTGTACAGGCATTGGGCTCTCTGTAAAGCTGGTGTAGCTGTTCTCTGAACCAGATGCTATTTCGTTGGAGTCATTGAGCAGTGGGTGACTCAGTCTTACTGTTTTAAAAAGTCACTTGGCTACTGTGTTGAGATTTAGGTGTAGAGGTTTAAGAGCATTTGCCTTATAAGTTATTAGAAAACTGTTGTAGGAATCCAGGCAAAGCCTTTGGGGGTCATGGTGGTGGGTTGGGAGAAATCAGCAGATTCTGAGGGCACAGCACTTTTTGGGGGGGACAGGGCTGCACCATAAGATTTGTGATCTAAGAATCATAGATCCCCAGGCAGGGATTGAACCCAGGCTCCCAGTGTAAGCACAGAGTCCTAATCACTGGACCACCAGGGAATTCCCATGAGGGCCCAGCAGTTATAGCACAGAACTTAAAGATTTTTCTACCAGAAATTCTGGGGTTGGGGGTGGGGAGAGGAATCAAGGCTGACCTCCAATGTTCGTGGGAGGAGCAGGTTGGGTGTGGCTGATCAAAAGTCTGGTTGGGTTTGAGATGTCTATGAAACATCCAAGCAGTGGGATATTCCAAATCCACACCTCAGTGGAGAGGGACCCACCTGGAGACACCAAATTGGAAGCAGTTGCTATGTGGATGCTTCTCGATGCTATGAGGCTGGACCACATCACTGTGGGAGTGAGCCTCAGTCCTGTTCATGCACCCACAGACATGAACTCCAGGAGGAGTAGCTGGAACACAAGCCCTGATTACCCCCAATTCTTCATAATTCCCTCAGCACATAGTAGCTGCTCAATAAAATTTATTGCCCGAGGGGTGATTGACAGGACTTGTCCAATACGACCTGGCCATAGTTCAGGCATTGAAATATCCTAATTTCTAGTCCAAGGGTCTCCTGCTGTCCTTTACTCTCCGCTCAAATTTAATTCTCATTATTTTACTCACAATAAGCACATCGGTGCATTACACTTCTATTCTAGTTTCTTTATTAAATTGCAGTTTAGCCAAGTAGCTATGTTTAAATAAAATTTTCTTAATCTTATGTTGCCTATAAAACTAGTTAGCTGCATTTTTTCTTCTATTTTAAGGACAAATGAAGACATGAAATAATTTTCTCAATGAATCCAATTTTTAAAAGGGAGAGTAAGAATTTTTTTAAATTCAATAACAATGCTTTTTACCCGTTCCGTTGAATTACAACAGTATTCAACCCTTTAAAAATCTGATTGTTATAGATTTTTCTCTGTCGTTAGAAATGACATGCTCTATTAGACACTTAAAAGCCTGAGAAAACATAAAGTTCCATCATGATTTGTGTCAAATAAATTCTATAATAAAAGGAATAATAGGTATAGGGAATGGATTCTTAATATAATGTACATGTTAAAAAATATAAGTTAAATTAGATTTAGGGTTGCATTAAATCCAACCGAATCTTGCTGTCAGCACTAACATAGAGGACCAGTTTCCCTCGAATGTACAGGTGAGTTACTGCGCATACACAATGCTTGTTGTTGTTGAGTTGCTAAATCATGTCCAGTTCTTCTGCAACCCCATAAACTGTAGCCCTCCAGGCTCCTCTGTCCATGGGATCTCCTGGGCAAGAACACTGGAGTGGGTTGCCATTCCCTTCTTCAGAGGATCTCCCCAACCCAGGGATTGAGCCTGCATCTCCTGCATTGGCAGGCGGATCCTTTAACACTGAGTCACCAGGGAAGCCCCACGTTACTAAATTATAAAAGCCCTGGCTCTGGCTTCTTGTCCTGACTCTGGCTTTTCTCCATCTGAGTGAAAACCATCCTTCGCACGTCTTTACCACTCTGTCCCCTAGTGACTCTGGAATTGTCACTGTTTTCTATTCTCTTTTTCTTTAGGGCAGAACCTATAAAGACGGGAGATTTTTTTTCCCGAAAACGGCCCTGAGGTGCCACTTACACTTGCCTTGGAGAATGTAGACCCCCCCTGAGCACTGCTGGTGTGGACATCAGTTCTTCTCTGACAGAAGACACCAGGACGGTGGGTTTTGTTGGGGAAACGTGCCCCCTGGGCCCCGCACTGGGATGGAGCAAGTGCCCTGGGACCCAATGGCTACTTGAGCCTTAGCAGCAGACAGAGCTAGAACTTTCTGTGAAGGGTCGGATGTGAAGGGCTGAGGCTCTCTGCCCACGAATGTCTCCCTCTCTGGTCTGACGTTTCTGCAGTCGAGATGTACAGTTGGTCCCCTACATAGAACTTTCAGAGCTGTGACCTGCGTGCCCGCGTCTAATCGCGCGACTTCGCGCGTCTGGCATCCCCTACGCGTGTTGTGCTCTTGTGTCATTTGTGTACAGTCCCGGGTGGCGCTAGCGGTGACGCATCCGCCTGCCAACGCGGAGACGCAAGAGACCCAGCTTCGATCCCTGGGGGGGAAGATTCCCTGGGGAAGGAAATGGCAACCCACTCCCAGTATTCCTGCCTGGAAAATTACACGGAGAGACGAGCCTGGCGGGCTACAGTCCATGGGGTCACAAAGAATTGGACACAACTAAGCACGCACGCACGCACACACACGCGCGCGCGTGCGCACACACACAGAGTACAGTAGTGCAGGATCTTTATTTCACATCCAGGATGTCTCAGTTCAGTTCAGTTCAGTTCAGTCGCTCAGTTGTGTCTGACTCTTTGCGACCCCATGGACTGCAGCACGCCAGGCCTCCCTGTCCATCACCAACTCTTGGAGCTTGATTGTACTGTATTACTGTACTTTTCAAGGTGTTGCCCTGTAAGATCAAAAAGGTTTTATTTTTGTGTCTGTTTGTTTTTTTGTGTTATTTATATGAAAAGTGTTATAAACCTATTGCAGTACAGTACTACATAGCTGATGCTGTTAGGTGGGTACCTGAGCTAACTTTGTTGGGATTAACGAACAAAACTAACACCTGTGCTCTTGGAATGGAACTCAGGCATGTGTAGGGATGTACTGTGTTCCTTGGCAATCCCTAAAACGACAAACCTAACGGGAAGGGTTCTGGGAAGGCTGTCACCTTACAGTGATGTGCCTACATCTCGTGACACCATTGGTTCTTCTTCTCAAAGAGAAAATATATAGACGAATGAAGAGTCAGGGAAAGATGTGGGGAGCCAGTTTCCTGACAGGGGATAGAAGGAGGAGCTCATAAAGTTGCTTCCGGGAAAGCAGATTATCCTGGAGACGTCATCCATCACACCGTGTTTATGGAGGATGACTTCCGGGGCATTGCAGACGAGCTGCCCAAACTGAAAAGTACACGGGTCAAGTATTCACGGGGGAATCCGAATGAGAGCCCTGGCAGACGTCCTGGCGCATCTCTCAGAGTACGGATAATTGCGGTCCAGCCCATCACCTGCCCTGGAACCGGGCTGGGAAGGATGAAGGGACCCACCTGCCACCAGGGAGGGTTGGGCAGGAGCCCTGGTCTGGGGCCTGCCCCGGGAGCCTTTCACATCACTGACCACACAGAGCCTGGCTTCTATCATGGAGGCAGGAGGGAAATCTGAGAGGGTCCGAGGTGCCCACTGCTCTGTGTCCTCATCTGCATTTTCAGCAGCACCAAACCCTGTCAGAGCGTGGCTCTCTCATCTTCATCACACTGTGATGTCACCCCTGATGGTGCTTCCATCCCAACTGGGGGCTTCAAGGAGAGTTTCCTGATTTCCTCCTGTGGTGATGACTGTCCTGGTCTTCAGTGGCATCCAGTGATTTGTGAGGGTCGTTCTGTGGCCACATAGTAAGCAACTGTTTTAAGCAAACAGTGTTTGGATGTGGGAGCAAGCAGCTCAAGGACTGCAGTTTAATGGGGCTGGGGCAGATCACTCTTAACTTTAAAAAAAAGGGCTAATTTGGGACTTCCCTGGTGGTCCAGTGGGTAAGACTCTGTGCTTCCAATTCAAAGGATGCAGGTTTGACCCCTGGTTGAGGAGCTAGGATCCACACGCCACACAATGAGCAATAGATAGAGAGACAGAGAAAGAGAGAGAGAGAGATAGAGAAATAGATAGATAGGTGTAGATGGGCTTTAGGGAAACAGTGCGGAAGGAGAAGCCCCACCCATTTCTGAGCGTTCTGTGGGTGATTCTGGGGCCCCTGCATGCTCCCTCCAACAGGGAGCGTCGTACAGAGTTGATTTTCCTTGTTGGCTGACTCCATATTCAGGAAATCACCCACTTGCTAAAAGGTATTTGTCACCCTCACATCAGTGCACCCCGCGCCTTTGCAGCTGTTCACAGATGAACGAAGAACCTCGGAACCCGCAGTTGCTGGAGGCATCATTCCTCACCGAGCTCAGGCAAAGTGTGCTGACTTTGGGTGTCAGCTCACATGCCATAAACAAGTGTCCTTCTTGGGGTCTTCTCAGTGACATGGTTTCTGCATTTTTGAGCTTTTGGTGGGTGATTCTGTTGTTTAAAAGGGGGCCCCGTTGGAACGCCAAGGTGCTTTCTCATGTTCCTAAGCACAAGAGGTTGTGAACCACCTCATGGAGAAAATAGCTCCGCGTGTCAGTGAGCTTTGTTCAGGGGGAGTGATGGTGCTGTTGGCCATGAGTTCAATGGTGATCGATCTCAAAATATGTTAGATAAGGCTCCTTTTAGCAGAAATACACATAAAACAAGGTCACATATTGATTGGTCAGTGAGAAATGGGACCAGAGTCTCCCAGGTACCTAAGCCTATATTTTCTGTAGGAAGCATGGTTCAGTATTTCTAATTCAGGACTCATGGAAGTTCTACAAAATATAGCAATTAGAAATATTGAAAACTGGACTGTCCCTCTTTGAGTGCTTTAATGCCTGCATTTCGGTTGGGCGTAAATATTTAATTCCTTTGGTGTGCGTACACACGGGTATGAGTGTTTATGATAACAAATAACTATAGTCGTTTTCCCAGATCCTCTTGGGCTATTTAATCAACACATTTCTAAAGCTCTTCCTTTGCATCAGCATTTTCTTAAGTTCTTTGGAGAATATGAATATGTGAAGTATTCATCACCTTGGCTTAAAAATGCATTTTAATGAAGCAGGCTGCTGCTGCTGCTCAGTCGCTCAGTCGTGTCTGACTGTGCGACCCCACGGACTGCAGCCCACCAGGCTCCTCTGTCCATGGGATTCTCTAGGCGAGAATTCTGGAGAGGGTGGCCATACACTCCTGCAGGGGATCTTCCCGACCCAGAGATCAAACCCATGTCTCCTGCATTGCAGGCAGATTCTTTACTGTCTGAGCCACCAGGGAAGCCCAAGAATACTGGAGTGGGTAGCCTATCCCTTTTCCAGGGGAACTTCCCAACCCAGGAATCGAACTCAGGTCTCCTGGATTGCAGGTGGAATTCTTTACCAGCTGAGCTACCAATGAAGCACACACACACACACACACACACACACACACAAATCTAAGGAATACGATATTTTAAAATTGAAGTATAATTGTTTTACAGTGTTGCATTAGTTTTATTGTACAGCAAAGTGAATCAGCCATTTGTTGTTGTTTAGTCTCTCAGATGTGTCTGACTCTTTGTGATCCCATGGGCTGTAGCCCACCATGCTCCTCTGTCCATGGGATTTCCCAGGCAAGAATACTGGAGTGGGTTGCCATTTCCTCCTCCAGGGGATCTTCCCAACCCAGGGATCGAACCCATGTCTCCTGCATTGGCAGGTGAATTCTTTCCCTCTGAGCCACCATGGAAGCCCTGAATCAGCTATACATATACCTATAAGCTCTCCTTTTTGGATTTCTTTCCCATTAGATCACCACAGAGCATCAGGTAGGGTTCCCTGTGCTAAGCAGAAGGTTCTCATTCAGTTGTTCAGTTCAGTTCAGTGGCTCAGTCATGTCCGATTCTTTGTGAGCCCTTGGACTGCTGCATGCCAGACCTCCCTGTCCATCACCAACTCCCGGAGCTTGCTCAAACTCATGTCCATCGAGTCAGTGATGCCATCCAACCATCCTGTCCTCTGTCGTCCCCTTCTCCTCCTGCCCTCAATCTTTCCCACCATCAGGGTCTTTTCTAAGGATCAGTTCTTCGCATCAAGTGGCCAAAGTATTGGAGCTTCAGCTTCAGCATCAGTCCTTCCAATGAACATTCAGAACTGATTTCCATTAGCATGGACTGGTGTGATCTTCAAAGTTCTCATTAGTTATCTATTTTACATATTATCAATAGACAGAACCTTGTGCTCAGTCATGTCCGACTCTGTGACCCCATGGACTGTAGCCTGCTAGGCTTCTCTGTCCATGGGATTTACCCAGACAAGAATACTGGAGTGGTTGCTGTTTCCTTCTCCAGGGGATCTTCATGACCCAGGGATTAAACCCATGTCTCCTGCATTGCAGGCAGATTCTTTACCAACTGAGCCACCGGTATCAATAGTGCATACATATCAATGCATATATATATACCAATCTCCCGATTCATCCACCCCAGCTTTCCCCTCTTGGTAGTCAAACGTTTGTTCTCTGTGTCTCTATTTATGCTTTGCAAACAAGATCATCTGTACCAGTTTTCTAGATTAGAAGTCCAGTGCACTATCCATTTCCCCACAGAGCCACCTGGAATTTCATACTGAAACAGAGCTAAGAAGGGCCTTGGAGATTTACTGTCCTGTTCCTGCCTTGAAGACCAGTGTGGTCAAACAGGGGCTGCTGGAAGGATGAATAGGCTGAAGGTGGCCAGGATGTGGTCAGATGCTTGAGAAGGTGGTTTATTTCAGGAAAAACCCATGACAGCAGGTGCATCAGAAACTCTACGGAAAGGAAACAGAGAACTTGCACCGTAAGGAATATTTTAAGAGTGATACAATGCGATTCAAAGCTGATGGGAAAAGACTGCTGAGTTATTGCCATTTCATAACATTTTATTGTGATTTAAAAGCTTTGCATAAGACAATATCTGACATTTTCAGGGCTATAGTTAAGTTGAAATGCCTTTGTATTAAAACGGCTATGGACATTGAATAGTACCTTGTTTTTAAAATAAAAATGTGTCCCCCCCACCCCAACACACACACACAGGAGGGGAAAGGCAGGCCAGAGACCCTTCTCCATCTAGTTCAGAGATGTATAAATACTGCACGCATGCAAGGATGGAGCAAGCTATTTTCTACTTCTTTGAACTCTAAAATTTAATTTCACATTACCTTCCTGAGTTTGCCAAGTTTTTTAGACTCAGAGGTGAGGCCGGCCTCCCGGTCTCCTGGTTCCCGGTGGAGCATTTTCCATGCTTGACACCAATATTTTTCTGTGGTCCAAGCAGAGCTCTGGGCCTCCGCCCTCTTTTCCTGCCTTAATATCTTTAATCCAATTGGAGTCGAGCCTTGCTCCCACCTGAGTTCTCTTTTCTTCCCACAGTGACTTTGCATAATGCATTTTTTGGTCCTTTATAGATTGATTTTACAGTTTAACTCTCAGAGGATATTCTTTATAATAATTGTGTTTGTCAGCTCAGGCTGCCAGAACAAAATACCATACACTGGGGTGGCTTCCGCTGGAGAAAAATAAACTTCTCACAGTCCCAGAGGCTGGAAGCCCAAGATCGAGGGGCCAGCTGATTCATTTTCCTGGTGCGGGCTCTCTTCCTGGCATTCAGATGGTTGCCTTTTTGCTCTGTCCTCACATGGCAGGGAGGGGAGGAGGTAGACTTTCTGGTGTCTCTTCTTATAAGGGCACTAATCCCATCATAAAGGATTTTTCCTTATTAACTCATCTAGCTTTCATTGCAAGTAGATCAAACCAGTCCACCCTAAAGGGAATTAACCCTGAATATTCTTTGGGAGGACTGATGCTGAAGCCCCATACTTTGGCCAGCTGATGCAAAGAGCCGACTTATTGGAAAAGACCGTGATGCTGGGAAAGATTGAGGGCAGGAGGAGAAGGGGGCAACAGAGGATGAGATGGTCAGATGGTCAGATGGTATCACTGACTCAAGGACATGAATTTGAGCAAACTCCAGCAGATAGTGAAGGACAGGGAAGCCTGGCATGCTGCAGTCCATGGGGTCACAAAGAGTTGGAAACAACTTAGTGACTAAACAACAACAACCTTCATTACATTCCTATTTTCAGATACCATTGTGCCAGGTTTAGGGCTTCAAAAATGATGGGGGTGTGGGGAATGCTCGTCCATGGCATCAAGTAACTTGCAGGTACCAGACATCAGCTATAATATCCAGAAGTGGAAATCACTCACTTGGGGACAGTAATTACTAGTAGAAAGTCTTTCTTAAAATCTATGCTATTTTTCTAAATTACATGTTGATACTTTCTAGAGACAGACTTCCCATTAGTATCAGCGATTAATCATAATTGAAACAATACGCCGAGCAATTACCTGGCGCTCTCCAGGTATGATGAAGCACAAATCTGCCAGATGGAAGTTACAGGGTGATGTACCTGGCCCGCCATCCCAGCGTCTCCAGGCAGGGTTTCTCTCCCAGCGTTTTCACAGGCATATTTGTCTCTAGATTCAGAGTCAGTAGGGATTATAGATGTCTGAGCTTGGGAACTTGAAAATTCATTCCAATGCCTGCTTGAATATTCCCCACTCATGTCCCTGCTCTCCTGTTTACACCTGATGATAACTTCCACCATCAATTATAAGGTACTCATCATGACATTTGCCATCCTTCGAGACAGAGAGTATTTGCCAGAGGACATAGATTTCTTCATTTATCTTTCTTGTCTTTTCATAACAGAGCATCAAGCTGAAAAGCAACTCTCCAGCTTTACTGACTTGACTTAAATGATATTGGAGGCCGTGTTTTAAGCCAAATTGCCCTCTGGAGTCTCTACACAGAAATCTCATAACTGTGGAATCTGTGGGGTTTCACTTCCTGGGTACTACTTCATCATCTTTCAGGAAGATTTTGAACAACTAGAAAAAATTCAAATCCTGCAGAAGTCGTCACACAAGAATATGCTCGAACTCCCTGTGATTGTGTGTTAAAGGGAGAGGATAGTCCTTGTGAGGGTGGAGTGGTTGCCTAGGGCAGTTGGGAATCTGTCCAGAGCTTTGTGGGAATTCCTTGCTTTTGCAATTTTTTCCCCCTAAGCTTGGAAGATAGCATAAAGGAATCAGCCTGTTGAACAAAGCAGGCAGTTGTCTGCTTATATCAGATTTATACCATTTCTTGAGACTGAGTTGCACTCGGACCTGAATGCAACTAAGCTCCCATATTCCTTCCTCGAACTAAGGACTCTACAGGGGCTGTTGTGAACACCTGGGCTCAAGACACCCACCAAAGCTGAACAGAGACTCGGCCTCATCACACACCTGCTTCCAGGCAGAATGGAGGACCCAAGGGGGACCCATTCCCCCCCTCAAAAAATGTGGACGTGAAGAGACTCCTGCTTGGGTGGGAAAGCGAAAGTGTTCTTTGCAACCCCGGGGACTGCAGCCTGCCAGGCTCCTCTGTCCATGGGATGCTCTAGGTGAGAATAGTAGAGTGGTAGCCATTCCCTTCTCGGGGGATCTTCCTGACTCAGGATTGAACCCCGGTCCCCTGCACTGCAGACTGTCTGAGCCACCAGGGAAGCATGCATAGGAGGTTCAGAGCAAGGAAGAGGAACTGTCTGCAGTGGTGTGAGGCCACTTGCCAACCAGGAGAGCAGCAAACTCATCTCTGTGGTGTGACTTATCGAAGACCAGCTCCCTCCATCTTTACCCAGGGCTCGGGTAGGTGTGAGCGTGTCTGTCTGAAGTTGTGCTTGTGTGTTTGTGCTCAGTTGTGTCTGACTCTTTTGTGACCCCATGGACAGTAGCCCCCCAGGATCCGCTGTTCATGGGATGTCCAAGGCAAGAATACTCAAGCAGGTTGCCATTTCTTCCTCCAGGGGATCTTCCTGACCCAGGGGTGGAACCCGCGTCTCCTGTATCTCCTGCATTGGCAGGCGGATTCTTTACCGCTGAGCCACCTGGCAAGGCTGTTAGTCTGAAGTTACTGACCACAATATTTGTAGGTTCTCTAACATGTGAGTTATCTCAGAATTTTAGGAAGTTTATTTAACCAGGAAAAGAATATTGTAGAAACTCACTCCACAAAGGGATCACATACTTTGAAATAAAAAAGTCAGTGGTTTCTTCCTGGACCCACAGTCATTGCTCGTAGGCTCTGATTTCTAGAGAGCAGGCAACAGGGTAAGCTTGGTCTTCCTTCTGTTGGCTGAATCTCCCCAATCACGCCCCCGCCCCCGGCCCCTCCGGGCCCTCTCTGATGGGAGCTCTTCTCCTCTGCGTCACTCTGATGCCCCTGGCACCTCCCACCCATCGTCCTCCTCTTGTGAGAGACTGCTTTTGCTTCCCTGTCAGCTTCACCTAGACCCCACCTCATCACTGTCGGGAAGAGGTTTTGGAAGCAGGCGTCTGCTCTTCTTCATGTGATACTGAGGTCAAAGTTTCATTGATCTAGTTTTCTGCATCTTTGTTTCTGTTTTGGTGTGAGTGGAGGTAGGAATGAGTTTAAAAAAATTTTTTTTCCCCTTGAGACTCCTGTGAGAGGAAAAAAGAGAGTACATC
Source organism: Bos mutus (assembly GCF_027580195.1). Lineage (NCBI taxonomy): Eukaryota > Metazoa > Chordata > Mammalia > Artiodactyla > Bovidae > Bos > Bos mutus. Next base: position 2,657,385 of record NC_091620.1, on the reverse strand, counting down.
AAAATCAACCAGAGCAAATATAGTTTTGCTACATGTGGTCCTACTCCAGGTTGGAATATGGTGCAGAGGTCTGCTCCTTTGGAAGTAGGGTCATCTTTTCATACATCAGAAGTAACATGTTGAGAGCATAGATCTCATGTTAGGACTCCTACCAGAAAGCACACAGGCACACAAGAACACAAGGAAATTTTGGAAGATAATAGAGATATTTAGTACCTTGCTTATCGTGATCATACCATGGATATATGGGTATGTCCAGAGTCATCAAGTTGTATGCATTAAATGTGTGCCATTTCTGTATATCGATTACACCTCAATAAAGTTTGAAAAAGAAATGGTCATTCTCCTGGGGCAAATGAGTACAGAAAGCATATAGAGTCAGCAACGACAGAGCGGGAAACAGACTCTCTTCGTTCACTCCGACGAAACAGCAAGGCGACAGGAAAGATCACTGCTCAGGAGCAGAACTCAATTCGAAAGAACAGCCAAGGTGCAGGGATGCAGCTGAAGTTACCCAGCACATCAGGTCTCCAGCTCAGATGCAGGGCAACCCTGGGGCATCCTGATGCGTGGGGAGGGCGGACTAAGGACGAGTGAGGTAGCGGGAAAGCCCGCCGTGAGGGTCTCTGGCTGAGGACCCTGTTTTCTGGGATGGCCCCCATTGGCAAGCAGGTCAGGGAGGCTGAGACAAGCCCATTTGTGGAGACCTGGTACTCTTGCCTGGAAAATCCCATGGACGGAGGAGCTTGGAAAGCTGCAGTCCATGGAGTCACTGAGGGTCGACACAACTGAGCGACTTCACTTTCACTTTTCACTTTCATGCACTGGAGAAGGAAATGGCAACCCACTGCAGTGTTCTTGCCTGGAGAATCCCAGGGATGGGGGAGCCTGGTGGGCTGCCGTCTATGGGGTCGCACAGAGTCGGACACGACTGAAGCGACTTAGCAGCAGCAGCAGGGAGTCCCATGGCTTGCTCCTATGTTTCAAATTTTTGCTCAAATATTTCCTTCTTAAGGAGGCCTTCCCTGCCCACTAGTTCATTGCACTCTCCCCTCATGACATCCCTCACCTGTACCAAGTAGGCTTCCCAGTGTGGCACCTCTGTCCTTAACGAGAAGTGTAGAAGGAATGTGTTCCCTCAGCTCACCGTGCAGGTGCCCTCTAACCTCCACGCAATGGGGACTTTGTGGCCCTCGTCCAGGAGAACAGATGTTAGCAAAACACAGCCTGTGGGCTCAACACGGCCCCACGCCTGCTTCTGTGAATCAGCTTTTGGGGCACACAGTCACCCGTGTGCTTACATGTTATCTGTGCTTGCTTTCGTGCTGCACTAAGCGCTACAGAGACCGTCCAAGGACCTGCAAAGCCTAAAATATTTAATACTGGCCCTTTAGGGGAAAAGTTTGCTGCCCTTGGGATAGAAAGTGTTAGTCGCTCAGTCATGCCTGACTCTGTGACCCCATGAACTGTGTAGCCTCCAGGCTCCTCTGTCCATGGATTTCTCCAGGCAAGAATACTGGAGTGTGTAGCCAGTGCCTTCTCCAGGCCATCTTCCTGACCTAGGGATTGAACCCATGTCTCCCATATTGCAGGCAGATTCTTTACCATCTGAACCACCAGGGAAGCCTTGGAATAGGAAGCACCTGGCAGATAGTATGTGCTCAATAAAAAGTCACTTGTCTCTTCAACATTGTGTCTAGCACAAAATTGGTGCTCAAAATGCTAATTTTTGCATTTCAGTTCGGTTCAGTTGCTCAGTCGGGTCTGACTCTTTGTGACTCCATGGACTGCAGCACGCCAGGCTTCCCTGTCCATCACCAACTCCCAGAGGTTGCTCAAACTCACGTCCATTGAGTCAGTGGAGCCATCCAACCATCTAATCCTCTGTCATCCCCTTCTCCTCCTGCCTTCAATCTTTCCCAGGATCAAGGTCTTTTCCAATGAGTCAGTTCTTCGCATCAGGTGGCCAAAGAAAGTATTGCAGTTTCAACTTCAGCATCAGTCCTTCCAATGAATATTCAAGACTGATTTCCTTTAGGATTGACTGGTGTAACCTCCTTGCAATCCAAGGGATTCTCAAGAGTCTTCCTCAACACCACAATTCAAAAGTATCAGTTCTTCAGTGCTCAGCTTTCTTTATAGTCCAACTCTCACATCCATACATGACTACTGGAAAAGCCATAGCTTTGACTAGATGGACCTTTGTTGGCAGAGTTTTGTTTTTGGGGGGTGAATAATAGTGAGTGTGGCCAGATCAGAGCATCAAATCCCTGGTAATTTATAGGGTGAAACATTCTCCCACTTGAACTGAGAGATTTGCTAAGATTGTGAGTAGAAAAGAGTACTGCTTTTCTTATCACTTTTCTTGCAGAGGAAAGGGGAGTGATTGGGAAGAGGGAGGTTTCGTTACCCCCTTTAGTTGCCCTTATAATTTTTGTGTTTGTTTTCAAGCCTCAATTAATAACAGTCAAAGGCTAGGACACAGAAGCAACCCAGATGTCCATCATCAGATGAATAGATAAAGAAGCTGTGGTCCATATATACAATGGAATATTACTCAGCCATAAAAAAGGAATGCATTTGAGTCAGTGCTAATGAGGAGGATGAACCTAGAGGCATTGTTATACAGAGTGAAGTCAGAAAGAGAAAAACAAATATCGTGTTTTAATGCACACATAACGAATCTAGAAGGATGGTCCTGATGGACCTGTGTGCAGGCAGCGATGGAGACGCAGACACACGGAACAGACGTGTGGACACAGTCGGGGCGAGAGGGCGGGGCGGATGGGGAGAGGGCGGGGCGGATGGGGAGGGCGGGGCGGATGGGGAGAGGGTGGGGCGGATGGGGAGAGGGCGGGGCAGATGGGGAGAGGGCGGGGCAGATGGGGAGAGGGCGGGGCGGATGAGAGGGGAGCGAGGAAACGTATGCATCACCATATGTGAAACAGACAGTGGGAATCTGCTGTGTGACTCGGGGAGCTCAAACTGGGGCTCTGTAGCAACCTAGAGCGGTGGGATGGGGTGGGAGAGGGGAGGGGACTCTGAAGGGAGGGGACATGTGTGTACCTGCGGCTGATTCATGTTGATGTATGGCAGGAACCAGCACAGGATTGTAAAGCGATCATCCTTCAACTAAAAATAAATGCATTTAAATAAAAGAAAAGAATTTTCCCATTTAGGAAACTGGGCTCTTGTATTGCTCTGTGAAAGCTAAATCTCCCTGCATGGGAGTTCAGGCTTCTGACCCCCCATAAGGTATGGGGTCTGGATGACCTTTGGCGGCAATTTAGAAGTTGTGTCTGGAATTTGCTCATCATCATTACCCTGAGATCGATTTTTACATTGTGCATTAGTGTATTCATGAGGGAACATCCGCTTTTTCTGCCAAGAGCAAAATTGTGAAGTTGGAGAACTTTATCAACAGACTACCTGGCTTTTCCTTTCTTCTTGGGCTTTAAAGGTAGGGTTCTGAGCCTTTGTTGAGACATGGACCCTTTGGCCATCTGGTGAAGTCTATAGACCCTTCTCAGGATGGACTGTAAAATAAAAGAAGAAAAGAAAGCCATCGGATTACAAAGAAAATGAATGCTATGTTGAAATTGCAGTTATCAAAACTTAAAGAAATTTTGATACAGGAACATGATTTTCAAATTAAAAAGTTGCAGGTAAGAATTCTTTGCTGCTGCTGCTACTAAGTCACTTCAGTCGTGTCCGACTCTGTGCGACCCCATAGACGGCAGCCCACCAGGCCCCCCTGTCCCTGGGATTCTCCAGGCAAGAATACTGGAATGGGTTGCCATTTCCTTCTCCAATGCATGAAAGTGAAAAGTGAAAGTGAAGTCGCTCAGTCGTGTCTGACCCTTTGCAACCCCATGGACTACAGCCTACCAGGCTCCTCCGCCCATGGGATTTTCCAGGCAAGAGGACTGGAGTGGGGTGCCATTGCCTTCTCTGAAGAATTCCTTGCTAAGAGTAAGTAATGTTTTGAGATATTTGCCACAACCATAATATGATAGTAAAACATCACTGATTTCTAATGGTAATGAAGTCAGAGGTTTGGCTGCTGCAGCTTCGGATGTTGCTGTCATTCATAACAAGGAGATGCTGGATATGCGCTAGTGAAGGAAATAAATAGGTGACTTTACCTCCATATTCTTCCATGTGCCCCCCTTTCTACCCCAGTGATATTTTCTGGGCACTCTTCAGTCTTGGAAAGTACCCTTCAGTTTAACCTTGGGGTGAATTTAAGCTCATGCATTGTATCACCCAAAGAGAAGTAGCTTTTATTCATTTATGTGCGAATCAGCTCTATGAATACACGTGTCCCCTCCCTGCTGAGCTTCCCTCCCACGCCGCCACCCCAGCCCTCTGGTTCATCACACCCAACTGAGCTCCTTGTGCTGTCCAGCAGCTTCCTCCTGGCTGCCCGCTGTTCATATGGCAGTGCACATGTGAATGCCTCCCTCTCAGGTCAGCCCATCCTCTCCGGCCCACCTGTGTCAGCAAGTCTGCACTCTGTGTCTTCGTCTCTCTTCCTGACCCGACCTTAGCACATACACACGCCTGCACACACGGATGGACATCTGTGTGTGCACGTGTGTGTGTACTAAGTCACTTCAGTCGTGCCCGATGCTTTGTGACCCTTTAGGTCTATCCATGTCGCTACAAATGACCCAGTTTTGTTCCTGTTAATGGCTGAGTAATATCCCATTGTGTGTGTGTACCATATCCTCCTTATCCATTCATCTGCTGATGGGCATTTAGGGTGCTTCCATGTCTGGGCTATTATAAGTAGTGCTGCAATGAACGTTGGGGTAGATGAGTCTTTTTGAATTATGGTTTTCTCAGGGTATATTCCCGGGAGAGCTACCTTTTAAGCTGCATCTCTCAATCACGAAGGAAGACTTAATTTCTTTTCAATGGCGTCTCCATGGCAGCCCCTTAGGTCTTGGTGCCGGTGCCCTGGGGACTCTGTTTGTGTCTGCAATTTGCCTGCATTTGAATTAGTCAGTTTGCCCATAGCTGGCACACGTGCTGAAAGCAGGTGAGACGGACACAGAACCGTGCAGTTTGCAATGAACCTGTAGGCAGTGTAGGCGAGGGTTGGCTCTCTGCAAAATAACTCCTGTCGCGTTATGGGAATTTGTCTTCTGCCTTGCCTCACTGTCTTGCTTTTAAGGGCACTTATTCCTAAGAAGTTGTTCTAATGGCGTATTGGATTATTAGTGTTGATAAAATAATAATGATCTTTTGTGGTTACTGAGCGTCCCTGTCCCCTGACTTTGTTTGCACAGGAAAATTAAAGGAACAAATTGCCACTGAGTGCTTTTCCACCTCTGCAGGAAAAATCAGCAGGAGAGAGAGCACAAGCTCAGAATTATCAATGAGCAGATGCTAACAGGTTACGAAACAATGCAAATCACAGGACCCTGGAATAAATGAGCTACAGTTGCTGCTCTGTCAACGTTAGACATCGTTCATGGAACTCAGTAAGGGATGTTAAGGAAAATAGAATGAAATGTCAGTAACATTGTCTTCTCCAGACTGAGCCATTTATAGGAAAGCAGGATTACTAATAAATTTATAAACCTTGTCTTTCACTCGCCCAGTGGCCATGGTCCTCCCTTTTCTTTGCTGCCAGCAGATATTCACCTTTCTTTCCTCCCAAGAAATGAGACTGTAGGCACGTAAGCCTGTGCAGGTCCGTGATTTCAAGAGGCAGGGCTAAGAGTAACCTGACAGATCGTCAGCCCTTAAAGCTGAAACCGAGGGACCATTACATACGACACTTATGGAACACAGCATGGGTATCCTTCTGCGGCTCACATTTATGATTCTAATACAGTCTTGCAAGATAACAAAGTTAGAACATTGGGTCATACGACACACTTATGGAACACAGCATGGGTGTCCTTCTGCGACTCACATTTATGATTCTAATACAGTCTTGCAAGATAACAAAGTTAGAACATTGGGTCCCCTGATTATCTGGTGAGAACAGGAGAAACCCTGGGAATTACTCTGTGCCAGAGCCTCCTGATGAGGGTGAAAGAAGAGAGTGAAAAAGCTGGCTTAAAACTCAGCATTCCAAAAACAGATCATGGCATCCAGTCCCATCACTTCATGGCAAATAGATGGGGATAAAGTGGAAACAGTGACAGATTTTATTTCCTCAGGCTCCCAAACCACTGCTGATGGTGACTGCAACCATGAAATTAAAGGACGCTTGCTCCTTGGAGGGAAAGCTATGACAAACCTAGTTCAGTTCAGTTCAGTCGCTCAGTCGTGTCCCACTCTTTGCGAACCCATGAACCGCAGTGTTGGAGAAGACAAACTAGACACTATATTAAAAAGCAGGGACACCACTTTGCTGACAAAGGTCCATGTAGTCAAAGCAATGATTTTTCCAGTAGTCATATACGAATGTGAGAGTTGGACCATAAAGAAGGCTGAGCACCAAAGAATTGCTGCTTTCAAATTCTGGTCCTGGAGAAGACTCTTGACAGTCCCTTGGACAGCAAGGAGATCAAACCAGTCAATCCTAAAGGAAATCAAGCCTAAATATTCATTGGAAGGACTGATGCTGAAGCTCCAGTACTTTGGCCACCTGATGCAAAGAGTTGATTCATTGGAAAAGACCCTGATGCTGGGCAAGATTGAAGGCAGGAGGAGAAAGGGATGACAGGGGATGAGATGGTTGGATGGTATTGCTGACTCAGTGGATCTGAGTTTGAGCAAGCTCTGGGAGTTGGTGATGGACAGGGAAGCCTGGCGTGCTGCAGTCCATGGGGTCCCAAAGAGTCTGACACGACTGAGCAACTGGACTGAACCGATTGACCTGCGAGCCAGATCTACATAAAGCACTCTGTTGCTCTGTTGAGAACTGTATCGAAATATGTCTGAGCAAGAGTTGAAAAGGATTAATTAAGAAAGTCTAAACTCCATCCCATCAAAGTATCAGAAAGGCAATGAGGAATATGGAAAAGAGATAGTATTTGGAGAGATCATGGAAGGGAGTGGAATTCTTTGTGATTGTTGAAGGCCAATCTTCAGGAACAGGAAGCCAAAATCTTGAGCAGGAGGAATAAGAAGGAATGGACACCTGGACGTGCCATGGTGAGCACGCAGAATAAAGAAGACTAAAATTCCACCACTAAAAGACAGAAAAGACAGACTACCTACAATGGGAAGATAAGCAGGCAGGGAGCTGGTCTCTCAGCAGCATAATCAGCAAATAGAGAAAGTTTCTCAACTGATAACTTTTTATGCAGTGAATTATTTTTCCAGAATGAGGACAAAATAAAAATCACTTAGTACCAACCAAAAAAAAAAAAAAAAAAGTTTACAGAAACTAAGAAAGAAATCCAGAAAGCACAGGTTTGTCCAGGACAAGATAAGGAAATTTGCTCCAGGATGTAAATCAACAGAGTGCCTCTTTTATCGAGAGCCTTGCTGGAAACACAGGCTGGCTGCACTACGTGGAGTCCTTAATGATGTGACTGATTTACATTCTGGGTGAAGCTCCTTATGAGGTTATGAACAAGCTGAGAGCTTGCAGGCCAGGGCTGGCGTGTGTGCTACGCACTGCATGACGGTGTTCAAAGGATATACTCTAGGAGAAAAGAAAACCATCCAAGGAAGGGTTCAACATGTGAAAATGATGACAAGGAAAGAAAATGACAGCAACCAGATCAAAGAAGAGTAGTAAGTGTATTTTGAAGACAAATGATCTTTGAAGTTAGGAACTTAACTAGTACAGTAGTCAGGAATGGGCAGTCAGACTTAAAACATTCTAATTGGCTTAATTTGTAAATATGTTGATTGCCTTTTAAAGTTTTTCAAAGTCAAAATGCATGTTAAAATTAGAACTTCCAAAAGATATAGAAGAATAACAGCCAAAGTAGTAGAGGAGAAAACAAAGACAAACAACAAAAATGGACCTCAACTGCTCCCAGTGAAGAAAAACAGGAGAAAATGAGGAAAGGCAGAAAAAGTAAGACACATAGAAAAGAAAAAAAATTGGGGAAAAAAGAAATGAATTCAGACATTTCAGTAATCTCAGTATGGATCCAACCTATCTAGCTAAAAGTCATAAAAAAGAAGGATGCAGAAAATCTGTGAAGTCAAAGTATGGAAAAAGGTATAAACAACGTTAATTTATTTTTATTTAGGAAAAGCTAGTAAAATAATAATATATACAAGTGGTAAAATTCCATTAATATCAGAAAAACAGACTCTGGGGGAAAACATTTAAAAAATAAAGATATTAATTATATGTTGATGGTTGGCTTGTCTAAGAAGATTAAGCAGTTTTATTCATTTTTTTTTTTAGATTTTTGGGTTGGAGGATAATTGCTCTACAATGTGCTGGTTTCTGCCATACAATAATAGGAATGAGTCACAATTATAAATATATGTATATACACGTCCCCTCACTTGTGAACCTCCTCCCCTTCCCCTCCCACCCCACCAGGCCTTCACAAGGCAGAACCTGGGCTCCCTGGGCTCAGCTCCCAGTGTCACATAGCAGCTTCCTACTAGTTATCAGTTTTACAGGTTAGGTAGAGTGTATATGTCAATTGAGAAAGTAAATTCAGATCAGATCAGATCAGTCAGTCATGTCCGACTCTTTGCAACGCCATGAATTGCAGCACGCCAGGCCTCCCTGTCCACCACCAACTCCCGGAGTTCACTGAGACTCACGTCCATCGAGTCAGTGATGCCATCCAGCCATCTCATCCTCTGTCATCCCCTTCTCCTCCTGACCCCAATCCCTCCCAGCATCAGAGTCTTTTCCAATGAGTCAACTCTTCGCATGAGGTGGCCAAAGTACTGGAGTTTCAGCTTCAGCATCATTCCTTCCAAAGAAATCCCAGGGCTGATCTCCTTCAGAATGGACTGGTTGGATCTCCTTGCAGTCCAAGAGACTCTCAGGAGTCTTCTCCAACACCACCACCCAATTCTATAACTTCAAAATATATAAAAAATATATACAGATATAAAATGTCAAAACTTAATGACATAAATAAATGAGATAGTTTAGGAGTTTGGGATTAATATATACACAGTATGCCCAGGTACTCAGTCACGTCTGACTCTTTGTGACCCCATAGACTTTAGCCCGCCAGTCTCCTTCATGGAATTTTCCAGGCAAGAATACTGGAGTGGTTGTCATTTTCTTCTCCAGGGAATCTTTCTGACTCAGGGATTGAACCCGAGTCTCTTGCATCTCCTGCATTGGCAGGAGGATTCTTTACCACTGAGTCACCCGGGAAGCCCCCAAACACACACCACCACAGATAAAATAGATAACCAACAAGGACCAGTTGTGGAGCCCAGGAAACTGTCCTCGATACCTTGTAATAATCTGTAATGGAAAAGAATCTGAATGACTTTGCTGTACAGTTGAAACTAACAACACTGTATATCAACTATACCTCAATTAAAAACGCAGAGTTATTTAATGACAAACCCTTCATAAGACCAGGGTAGCCTATGACTGCTAATGAACCAAGGATACCAGCCTCATGTGCTCGGGTGTCAGCCACGCATCCAAAGTCGTCCTGGGAAAGGACACACAAGGAAGATGACAGAAACAGTGGAGGAAAATGAGGTAGCTTCTCTTTCTCGTTCAGATAAAAAAATGGATGCAGAGTTTCAGGTGCAGAAAGGAAAGCTTATTCCCGTCATCCTAGGGCTTTGTTTCTGAGAGTGGTCATCTCATGCACATGCATGGGAGACCCTGCAGGGAGATTTCAAGCCTTCAAACTTCCCAACCTGCACCGCTGTGCTCCTATCTGAATTTCTGGGTGCTATTCCAGACCGAATTTCAGCAACAACTGGGAATGGCTATGTGTCAAGAAATTACTAGCCATCAGCAGATTGGCATGAATCCGTGAACGTGTTGAGGGAGGGACCCCAGGGTATGCAGCTTCAGCCGTCAGGATGGAAGGACGGAACAGCAAGCATCTTGATTAGAGTCAGTTTCTAAAGCAGGAGACTACTCGTGGCTACTGGGGGGTCCTTCATGTTTCATCAGTAATTTATGGAGGTGTTTCTCCTTCTCTTAGATTCTGTCTTAATCAACCGCTTTGGCAACACTTGACTATTTAGTAATATTTATTATGATCATGTGGGGTTCCCATGTGGCCCAGTGGTAAAGAATCTGCCTGCCAATGCAGGAGACTCGGGTTCGATCCCTGGGTCAGGAAGATCCCCTGGAGAAGGAGATGTTAACCCACTCTGATATTCTTGCCTAGGAAATCTCGTGGACAGAGGAGCCTGGTGGGCTGCAGTCCATGGGGTCACAAAGAGTCGGACACGACTGAGTGACTAAAACACCAAGAGCATTCTAATCACGTACCAGACATCTGAGGGCAAGAGTGAGCACCATTGTCCGTGTGGCCACCATGCGTTTACCCCTGGCTATTAACTACACCACTCTGCTCTCTGGCTCACTCAGGCAGAGCTCAGTGTCTTAAATCCTCACCCACGTTCTTCCTGTCTCTTCAAATGCAATTTTGAAAGTCAAAGTCAAATTCTACCTCTTCCAGGCAGTCCCCTGGATCAAACAAGTTTTGCCCTTTGCTGAACTGCCAAGCCATCCCCGGTCCTCAGCATGTGTGTGCACGCTGCATGGTCGCCCCTCCTCCTTTCCAAAGCTTTAGTCCTGGGTCCAAGTTCCAGGAAAGGTTCATGTTTCACATTTCCATGACATCAGACGCAGGGAGAGATGCTGAGTGATGGATTCACTGTTATATTGATGGAGACACCAGAATGAAGGAGATCATTTCTCTTGGGTTCTTGTAGCTTGGAAATGCAATGATTTTATGACAAAAGATCTGAATTTCAAAAAGGTGAATTTTGAAAGTGATTTGGTTATAATTTCATTTTCTAGCTCTTTCTTAAACTCCAATATATCTGCTGAGTTATCCAGTGTTTCAGTCTTTGTGAAAGTGGTGCAGTAATTCACCTCTGCCAGGTAAGATCCATTACTAACTTCATGAGAATAGATTTGTTCCAGCTCCTCCAGCTTCTTATTTGGCTTTGTAAATCATCATTACAATCAACCCTGAAGTCCCTGCTGTCAAACGATCCAGGCAATAGTGAACTAAAGGCAGATTTGGAAACACTCGGGCAACTTTTTCTCCTCTCATAAAAGATCATTATCTTTGTCTTCGGCTCAGAAGAAACACCTTGGGGTAAGCTGAATGAGAAATGTGGACATTTTGCCATAAAGCGCTGAAAGAAAATGCAGGAAAAATACAGTGTGTCATTTAGATGAACGGAAGAGACAAACAAGAAAAGCTGTGTTTCTCAGCTGCAGCCTAATGGAATGAACTGCAACGAGATGTAAATGAACTCATTGACATGGTCAGAGCTCACGATCTGACCTGGGATCTGTTGACATGAGGAGTAGCAGCCCCAGCCCACCACCTTGAAGTCTTGTTTGAGAGAAAAGTGCCCAGAGCAAAAGGGCCCTGGGAATGGTTCAGCCTCTCCAAGGGCACAGGGGAGGCTGTGTACACAACGATGAATCCGTTTCAGTGTCTGCTTACCTTCTCTCAGCTGCTCCCAGGTTGCCCTCGGCTCAGATGACCAATGCCTTGTTAGTCAACTATGCAAACCTCTGCTGTGGTCTTTGGGTTAGCTGCACACAGCTGGCCCAGGATGCTGCCTGCCACAGCACCAGCTGAATCCCCCAACATCTTCCTTGGTATCATCTATCTATCCATCCGTCCGTCGATCTTCCTATCTTTTTCCTTCTACCTATCCATGTGTTTTTCCATCACCCATCCATCCACTCACCCACATTTCTTTCTTTATATATTCTATCTTTCTATCGACACGTGTGTCTGCTTCTCTGTCCATCGTCCATCCATCCATCCATCTTCTACTTTTCTGCCATCTATATTTCTGCATCATGTATCTCTTACCTATGTTTCTGTCACCCATCTATCTAAGTGTCTCTCATCTATCTATCTTTATCTGTCTGTCTATCAATCTGTCTAATAATCTAAGTGATGAAAGCACCCGGGTGTGTGTACTCATCCACAGAGGCATGCATACCACATTATTGTCACTTATTACGTCTTTCATTTGGGAAAGGAAGATGAAGATAAAAGAGCGTTTTGTGCTTCTGTTCTCCCCTGTCTCAGATCTAGAAAGCGGTGACTGGCGAGGGTGGCCTGGGGAGTGTACCTGACCACTACACCCACTGCTCCTCTTCAGACTTGATGTGACACTCCTACTTGATGGAGGTGTCACTGGGTGGGTGATGGCATCTTCCCTCTGCCTCTTCCCCGTTATATCCCAGAGATGACCCTTGAGCCTTTCTGTGACTGAGCCTCACGCCCTTGGACACAGGACAGCCCTGCTGGGGGGCTGGGGAAAGTCCCAGGCCAGATGCCCCAGTCTCAGTGCTCGAGTCTTGACTGCAAACCTCCTCAAGTAAAGGCATCACTCTTATCTTTCCTGACTCTTAGTTTTCTCGTCTGTCAGATGGGCTGGCAGTCACTACTCCAACTCACAGGACCATAGTGTCACATTAAGTCCCACATGAGACAAAGCCTTGCGCCTGCCAAGTACAATACCAGGGAGGAACCAGGGCAGAGCCAGGCAGGCTGGTTTCTGGGACAAAGGACACCAGCTTCCGGTAGCACACGCACATATTCTCTTTCTCTCACATACACACTCACACACACACTCCTGCATCTGGTTATTCCTGACAACATGACTCCAGATCCTGTATCCCCCTCATTCAACTTGTCTCTCTGTTGGCACGGCATCTCCTCTCCCGCCCCTGGTGTTTGCCTCAGCAATCCACCCCCTCCAAAGAGCCCCCTCCCCTCCTGAACTGCTCACTGACACACAGCAGTGTGTGCTGCTCTTCACACACTGACCACCTACCTATGGTTTAGGGACCGTCATTACCTGCCCTGCAGGCTAGGACCCTGTCACCACCATGACAGTATGGTGATGCTGTTCATGTCACTCACCGGAAACAATCTGAATTGCTTACTGACCATGCAGGAAAAACACATCTAGCGGTCTCAAAACTGCCTCTGCCAATTGGGATGTATTTGGTGATTAGAATGCAGTCTAGATCACTGGCAGTTCTCCAGTGATGCAGGCGTACCAAACAGAATCAGCTCAGACATAAAAACCACATCGTTACCACTGAGCTCATTTGAAGAAAAAAAGAAAATGAGTTTTTAAATTTGTTTTTATTGCAGATCATTTTGTAGGATTAAAAAAAATAACATTTGCTTACTGTAGCCACCACGATGATTAAAAATGGATACTGTTGAAATGCTAATGAAATAGATAATCACGTGCTGGGAAAACAGTTTCCGATGGAAGAGTTAAATAGCAATTTGGTCCGGCAGTTATTACCAGGCTTTATCCCTGGATCTTTGAGGGTCTCTTCATTTAAAGATAATCCAGAAATAATGAATTTAGAGCTTACATACACTTTATGAACATTCCCACGAGTATTTGACAAAGCTTTTTAATGCTAATTACATGTAATTTATTTGTAAGTTTACTTACTGGAGGATTTGTACTTCAGTATTATGTTGATTTTTAGTATAATCAGGATTTACTATTCCAATATGTGTCTCAGGTTATTAAGTACCTGAATTCTCTTTCCTTCCTTCCTTTCTTGCTGTGGCTTGTTCATTTACTCAGTTAAGTGTTACTGAGTGCAGCTATGCATTGTTGTTCAGTTGCTAAGTTGTGTCCAACTCTTTGTGACTCCATGGGCTGCAGCCTGTCAGGCTTCCCTGTCTTCACTGTTTCCCACAGTTTGCTCAAATTCATGTCCATTGAGTAAGTGATGCTAGCTAACCAGCTCATCCTCTGCCACTCCCAAGTCCTTTTGCCTTCAATCTTGTCCAGCATCAGGATCTTTTCCAATGATTCGGCTATTCACATCAGGTGGCCAAAGTATTGGAGCTGCAGCTTCAGCATCAGTCCTTCCAATGAATATTGGAAGGGTTGATTTCCTTTAGGATTGACTGGTTCAATCTCCTTGAAGTCCAAGGGACTCTCAAGAGTCTTCTCCAGCACCACAGTTCAAAAGCATCAGTTCTCCAGCACTCAGTCTTCTTTATGACTCTCACATCCATACATGGATACTGGCAAAACCATAGCTTTGAATTTGCAGACCTTTGTTGGCAAAGTGATGTCTCTGCTTTTTAATACCCCGTCTGGGTTTGTCATAGCTTTCCTTCAAGGAGCAATCGTCTTTTAATTTCATGCTACGTACCTACCATAAGCTATGGGCACGTAGGACGGTGTTCTTACAGGTGTGAGGAGAATTATAAACCTTTGTAAACACTTAGAGGTGGAAAAGGAGGCTTGGGACCCACCTCTGGGAGATCAGAGCCATAGGAGAGACCTGATTCGTGTGTGGGATTTTTTCCAAAGAACAATGGATTCTTTTTCCATTGTTCCCAAAGAACAATGGGTGAGGTGTTACATCTGTGTTTTCAATACCAAAGCGTGTAATTGGATCTGTTGACATAGTGGGGGGTAACTGTAGGAAAAACCTCAGGAAGGACCCTGGGAAGAACTAAAATAAACAAGCCTAAGTATCCAGGATAATGAAGGGCAGCAGAGTTAAAAATTATTTAGAGAAACATGAAGTTGGCAGAATCATCAAGACTTAGTGATGGGAAGTGGAGAGTGAAGGAGAAAGGGAATCTAGGATGATGCAGGATTTGTACAAACCTCAGGACTGGTCCCTGAGTCAGAAAAAGCAGCAATAAAGTGAGGAGTGTAAGTGTGGGTGTGGCAGCTCTGAGCTGCCTTTAGGATCTCCAAGGGGAAATGCCACGAGGCCATTCGAGAGTCCTGACAGCGACCACTGATGCTGTGTGAGTGGGTTTGTTGCCAAGGGTGAGAGAGTGAGAACACCGAAGTGTCATCTTTCAGGTACTGGGCCGTGATGAAGAACCTCCAAAAGAGTGGCCGGAGCAGAGGGAGGGAACCCACGAGCATCCGGGGCCTGCAAGTCTGAGAGCAGAGAGCAGTTCAGGAGAGAGGGGAGGTCAGCAGGGCACTGAGGTCCAGGTACACAAGGACTGTAAGGGATGCTGGTGGGGCTGCTGCTCCCGGACACCTGGGTTCTGCTCTTCCTCCCGGGCTCCAGGCACTGCCTTTCCCAGCCTGATGGATTTAGGTGGGAGCCATGTGACTGTGTGGGTGAAGTGCAGCACGCTAAGGGGATCCATTCCTCTTAGACACCTGACCCCACGTCATTTGCCCAGATGTCACCCTCTACTCTCTGTGTCCCAAGCAGGGAAGATGCAGTGTCATGAGATGAAGGCACCTGGGTCCCTGATGACATGAAGCAGACCCCCTCCTTGACCGTGCTCTAAAAAGATCTAAAGGATCTAAAGGATGTTCAGTTGCCTAAAGCCACTAAAATCTGAGGATTGTCTGTGTGGAACTGGGCACATTCTAATACAGCATATGCTGGACTGGGAAATAAGCAGTATCAACCCTGGTGATATTTGCTGGTAGTGATTTCACGATGAGGACAGAACTGGGTGTCCATAAACTGGAAAAACTAACTCAAGAAGTGTAACTGTGGGAGTAGGGCAGTATTTATTATTTATAGACTTTTTGATGATGGCCGTTCTGACTGGCTGGAGGGGATAGCCTGTGTTAAAGTGACTGTGGAGAATAGAAAGGAGGCTCCTTAGAAAACTGAGACTAGAGCCACCGCATGCCCTGTTGTCCTGCTCCTGAGCAGATATCCAGAGAAAAACATAATTTAAAAAGGTACATGCTCTTCTGTGTTCACAGCAGCACTGGTCACAATAGCCAAGACATGGAGGCAAACCACCTAAAATGTCCACTGAAGGATAAATGCATAAAAGGATGTGTGTATATGCAAAACATACGATGGAATTCTATTAGCCATTGAAAGAATGAAATAATGCCACTTGCAGTAACATGGATGGACCTAAAGGTTATTCTGTTAATACTAGGTGAAGTAAGACAGAGAGTGATGAATGTATATCATTACTCGTGGAATGTAAAAAAGTGATACAAATGTACTTGTTTACAAAACTGAAATAGACTCACAGACATAGAAAACCAACTTATTGTTACCAAAGGGGAAAGGGGGGCATCAATTTGGAGTTGGGGATTAACATGCTAAGTTGCTTCAGTTGTGTCCGACTTTTTGCAACCTTATGGACTGTAGCCTGCCAGGCTCCTCTGCCCATGGAATTTTCCAGGCGAGAACACTGGAGTAGGGTGCCATTTCCTACTCCAGTGGCTCTTCCTGATCCAGGGATGAGCCTGAGTCTCTCGCCTCTCCTGAGTTGGCAGATTCTTGCATTTCCTTGTTTGTAAGCCTCCTCTGTTGGGGCAGAGGAATCTATTTGCCTCACAGAAATTTAGGATTATTCCACTCATGATGAGAAAGAAAAATTAATAGTGTTCAGCTTTGGACATTCAGAATGGGATTTTTTAGGGTCTCCAAGCTGACTTGTTTTGCACATAGTGAGAAAATAGTTTCAAAAGCCAGATTCTGTGGAGAGAGAAAAGATAATTAGAAGTTACCAAGCTCCATTTTTTCACATCAAGGGTTCCTGTCTGACACCCTAAACCAGAGGCAGCCTTGGCCACCTGGAGAACGTGCCCCAGAGAGGCGATTCCTAACTAGGACACTTCAAGTACCAGGAACCTCTTCTAGGTATCAATCAAAACTAATGTTCTAATGTGTGAGTATATACCCACACCTAGTCACACTGATACTGAAATGTTTTAAAATAAATTACAACACAGAAATGTAAAATTAGAAGCTTCCCTGGTGGCTTAGATGATAAAGAATATACCTGCAATGTAGGAGACCTGGATTTGATCCCTGGATTGAGAAGATCCCCTGGAGAAGGGCATGGCAACCCATTCCAGTATTCTTGCTTGGGAAATCCCATGGAGAGAGGAGCTTTCACTTCAGTTCAGTTGAGTTCAGTTCAGTCACTCAGTTGTGTCCAACTCTTTGTCACCCCATGGACTGAAACAGGCCAGGCCTCCCTGTCCATCACCAACTCCCAGAGTTTACTCAAACTCATGTCCATTGAGTCCATGATGCCATCCAACCATCTCATCCTCTGTTGTCCCCTTCTCCTCCTGCCTTCAATCTTTCCCAGCATCAGGGTCTTTTCCAATGAGTCAGTTCTTCGAATCAGGGGGCCAAAGTACTGGAGTTTCAGCTTCAACATCAGTCCTCCCAATGAACCCTCAGGACTGATCTTTAAGATGGACTGGTTGGATCTCCTTGCAGTCCAAGGGACTCTCAAGAGTCTTCTCCAACACCACAGTTCAAAAGTATCAATTCTTTGGCACTCAGCTTTCTTTATAGTCCAACTCTCACATCCATACGATTCATGGACCTGACATTCCAGGTTCCTATGCAATATTGCTCTTTACAGCATCAGACCTTGCTTCCATCACCAGTCACATCCACAGCTGGGTGTTGTTTTTGCTTTGGCTCCAACCCTTCATTCTTTCTGGAGTTACTTCTCCACTGATCTCCAGTAGCATGTTGGGCACCTACTGACCTGGGGAGCTTGGCAGGCTATAGTCCATGGGTCGCAAAGAGTCGGACATGGCTGAGTGACTAACACTTAATGTAAAACCACATCTTTACTCTCTAGGGATCATATTACACACCTATTCATAAACGACCAAACAGAAGAAAAGCAGGCTGCATCAGAGACCCACTTCTGAGAATTATTTCTGCAAATGCCAATACTTAAGCCCTTTATCTTTTCCCTTCTCTTTTATGCCCTCTATGTTGACTCTCTGTAGTTGTTCAAACACATTGTGATTCTACACTCTCCACCCAGACATCACTGGGTGGTTCTCCTCCCATGCAGGACTCCCCAGGACTCTGATGTGGACATTTTCCAGAACTGTCACTCGTCTTCAGAGATGAGCCAGTAATATTGCTGCATGCAGATGTGTCTCTTGTGTGCACCTGGTCATCAGTAAGAATGAGAATATAAAGCTTAATGCTCCTTGCTTGGGTCCCAGAGATTCTGAAATTTCGTTATTTCTTTACCTTGAGTTCCATATCACCCTCTTCGGGCATTCTTAACAGTTTTAAGTTGGGGGCGGATGTAAGAGGAGACCCTTCATCAGCAGGCACTGGTCCAGGCTGGAACTGGTCCAGCCCCCCAGGCGGAGCTGTGAGGACCACCTGTCCCCAGAGCAGGAATCTCCAGCCATTGGACCTCGGTCCTGGTTCTGCCCAGGGCAACTTCTGTGTTGTTCTCCGCACTCTTTCTGGAAAGACCCTCTGGATAGTTCTTTCTCTTCCTTTATCCATCTGGGCCACACCTAAAGTCTTGCGGGAGGAGTACAGTCTGACAGGTTGCTGATTTGCTCATTCACCCAGCCTCCTGCTCCTGCAAAGTTGGGGAAGCAGCTGTGTGTTCTGTGGCTTCACTGTCAAAATCCTCCATTGGCCTGTCTCTTTGGCACTATGGTTCAATCACACGAGTTAGATTCCAGATTGATTTGCTCTAGTCAGTTCTTCGAACCAGCAACTTTACCAGAAATTATTATTATTATTATTTATATTTCCAGTAGTCACATATGGGTGTGAGAGTTGGACCATAAAGAAGGCTGAGGGCCAAAGAATTGATGCTTTCAAATTGTGTTGCTGAAGAAAACTCCCGGGAGTCCCTTGGACTGCAAGGAGATCACACCAGCCAATCCTAGAGAAAATCTACCCTGAATATTCACTGGAAGGACTGGTGCTGAAACTGAAGCTCCAATACTTTGACCACCTGATGCAAAGAGCTGACTCATTAGGAAAGGGCCTGATGCTGGGAAAGATTGAAGGCAGGAGGAGAAGGGGGCGACAGAGGATGAGATGGTTGGATGGCATCACTGACTCAGTGGACATGAGTTTGAGCAAGCTCCAGGAGATAGTGAAGGACAGGGGAACCTGGTGTGCTGCGGTCCAAGGGCTTACAAAGAGTCGGACACGACTGAGCGACTGAACAACAACAAAACAAGACACCATGTGGAATCTTAGCTCCCTCACCAAGGATGGAACCTGTGCCCCTGAGGTGGAAGAACAGAGTCTCAGCCACTGGACCACCAGGGAAGTCCCTGCACCAGAAATTACTGCCTAGACTCGTTTTCAAGCTTTCTGTGACGCTTTCCACCACTCTCATTCCTTTGTCCTCCTGGTTTGGCCGCTGCTACCTGCGGTGACCAGGTGTGGGGACAGAGCGTGTCTTTGTCTGTTCTTTGTGGGGAGGCTGGGGCTTGTCTGCCGGTGTCACTGTAAGATCTTCTCAGCTCCATTGCCCACTGGTTTAGAAGCAGTACAGCCCTCCCAAGCCTCTGTGTACTGGACTCTTGCTACTCTTATTTTCTTTTGAACCAAACTTTGCTGATAACACCTTGACAAATGTACCCAATATGAGCTCTACACATCAGGCTCTACTCCTCCCAACTGCTTACCCCACTGTGATAACATCCCCTGATACCGCAGGCAACAGTTTTCATAAAATGCTTGTTCAGTGCAATATATCCTACACCAGCTTTTTTTCCCCCTTCACACAGCCCATCATGAAGTTATTGTCTCATATTTTAGATGTTCACATGGTCCCTTCTTCTCTTCCTTTCTTTCTGGGAAACTCCACTCCTGGTTCAAATTTGTGCATCAGTCAGGTCAGGATAGGATAATTGCTATAACAGCCATCCTAAAGGCTCAATAGCTCAGGACTGTAAAATGTGTCTCTGATTCTTGAAAATTCCAGTGCAGACCTTCCTCCTTAGGACAGCTCAACATGAAGTCCAAGATGCCCTTTCACCCTTGTGTGGCTCTAACTCCGAGTCCTCAAGGTCTGGTATTGAATGCAATGCTGTCAACTGTCCAACAAGCAAAAGGAGACAACCCTCGTGAGCCCTGTGCACTTGTTCTGAGCAATAAGCCCAGTGTTTGTGGACTGATATATTCTTCTGAAATGCAGGAGATTATTGAGAGAGGTAACATATTTTTAATCAACGAGAAAAAGGATGGAGCCAAATGGCTTCTGGGAGCCTTGGAAGAGCATATGTGTTGGGCCAGGGAGGGGAATGAAAATAAATTTAAGAGGTTAAAAAAGTTAACCTGTCTTTGAAGTTAAAGACAAAAGTGACTTATTTAAATTTTCTTTCAGAAGAGTAGTGATGACTGCAGAAGAACAGAGGAGGATAGACAGGAGTTGATATAAACAGTATGGAAAAGTAAATTCTTCAGGAGTTTACTGTTAGCATTAAATTAGCTTTAAGGAAATTGAATGAATGTATAGAAATACTTAAGTATGTCTGCACAACTACAGACATGCTTAAGAGGTAGCATAAGTGTAATATGATAATTACATATTTAGTATTGAAAATTTCCATTGTCAGCTGAGCTCATTAGAAATCAGTTTAGATTTTCTCCAGTAACTAAACTGAGAACAGTCTATCTATTCAAAAACACGTCACGTGGTCACAGCAGTAATGGTTATGCAAACTGCAGCACAAGCAATTTCACAATAATATTGGTCATCATTACAGAGTACATTCAATTTAATCTCCTCCTTTCTCTATTTTATGTGAAAATCATGTCTGCAGCTCTACAAGGAGAAGTGTATCTAAACACAGCCAGGATATCTTAGGTTCTCTTGCAGGTGGGCTCACATGGAATTGCCTGGGGAATGACCCCAGTGGAAACAGGAAGACTAACAGAGGTCTAGTCAAGGCTATGGTTTTTCCAGTGGTCATGTATGGATGTGAGAGTTGGACTATAAAGAAAGCTGAGCGCAGAAAAATTGATGCTTTTGAACTGTGGTGTTGGAGAAGACTCTTGAGAGTCCCTTGGACTGCAAGGAGATCCAACCAGTCTATCCTAAAGGAAATCAGTCCTGGGTGTTCATTGGAAGGACTCATGTTGAAGCTGAAACTCCAATACTTTGGCCACCTGATGCGAAGAGCTGACTCATTCCCTGGTGCTGGGAAAGATTGAGGGCAGGAGGAGAAAGGGACGACAGAGGATGAGATGGTTGGATAGCATCACCGACTCAATGGACATGGGCTTGGGTGGACTCCGGGAGGAGTTGGTGGTGGACAGAGAGGCCTGGCATGCTGCGGTTCATGGGGTCACAAAGGTTGGACACGACTGAACGACTGAACTGAACTGAACAGATGTGAAGTGGGGTTCATTCCTTAAAGTTATTCGTTTCTTGTATGATCTGGAGAGAACACTTTTCCCTTTGTTGTTACCACTCTTGTCATTGTTTTGCAACTCAAATGTGGTGTAGACTTCCCGAAGATCATGTGTTTATGAGGTTCTCCCCCCAGTGGTGTGTAGACATCTGTGTCCTGCTGATTAATTGGGTTCAAGGACATGAAGCTGGGAAAATGGAGTTCAAGGATCGGACAGGACATGATCTCAAGGGCTCCTAAGTCTTTCTGTTTGATGACTCTTCTCAACAATGGCTTCAAAGTAACCCTAAGACATCCCAGGTTTAGAGGTATCAGGGCAGTTGGAACTTTACATAAGATTGAGGACAAGTACAAATTAAATGTTGTTACATAACACTGTATGCTGGTTTGGCCTTCAATAATCCCTGAGGATGACTGCTTTTATAGGCCCCAAACAAATACATCTTCTCCCTCAAAGGTGGTTAGGAAATAAAAGTGAAATTGACTCCATAATATAAATTATTCTTATATTTCTGTAGGAGTGGCAGGATTATGAATATTTTGAATGTTTTCTCCAGGTTTGATGTTTTAGTGTCTAATGCTTATGAGCAGTATTATCATAATAATATCTTAGATCATTTTGTAATCTTTGTAAATGTCCCAGAAAGTACAAACAAATAAATTTATGCAGCCTGGAATCCATTATGTAATTGCTTACCAGACTAAGGTCTCTTGAGTTCTAAGTGAATATTTACTTATTGTTTACATAAACCCAACATACTTTCTGACAAATCCATTTCTTCTCATTACCCTAGCTGCACAATTTTTTATTGATCAGATAATTACAAGGAACAATCTCAGCCAAGAGTTATCTAAATACATTTCCCCCTTCCATAACAATAAACTCTATCTCATTCTTCTGTGTATTTAGATAATACCCATCTCCACAGGGTCACGAGGAGTCAGACAGGACTGAGCGCAGCACAGCAGCATCTGCACAAGCGCTTCCCTGGTGGCTCGGAAGTGAAGAATCCGCCTGCCACGCTAGGAGACGTGCATTCAATCCCTGGCTCAGAAAGAACCCCTGGCAGAGGAAATAGTGAGCCACTCCTGTATTCTTGCCTGGGAAGCTCCATGGACGGAGGAGCCTGGTGGGGCTGAAGTTCACGGGGTCACAAAAGAGGCAGAACAACTGAGCAACGAAACAACAACAATATCTCCATAAATAAGTGAGAAAATATTCGTCTCCCTTACTTATCTCAGTAACAGATTTAATTAATAAGAAAGTGCAGGACAAAAGCCAACAGTGCAAAAATCTTATTCCTAACTTTCTTTTTGATCTTCTTTTACAGCTAGGATTTCCTCAGACATACACCAACAAACATCAGTTTGAAAGTTATTTTCTCTTCTACTTTAAAGTTTTTTTTTTTTTTTTTTAAAGTCTTTCCAGGACTTCCCTGGTGGCCCAGTAGTTAAAACTCCACATTCCCACTGCAGCAGGCATGGGTTCCACCCCTGGTCATGGAACCAAGATCCCGCATGATCTGTGGCATGGCTAACGAAGATGTCTTCCCAGTGTAGAAAGTGCAGAACCCCATCATGGTCAGCATTTCCTAGTTCCACTCAAGTTTTATCTACTTCTATGTAAGGAATTCCTCTTCAGGCACGTATTACAGGAGGTATGCTGATGTAACGCCATCCTCATGGAGTTAACTGTGTTAATGGGGAGGGGATACCACCATAGAATACAGCATCTCCTTTGGTGGGGAGCGTAACAAGGGATGGTACAGGTTCTCACCTATCTCGGCCCACCCTGTGCTCCAAACCACACTTGCTGTACCCATTCCCAGCCAGTTATGGAGCTCACTGGGGATACAAAGGCAGGCCCATCTTGGCAAAAGATGGATTCTTCTTGGCTTAAGGATTCCTCATCAGCCTAGCCTAACTGTCCTTGGAGCTGTGCTGCAGGCTCTTAGTGTCCAAACATCCCCCTGTCCCCTTTCACAGGTGTCAGACCAGCTTTCTCCCTCCTCAAGTACGCCCCCCCACTAAGCTCTTACAAGCCTGACATCGTTTCAGAATCTGCTTCTCAGCTCCTGGAACTAATGCAGGAGGTGCGATCCCCTTTCACAACCATCAGGCAAATGGACAGGCATGATGGCTAACATGGTGTGGCAACTCGGCTGGCTGTGCTGCCCAGTTGTTTGGTCCGAGACCAGTCCAGATATTGCTGTGAAGGGTATTTTTCAAGATGCGATGAACATTTCAATTGGTAAACGTGGAGGAAAGATAGACATTTACATCAGTGGACTTTGAGTAAGCAGATTATATTCCATCATGTGTGTGGGCCTCCTCCAACATCTTAAGAGTAAAGACGGGTTTCTGAAGAAAGAATTCTCAAGATCTCAACAGAGAAAAGAGGCAGGCATTAAGGAATTAAATACCCTAACATGGGATGTGAGAGTTGGACTGCAAAGAAGGCTGAGCACTGAAGAACAGGTGCTTTCAAATTATGGTGCTGCAGAAGACTCTTGAGAGACCCATGGACTGCAAGGAGATCAAACCAGTCCATTCTGAAGGAGATCAGCCCTGGGATTTCTTTGGAGGGAATGATGCTGAAGCTGAAACTCCAGTACTTTGGCCACCTCATGCGAAGAGTTGACTCATTGGAAAAGACTCTGATGCTGGGAAAGACTGAGGGCAGGAGGAGAAGGGAGCAACAGAGGATGAGATGGTTGAATGGCATCACCGACTGGATGGTCATGAATTTGAGCAAACTCTGGGGAATAGTGAAGGATGGGGAAGCCTGGCATGCTGCAGTCCATGGGTCACAAAGAGGTGGACGCACTGAGCAACTGAACAACAACAACGTGGGATCAGGGGACATGACAGCATGTGGTCAAAAGAGCCCTGAGGAATTTTATAAGGAAAGGGTTACACAGGGAGGAGGGGTCTCCATTTTTGAAAGGAATGCTACCGAAATCTCTGCAAGAATAATTTGTCGGAATCTTCAGGAACTCTTCTACAAGGTAGTTGAATGTCTGATACTGTATTTTTGTTATTGGTAAGAATTCATTATGGAGCTGAAAGTAGTCTTAAATTTCAGAGTTAAGGAACCATAATTTCTTTCTCTGAATTAATCATAATATTTGTGATTCAATAAACATTGAATTCATGCCCTGCCTTTTTAGGGTAAAGTGATCTCAAGCATAAAAATGAAACAGAAGCAGCAAGTGACTTTGCATAGGATAAGAACCAGAGGGAAGAAAATGTATTGTTAATAACAATTTTTTTTGTTGTTATTATAGAATTCATAGGTGCTTCCGGTCTTCACTCTTTTCCTGAATTTCCAAGGATCACTACAGTCAGCAAGTATTGATTTTAGCATATAAAACTCTTTACTAAAGATACTATGGCATGTGTGAATTCTCCCTGCAAAAGTCCTGGGCTCCTATAGGCCAGGATCCCCCAGCTTTTTGGTTTTCATGCCACAGCTCAGTTTTCTCAATCATCTCTGTGAAGTAGAAATTCCTGGCTTAAAACTTAGAGCCACAAAATCGCCACAATCTGCAGAGGGACCTTTCAGTCGAGTGAAGAGAAGGTTCCATCCAGGGGGAGACACAAGGCACGCCCTCCGGCTTCCTCCAGAAGCTGCATCATGCTGTTAGGGTTCCTCTCTATCACCCGTGCCCACGCGGCTGGGCACCTTCCCCCTCTGCTCTTCCTACTGAGTGCCCTCCTCTTTCACAGCTTCTTTCCATCCCTTCCCAGGAGTCTCTTCTATACTTGGCATTAAAATTTCCTTCATCCCTCCATGTAGCCATAACTACAGTCTGGGATTTCCCTGGCACATTGACAGAGAGGGATGAGTGGTAGAGTGGCCGTGGACCGCTATCTCCCCTGTGGGAAGTCGGCCAGGAAACTTCATGACTCATCACACTCTGCCACCATGTAAGGTTGCCCTAAGCCAGTGGTACCCAGGCAGCCCATGAGTGAGGGCTGGTCCTGGCACCTGCTGTGACTTGCGAGACTTAAAAGTGTCATTGTTTATCTGACCCATCCTAGAAATGACTTGGTATTTTTTTAACTGAGCCACTGTGTCAGTAAGAGAGGGAATGGATGACCTGGAACCAGAGATCCCTGCTGCTGCTGCTAAGTCACTTCAGTTGTGTCCGACTCTGTGCGACCCCGTAGACGGCAGCCCACCAGGCTCCTCCATCCCTGGATTCTCCAGGCAAGAACACTGGAGTGGGTTGCCATATTCTTCTCCAATGCATGAAAGTGAAAAGTGAAAGTGAAGTCGCTCAGTCGCATCTGACTTTTAGCGACCCCATGGACTGCAGCCCACCAGGCTCCTCCATCCATGGGATTTTCCAGGCAAGAGTACTGGAGTGGGGTGCCATTGCCTTCTCCAAGAGATCCCTGAAATCTCCACAAAGGAGGCAATTGCATCTCAGGAGGGATGGATGCCCCGAGGGACATCTGGAGGTCTAGTCACTGCAGGTCCATTTAAGAGTCTCAGCCGGATGCAAATGTCACCATTGGAAGAGGCCTCGGATGATATGTCCCAAAATGGCAGTGGTGGTGTGTGTGTCTGTGGTTTGTGATGTGTGCATCTGTTTCTAAGTGGCAAGTATGTGTGTGTGTGTGAGCATGTTCTGTCACTCAGTCATGTCCGACTCTTTGTGACCCCATGGACCATAGCCCACCAGGCTCCTCTGTCCATGGGAGTTTTACCAGCAAGAATACTGGAGTGGGTTGCCATTTCCTCCTCCAGGGAATCTTCCTGACCCAAGGATCAAACTTGTGTCTCCTGCATATCCTGAATTGACAGGCAGGTTCTTTACTACCACACCACCTAAGAAGCCCATGTATGTGTGTACATGGTATGTATGGTGTGGTGTGTGTGCGATGGGGTAATTGGTGTCATTAGGTCAGCGATTTATTAATTCCTACAGGCTTGGCCATTAGAAACCACAGATTGTCTTTTGCGTGGGTAAGGTGGCAACTCACAGTGCAAGCTAGTGTTAATGATTTATCTCAGTGCTGGTGAGGATTCTAGGATTCAGATAGACACGGCCTCTCCCACTGTGGGTGGGGATGATGTGCATCGTTGCTCCATTGCGTCCTACAGAGTGGCCTGCATGTCCACACATGGGGAGACCTGTACTGACACGTATCTTCCCTGCCCAGTAACCCCAGGACCCCCTTCCCCCTGAGTCCCTCTGTGCAGGGCACAGCTTTCCCCTCCATTCAGCTGCGCCTGTCTTTCCCACATCCATCATGTTCTGAACTCTGATGCTGGTTTAAGCTCTTCTTTTCCTGAAAGATAAGTCAGATATTCCAGAGAAGAGTAGTTCTCATCACAGGATCACCTCGACTGACACACCAGCCATGCAACCTCTTCTGACAATTCATGGAGCCAACTGCCCCACCTCCAATGGATGAGTTTGATCTGGAGATGAGTTTGATCTAGAGATGAAAAAAATGATAATAAAATAAGCTAGGTGATCTGCTTTTGAATATTACCATGGACCAGCAATTTTTTAATGATAAAAATACTTTTCATGATAAAATACTTTTCCCTGAAACAAGCTCTTGTGGTCTAGATTGCATATAGCTTTTGTGGTCATGTTGAATTGTAATAATACATATATATATATATATATATATATATATATATATAGAGAGAGAGAGAGAGAGAGAGAGAGAGAGAGAGAGAGAGAGAGAGATGAGTTTGATCTGGAGATGTGTTTGATCTGGAGATAAGTTTGACCTGGAGATGAGTTTGATCCCTCCCTCACATCAGGGCTCAGTCCAACTCTTCATGGTAATCAACACCTTACCTGGATCATAGGGACTTTGCCTTCAAGAATGGACACATTGTCTAATTTAAAACAGTGACAGTTAGGTCCAGAATATACATATGTATGTGTATATATATGTGTGTGTGTGTATATGTTTAAGAATATTTATATATTTTGGCTGTGCTGGGTCTTGGTTGCTGTGTGGGCTTTTCTGTAGTTGCAGTGGACAGTTACTCTCTAGTTTCCATGTGTGGGCTTCTCATCACAGTGACTTCTCTGGTTATTGAGCATGGGCTCTGGAGCACTTGGACTTCAGTAGCTGTGGTTGGACTCAGTAGCTGTGCCTCCTGGGCTCTAGGGCACAGGCTTAGTTGCTCCACAGCATGTGGAATCTTCCTGGACCAAGGATCAAGCCTGTGTCCCCTGCATTGGCAGGCAGATTCTTAACCACTGGACCAGGGATGTCCCTACATATATTTTTAATATCGAGGGAGAACGTATGCTTTTTCCCTGGTGGATGTGAAGCCAAGTGAGGGAGCAGAGCTGAAGCCATGTTAGCACCTTGGCGAGGGCCAGTATGAATCAGGGAGGGGAAGTCTGGCCAAGAATGAGACCAGTGCCTGGAGAAGAACAACATGGAATTGATGGGTGGGATGAAGTAGTCATGGTGACATTGTTTGAGGTCATGCAGTATTGTGGCATGGTTGATTCTAACCCTAGAATTGAAATTTTCAGTGACCTTGGTCAAAACTTTTTAAAACTTGAGTTGGTTGTCATTTCAGTTTATGGTTCCCTTTGCTGTGCAAAAGCTTTAAACTTTAATTAGGTCCCATTTGTGTATTTTTGTCTTTATTTCCATTACTCTAAGAAACAGATCCAAAAAACATTGCTGCAATTTATGTTAAGTGTTCTCTTCTAGAAGTTTTATGGTTTCAGGTCTTACATTTATATCTTTAATCCACTTTGAGTTTATTTTTACATATGGTGTTAGAGAATGTTCTGATTTCATTCTTTTCCATGTAGCCATTCTGTTTTTCCAGCATCACTATTGAAAAGACTCTTTTTTCCCCATTGTATATTCTTGCCTCCTTTGTGGTAGATTAATTGTCTATAAATTCTTGGGTTTATTTCTGGTCTTTCTATCATATTCCATTGATCTATGTTTCTGTTTTTGTGCCAGTACCATACTGTTTTGATTACTATAGGTTTGTAGTATAGTCTGAAGCCAGAGAGACTGATTCTTCCAGCTCTGTTCCTCTTTCTCAAGATTGCTTTGTCGATCCTGGGTCTATGAGTTTCCATACAGATTTTTTTTTTTTTAATTTGTTTTAGTTCTGTGAAAAATGCCATTGTTAATTTAATAGGGATTACTTTGAATCTGTAGATTGCCTTGGGTAGTATGGTCATTTTAACAATATTGTTGATTCTTCCAATCCAAGAACATGGTTTATCTTTCCATCTGTTTATGTCTTCTTCAATTTCTTTCATCAGCATCCTATAGTTTTCGGAGTACAGGTCTTTTACCTCCTTAGGTAGGTTTATTCCTAGGTATTTTATTCTTTGTGATACAATGGTAAATGAGATTATTTCCTTAACTTCTTTCTGATATTTTGCTGTTAGTGTATAGAAATGAAACAGATTTCTGTATATTAATTTTGTATCCTGCAACTTTACCAAATTAATTGATGAGCTCTAGTATTTTTCTGGCACCCCACTCCAGCAATCTTGCCTGGAAAATCCCATGGATGGAGGAGCCTGGTGGGCTGCAGTCCATGGGGTTGCAAAGAGTCAGACACGACTGAGTGACTTCCCTTTCATTTTTCACTTTCCTGCATTGGAGAAGGAAATGGCAACCCACTCCAGTGTTCTTGCCTGGAGAATCCCAGGGATAGGGGAGCCTGATGGGCTGCCGTCTATGGGGTCGCACAGAGTCGGACACGACTGAAGCAACTTAGCAGCAGCAGCAGTATTTTTCTGGTAGCACCTTAGTATTTTCTTATTTATTTATTTATTTTTTACTTTACAATATTGTATTGGTTTTGCCATACATCAACATGCATCCACCATGGGTGTACACGTGTTCCCCATCCTGAACCCTCCTCCCACCTCCCTCCCCATACCATCCCTCTGGGTCATCCCAGTGCACCAGCCCCAAGCTTCCTGTATCCTGCATCGAACCTGGACTGGTGATTCATTTCTTATATGATATTAAACATGTTTTAATGCCATTCTCCCAAATCATCCCCACCACCCCCCCCGCCCCCAGAGTCCAAAAGACTGTTCTATACATCTGTGTCTCTTTTGATGTCTCACATACAGGGTTATCGTTACCATCTTTCTAAATTCCATGTATGCAGGGAGCGAGCTCCGCCCCTGGCAAAGGTCATGAGGAAGGAGGCTTGGCATACGCAAAGGCGGGATCAAGCCTCAGGAGTCTCCCTGGAAATTCTCGAGCAATCTACCCCCAAAACCAGAGTCTGCCTACTTTCTGCTTTGTGCTTTCACCTACACCTCTGACTTTACGGGGGGCTGTCCCCCACTACCTCTCTCTGAAAAAAGAGTTAGCTTACAGCTCCAGTTAATAATTCCTGGGTGTGACAGTGTTTCAACCTACAAACTCCCTTGGAAGTCCTCTAGCCTGCCTGAATAGGTTTTTCCAGCCACATGTGATTGCTCAGAGCCTCCAAACTGTGAGAGGCATGAGATGTTCTAAACTGTCTAAATACAGATTCCTTTGAGCAGTTAAAAGATTGATTAGAAAATTGTATTGGTGAAGGGATTTTCACTTTTTGGGCCAATGTTTGCTGCTAAGTTTCTATATCCCTTACCTGCTGTGTCCCTGGTAGTGTATTGATTAATATAATTGGTGTAAGTAGTAGCTTTAATGTTTGTAACCTGGGACCCTTGAGTTAATTCTTTTTCTTGTTATAGCCCACCACACCTTTGCTCTGTAGGAATGCAACTTTATCTAATGCTTTTGGAGGGTGGCTCCTGACCAATCACCTTTAGAGAAAAATAAGTTTTCTGAAGAAAGGGTCTTAAAATGTTAACAGGCCTCCAGGCCAGAAGATGATGCAAATCACCTAAGCTTTTGCATATGATAAGTTTGCAGGAAGAAAGCCTGGCTTGCTGCATGACTCTACCCCTTCCCCCATTATCCTCTATGCATAACTTAAGGTATAAAAACTACTTTGGAAAATAAAGTGCGGGCCTTGTTCACCGAAACTTGGTCTCACCATGTCGTTCTTTCTCTTACCTTCTGGCTGAATTATTCAGTCTCTTTTCTCCACTGAATTTCCTCACTGAGCTATCCTCATTCTATTACTCTTTATATCCTTACTTAACATTTAATTAAGCAATTGTTTCCTGATCTTCGCCTACGCCGTCCCCACTTCGAATTCCCTGGATCCACCGGGGCTGGACCTCGGCACATATATATGCGTTAGTATACTGTATTGGTGTTTTTCTTTCTGGCTTACTTCACTCTGTATAATAGGCTCCAGTTTCATCCATCTCATTAGAACTGATTCAAATGTATTTTTTTTAATGGCTGAGTAATACTCCATTGTGTATATGTACCACTGCTTTCTTATCCATTCATCTGCTGATGGACATCTAGGTTGCTTCCATGTCCTGGCTATTATAAACAGTGCTGCGATGAACATTGGGGTACACGTGTCTCTTTCAATTCTGGTTTCTTCAGTGTGTATGCCCAGCAGTGGGATTGCTGGGTCATATGGCAGTTCTATTTCCATTTTTTTAAGGTATGTCCACACTGTTCTCCATAGTGGCTGTACTAGTTTGCATTCCCACCAACAGTGTAAGAGGGTTCCCTTTTCTCCACACCTTCTCCAGCATTTATTGCTTGTAGACTTTTGGATCACAGCCATTCTGACTGGTGTGAAATGTTACCTCATAGTGGTTTTGATTTGCATTTCTCTGATAATGAGTGATGTTGAGCATCTTTTCATGTGTTTGTTAGCCATCTGTATGTCTTCTTTGGAGAAATGTCTATTTAGTTCTTTGGCCCATTTTTTGATTGGGTCGTTTGTTTTTCTGGAATTGACCTGGAGGAGTTGCTTGTATATTTTTGAGATCAGTTGTTTTTCAGTTGCTTCATTTGCTATTATTTTCTCCCATTCTGAAGGCTGTCTTTTCACCTTGCTTATAGTTTCCTTTGTTGTGCAGAAGCTTTTAAGTTTAATTAGGTCCCATTTGTTTATTTTTGCTGTTATTTCCAATATTCTGGGAGGTGGGTCATAGAGGATCCTGCTGTGATGTATGTCGGAGAGTTTTGCCTATGTTCTCCTCTAAGAGTTTTATAGTTTCTGGTCTTATGTTTAGATCTTTAATCCATTTTGAGTTTATTTTTGTGTATGGTGTTGGAAAGTGTTCTAGTTTCATTCTTTTACAAGTGGTTGACCAGTTTTCCCAGCACCACTTGTTAAAGAGATTGTCTTTTCTCCACTGTATATTCTTGCCTCCTTTGTCAAAGATAAGGTGTCCATAGGTGTGTGGGTTTATCTCTGGGGTTTCTATTTTGTTCCATTGATCTATATTTCTGTCTTTGTACCAGTACCATACTGTCTTGATGACTGTGGCTTTGTAGTAGAGCCTGAAGTCAGGCAGGTTGATTCCTCCAGTTCCATTCTTCTTTCTCAAGATTGCTTTGGCTATTTGAGGTTTTTTGTATTTCCATACAAATTGTGAAATTATTTGTTCTAGCTCTGTGAAAAACACCATTGGTAGCTTGAAAGGGATTGCATTGAATCTATAGATTGCTTTGGGTAGTATACTCATTTTCACTATATTGATTCTTCCGATCCATGAACATGGTATATTTCTCTATTAGTGTCCTCTTTGATTTCTTTCATCAGTGTTTCGTAGTTTTCTATATATAGGTCTTTAGTTTCTTTAGGTAGATATATTCCTAAGTATTTTATTCTTTTCGTTGCAATGGTGAATGGAATTGTTTCCTTAATTTCTCTTTCTGTTTTCTCATTATTAGTGTATAGGAATGCAAGGGATTTCTGTGTGTTGATTTTATATCCTGCAACTTTACTATATTCATTGATTAGCTCTAGTAATTTTCTGGTGGAGTCTTTAGTATTTGCTATGTAGAGGATCATGTCATCTGCAAATAGTGAGAGTTTTACTTCTTCTTTTCCAATTTGGATTCCTTTTATTTCTTTTTCTGCTCTGATTGCTGTGGCCAAAACTTCCAAAACTATGTTGAATAGTAATGGTGAAAGTGGGCACCCTTGTCGTGTTCCTGACTTTAGGGGAAATGCTTTCAAGTTTTCACCGTTGAGGATAATGTTTGCTGTGGCTTTGTCATATATAGCTTTTATTATGTTGAGGTATGTTCCTTCTATTCCTGCTTTCTGGAGAGTTTTTATCATAAATGGATGTTGAATTTTGTCAAAGGCTTTCTCTGCATCTATTGAGATAATCATATGTCTTTTATTTTTCAATTTGTTACTGTGGTGTATTACATTGATTGATTTGCGGATATTGAAGAATCCTTGCATCCCTGGGATAAATCCCACTTGGTCATGGTGTATGATCTTTTTAATGTGTTGTTGGATTCTGATTGCTAGAATTTTGTTAAGGATTTTTGCATCTGTGTTCATCAGTGATATTGGCCTGTAGTTTTCTTTTTTTGTGGCATCTTTGTCAGGTTTTGGTATTAGGGTAATGGCAGCCTTGTAGAATGAGTTTGGAAGTTTACCTTCCTCTGCAATTTTCTGGAAGAGTTTGAGTAGGATAGGTGTTAGCTCTTCTCTAAATTTTTGGTAGAATTCAGCTGTGAAGCCGTCTGGACCTGGGCTTTTATTTGCTGGAAGATTTCTGATTACAGTTTCAATTTCTGTGCTTGTGATGGGTCTGTTAATATTTTCTATTTCTTCCTGGTCCAGTTTTGGAAAGTTGTACTTTTCTAAGAATTTGTCCATTTCTTCCATGTTGTCCATTTTATTGGCATATAATTGCTGATAGTAGTCTCTTATGACCCTTTGTATTTCTGTGTTGTCTGTTGTGATCTCTCCATTTTCATTTCTAATTTTATTGATTTGATTTTTCTCCCTTTGTTTCTTGATGAGTCTGGCTAATGGTTTGTCAATTTTATTTATCCTTTCAAAGAACCAGCTTTTGGCTTTGTTGATTTTTGCTATGGTCTCCTTTGTTTCTTTGTATAGCATCACGTCATCTGAAAATAGTGACAGTGTTAGTTCTTCTTTCCCAATTTGGATTATTTTTATTTATCTTTCTTCTTTGATTGTTGTGGCTAGGACTTCCAAAACCATATTGAATAGAAGTGGCAAGAGTGGGTGTAAAATATTTGCAAATGATGCTACCAACAAGGGATTAATTTCCAAAATTTACAAATAGCTCATACAGCTTAATATCTGAAAAACAAACAACCCAATTTTTAAAAATGGGCAGAGGACTTAAATAGACATTTCTCCAAAGAAGACATCCACATGAACAAAAGGCACATGGAAAGATCCTCAGCATCACATTTGCATTAGAGAAATGGAAATCAAAAGTACAATGAGGTACCATCTTCGCAGTCAGAATGGCCATCATTAAAAAGCCTGCAAATAATAAGTACTGGAGAGGGTATGGGAAAAAAGGAACCCTCCTCCATTGTTGGTACAACCACTATGGAATACAGTATGGAGATTCCTTAAAAAGCTAAAAATCCATTTTTAGATTTACAATATGATCCTACAATGCCACTCCTGGGCATATATCTGGAGCAAACTATAATTTGAAAAGATACATGCACCCCTGTGTTCATATTGGTGCTATTTGCAATGGCCAAGACATGGAAGCAACCTAAGTGTGTGTTAACAGATGAATTGATGAACTCCTGGAATATCTTAATATCATTACCCAGTTTTCACATGCGAGGATCGTATATACAATGGTACATATATACGATGGAATATAGCTCAGTGATAAAAAGAATGGAATAATGTCATTTGCAGCAACATGAATAGACCTAGAGATTATTACGTCAGACAAAGACAAATATGATGTGATATCACTTATATGTGGAGTCTGAAAAAATGATGCAAGTGAATGTACAAAACAGAAATAGACTCACAAACATAGAAAACAAGCTTGTGATTACCTAAGGGGAAAGAGGGTGGTAGGGATAAATTGGGAGCTTGGAATTGGTACACTGCCACTAATAAATACTACAGATATACACATACACATACATACACACCACAAATAAAATAGACAAACAACAGGAGTTTACTATACAGCACAAGGAGGAGTTTTCAGTATCTTATAACAGCCTATGATGGAGAGGAATCCGAAACAATATATATATATATACACACACACCTGTATAACTGAATCATTTTGCTGTACACATGAAACGGACGGCTTGTGATGAGCGGTGTCAGTCTCGTGATCTCCAAAGATGTAGCTTCAGGATCAGGGACCAGACTTGATCACTCAGAGCTTTTGTGTGGCGGAAGTTTTATTACCGTGAAAAGAGACAGAGAAAGCTTCTGATATGGACGTCAGAGGGGGACAGAGAGTGGCCTCCTCATTAGTCTTCAGTTATTCAGTTCAGTCGCTCAGTCGTGTCCGACTCTTTGCGACCCCATGAACTGCAGCATGCCAGGCCTCCCTGTCCATCTCCCGGAGTCCACTCAAACCCGTGTGCATCAAGTCGGTGATGCCATCCAGCCATCTCATCCTCTGTCGTCCCCATCTCCTCCTGCTCTCAATCTTACCCAGCATCAGGATCTTTTCCAATGAGTCAGCTCTTCCCATCATGTGGCCAAAGTACTGGAGTTTCGGCTTCAACATCAGTGCTTCCAATGAACACCCAGGACTGGTCTCCTTTAGGATGGACTGGTTGGATCTCCTTGCAGTCCAGGGGACTCTCAAGAGCCTTCTCCAACACCACAGTTCAAAAGCATCAATTCTTTGGTGCTCAGCTTTCTTTTAGTCCAACTCTCACATCCATACATGACCACTGGAAAAACCATAGCCTTGACTAGCCGGACCTTTGTTGGCAAAGTAATGTCTCTGCTTTTCAATATGCTGTCTAGGTTGGTCACAACTTTCCTTCCAAGGAGTGTCTTTTATTAATTTCCTGGCTGCAGTCACCATCTGATAGTCTCATCAAGGCCTTATATACTTTTGCCAGATTCACTCCCACAACATTCCTCTTAAGATAACAGGATTAGTCCGAAGGTTCTTGTTAAGAAGGAGAAACATGTCCTCCAGCAAGATACATTGTTTTTATATAATCATTAGTACAGAGCTTAAGGAAAAGCATACCCTTGAGCAAGATGGTGTTTTGCTGTTTTTTCATTAGCTCTAAGCTTAGGCAATGGCACCCCACTCCAGTACTTTTGCCTGGAAAATCCCATGGATGGAGGAGTCTGGTAGGCTGCAGTCCATGGGGTCGCTAGAGTCGGACACGATTGAGCCGCTTCACTTTCACTTTTCACTTTCATGCATTGGAGAAGGAAATGGCAAACCACTCCAGTGTTCTTGCCTGGAGAATCCCAGGGATGGGGAAGCCTGGTGGGCTGCTGTCTATGGGGTCACACAGAGTCAGACACGACTGAAGCGACTTAGCAGCAGCAGCAGCAGGCTTAAAGAAAGTCAGTCATAAAGATTGTTGTCATAACAACTCAGAGTTTAAGAAAAAACATCTTCTGTGACTAAGACAAAGCAATGTAGAAAAAAGTGTTTGTCTCTTTCTCCTCAAGAGCCGTGGACCCCTTTCTCCTCCTTGAGGACCCTGGGACCCTTCCTCCTCGAGGGCCCCAGACTTCTTATCAACCTGCCTAAGCATTGCTAAGTCTGCTAAGTCCCTTCTGTTGTGTCTGACTCTGTGTGACCCCATAGATGGCAGCCCACCAGGCTCCCCCATCCCTGGGATTCTCCAGGCAAGAACACTGGAGTGGTTTGCCATTTCCTTCTCCAATGCATGAAAGTGAAAAGTTGAAGTCACTCAGTCGTGTCCTACTCTTTGTGACCCCATGGACTGCAGCCCACCAGGCTCCTCCATCCATGGGATTTTCCAGGCAAGAGTACTGGAGTGGGGTGCCATCGCCTTCTCCAATGCCTAAGCATTAGCTCTCTCAAAACTAACACAACATTGCAGATCAACTATACTTAATTTTTTTTAATGGTTAAAAATAAAATTAAAAAAAAAACCTTTGGATTGGAAATCACGCAAAGTGAGTGGAGTGCAGTCTGGACTGCAGTTCACTTCTGTCCTCACTTCTTTTGAGAGCAGGGGTATGGGACAGACATTTACAAGACAGGCTGTTGTGACCCTCTAGATGTCTTTCTCCTCTGTTCTGTGTCTCCAGAAGCCCACTGGGCTCCTGTTCCCTTTGAGGCCGAGAAGAAAGGCACTATTAATGGTGATGGTTTCTGCTTCTGACTCATTCTTTCATCAAGATATGTCCCATCTTTATCGTCATACAAGTGAAACTGTAGGTGCTCAGTCATGTCTGACCCTTTGTGACCCTGTGGACTGTAGCCTGCCAGGCTTCTCCATCCATGGGATTTTCCAGGATACTGGAGTGGGTTGCCATTTCCTTCTCTAGGGGATCTTCCCAACTCAGGGGTTGAACCCGGGTCTCCTGCATTGCAGGCAGACTCTTTACCATCTGAGCCACCAGGGAATCCATCTTGATCCGCATATGTGAAAACTGTTTGGGTAAGGATATCATGAAGATTTTCCAGAGATCTACACTGTATATAAAGTACTAACTTTCTTTCAAAGCAAACTGATCTTGTCTTCCATAATGAAGACTCAGGAATTGAGCAGATATAGGAACAGTAGCCTCACCGTGCAGAGCTGAGAAGCACGCTAGGTTTCAGTGGACCTCTGTACCATGTAGCAGTTCATCCTCTTCCCCAGATTTCTCTCCAGATAGAAATGAAGAAGCAGTCTGGAGAGAGAGAGAGAACCTCACTTCATCCACAGTGTCAGTGTCCCACTGAGGGCAAAGCTAATGCTGCCAGTGAGCAAAACAAGGCACTGTATCTACTTTTCTCTGACAAAATCGTAGAGACTAGGTTTTCTCTTGATTTACAGGGAACTGATTGATGGAGGAAGTGCTCAATTCTGAGAATCAGAACCCTTGATTTCTCTCTACCTGAAGTCCCATATCTCATTCTTCCTCCCTTTGCCTTGAGTTATTCATCTGTCTGCTTGGCCAGAGCTGAAAATAAACTTCTTCCAAATGAGTGGCATTTTAACTCCAGCCATAGAGCATGTCATGTGGAGGAGGGCTGCTCCTTTCTATGTAGTCTATGTAGCTACACACACAGACAACAGCTTGCACACCTGCCCATTGCAAGGAGTGCACACACACACACACACACACACACACAGAGCTGTGACAACACAAACATGTTAGAAATCTAGGGATGCCGGCTGCTTTCACGTGGCCAAATACCTCCTAACGAGACCAGCTGCATCTCTGATTTAGTGTCAGGTGGGGTCCCCTGGGACGCTGAGAGAATGATGGAGAGGGACATGGATACAAGAGAGTTCCTCGGTTGCGGGATACCTGTGAAAAATACAAACGATGGAACCAGATAACAGGAGCCTCAGACTATGACAGTGATCTGAAATGTCTCAGGTGACCCAAGTCAGGCTCAGAGCACAGAGTGTACATCAGAGGAGCGGGCAGAAGTGGCCTGGCCCATCTCAGGCGGCGTGTGGGCCACCCCAGCAGCAAGGCTGTGGTGAGATGTGATGGGAGGTGCTGGTGCTCGACCACTATGGGAGACTGACCACACTTCTCCAAGCTGAAAAGCAGGCTCTCACTGGTGGAGAGATCTGAGCTGGGCACCTGCCTGACTGCCCAGCACAGGAGTAACTATGACTCAGGGCTAGAAGGGAGAGCAGCAGGGGACCCTTAGAATTGTTCTCGATTGAATAGACATGTTGGTTTGGGGTCACGATACAGCTTGTACATCTTGGGGGCACTTTCCTGTTTACCCTCCTTGTAGAGATTGGGGAAGCACCTTGTACAAAGTGCAAACCCGGTAATTTGTTGTCTTTAGTTGACAGCTTAATAGACCAGTGCAGTTTACTTTCAAAATCAGGGTTACTGTGTTGAAATTGGATATGAAACTCACCAATTGTAAGGGCATAACTTGATGAATATTGATAAATGTACACAGTCAGGTAACTGTCACCACAATAATCATAAAGAGCATTTTCATCCATCACTCCAAAAAGTTTTCTCTTCATTCTCCGGAAATCATTGATGTGCTATTTCACTAGAGTTTTGCCTTTTCTATTATTTTATTATTTCATATAAATAGGATCACACAGCATATCTATATCTCTATCTATCTATATGTTGTTTAATCAGTAAGTCCTGTATGACTCTTTGTGACCCCCATGGACTTTAGCCCACCAGGATCCTCTGTCCATGGGATTTCCCAGGCAAGAATACTGGAGTGGGTTGCCATTTCCTTCTCCAGGGGATCTTCCTGACCCAAGATCAAAGCCATGTCTCCTGAATTGGCAGGCAGATTCTTTACCACTGAGCCACCTGGGAAATCTATTCATCTATCTATATATATGTGTGTGTTTATGTGTGTGTATTTCTTTCTGGCTTCTTAATAGAATGCTTTAGACATTCAGTCATGTTGTTGTAAGTATCAGTTTGATAAGGGGTATTATATTTTATGCAAATGCCACAATTTATCCACTTGCCAATTAATGGGTTTGTATTCAGTTTGGAGTTAGGATGAGTAAAGCTGCTATGGACATATGAGTACAAATAGTTGTGTGACGTATTTTCCTTTCTTTGGGGGTAAATACCTAAGAGTGGGATTGCTGGGTTGTGTGATGTGTATGTTCAACTGTATAAGAAACCATCACACTGCCTTTCCAAGTAGGTTTAGCATTTTATGCTTGAGCTCTAATTGCTCCACATCTATACCAGAACTTGTTCATCTTCTTAATTTTAGTCTTTCTACTGATTAGGTAATAGTGTGTCATTGGAGTTTTAAAATTTCCTTTATGACTAAAGCTATTAAGCACCTTGTATTTTTGGCAATCATATATTTTTGGTGAAGTGTCTATTCAAAATTTTTGCCTGGTTAAAATATTAAATTCTTAATTTTCTTGTTATTGGGTTGCAAATGTGTGTATATGTTGTGGATACAAGTCCTCTATCAGCTATATGTTTTGCAAATAATTCTTAGTCTGTGGATTGTCTCTTCATTTTATTTACATTGTCTTTTGATGAACAAAAGTGTTAAATTTTGATGAAGTCTTATTTATCCCTTTTTGTTTTATTTGAAGACCTTTTGCCCAAGTTCAATAAGGCACTGCTCATGCTTTTTTGTTAAAGGTTTATGTTTTAGTTCCTATATTTAGATCTGTGATCTATTTCAAGGGTAGTTTTGTGAATGATGTGAAGTAAATATTGAGGTTTATTTTCATTCATATGTTTATACTTTTGTTGCTGCTGTTGCAGGGTTGTTGAAAAGACAGTCCTTTTCCTTTTGAATTACTTTGGTACCATGGCCAAGAAAAATCAATGGATTATATGAGTGTAAGACATTTGTGAACTAGCTAGCCTGTTGCATTGTACATACGGCTCCTCCTTATGCAAACATCATGTTGTCTCATTTCCTGTAGGTTAAAGTAAATCTTAAGGTTGTTGTGCTGTGTGTGCTCAGGCATGTCCGACTCTTTGTGACCCCATGGACTGTAGCCCACCAGGCTCCTCTGTCCATGGAATTTTTCAGGCAAGAATACTGGAGTGAGTTGCCATTTCCTTCTCCAGGAGAATCTTCCTGACCCAGGGATGGAACCAGAGTCTCTTGCATCTCCTGCGGAGCAGGCAGATTCTTTACCACTAGCACCACTTGGGAAGCCCAATATTAAGATTAGCAAATGTTAAGTCCTCCAACTCTGTTTCTCCTTTTTTCAAAATCATATTGATTTTTCTGACTCCTTTGCAACTTCATTTGTACTTTGTAATTAGTTTATTTCTATCTTTTAAAAAGCCTATATGGTTCTGATTGCAATTATCTTACATTTATATACCAATTTGTTAGTCACTCAGTCGTGTCTGACTCTTTGTGACCCCCATGAACTGTAGCCCTCCAGGCTCCTCTGTCCATGGAATTTTTCAGGCAAGAATACTGGAGTGAGTTACCATTTCCTTTTTCAGGGGATCTTCCTGACCCAGGGATCAAACCTAGGTCTCCCACATCGCAGGCAGATTCTTTACCGTCTGAGTCATCAGGGAAGCTTGTATATCAGTTTGGGTAGAATTAATCTCTTAACAAAATCATGCCCTTTAATCCATACAGGTGGAAGATCTAATTTGTTTAAGTGTTCTATAATTTCTCTCAGAAATGTCTTCTAATGCATACTAAATATACAGAATATGTACATATTTTGATCATTTTAATTTTGAGTATATTATTGTTATATTTCAATTTCCAGCTTCTTATTGCAAATACGTGGAGATACAGTTGATCTCTGTACATTGCGTTGTATCCTACAACTTTGCTGAACTCACCTATTATCGCCAGTTGACAATTTGTGGATTCCTTGGAGTTCTTTCTCTTTCTCTTCTCTCTCCCTCATTCTTTCTGTGACTTTGCTTGGGCCTTCAGTAAAATACTGAATAAAGTATTTAATTCACCCTTGCCTTGTTCCCAGTCTTGGAAAGCATTCCATCTTTCATCGTTAAGAATGATGTGAGCTGGATCTTCTCATGAGAAAGAGATTTTTACTTTTGTGAACTTCACACCAAAGGATCTTAACATGTGAGCCCTTGGGCCAGTAGCAGTAGTATCATCTGGGAACTTGTTAGGAATCCAAATTCTTGACCTCATTCCAGACTGAATCAGGAGCTCTGAGGATAAGGCTTAGCAGTATTTATTGCACAAGCCCTCCAGGAGCTTTTCATACATTCTGATGTGTGAAGACATCACTTCCAAGTCTTCCTTCCTTTCTCTTCTTTTCTTCCTTTCTTTTGCTCAACAATTTTTGTTGTTGTTGTTCAGTTGTTGAGTCATGTCCAGCTCTTTGTGACCCCATGGACTGCAGCACACCAGGCTTCCCTGTCCTTCACTATCTCCCAGAGTTTGCTCAAACTCATGTCCATTGAGTCAGTGATGCCATCCAACCATCTCATCCTCTGCCATCCCCTTCTCCTCCTGCCTTCAATCTTTCCCAGCATCAGGGTCTTTTCTAATGAGTCAGCTCTTCACATCAGGTAGCCAAAGTATTGGAGCTTCAGCTTCAGCATCTGTCCTTCCAATGAATACTCAGGGTTGATTTCCTTTAGGATTGACTGGTTGTATCTCTTTAATAGTTGCTTCCTCTGTGTTCTCAGTCATGTCCAACTCTTTGCAACCCAAGGGACTGTAGCCTGCCAGGCTTCTCTGTCCATGGAATTTCCAGGAAAGAATACTGGAGCAGGTTGCCATTTCCTACTCCAGGGGTCCTCCCAACCCAGGGGTTGAACCCGCATCTCCTACATATCCTGAATTTGCAGGAGGATTTGTTTTACCACTGAGCCACCTGGGAAGCCCATTCAATAATGATTCGGCCATTCATCTGATGTGAATCCCCAAAAGGATACTCTGCTGCTTTGAGTAATGGTTTGCCAACTCAATGGTGGGCAGACACTACAATGTGAGTTTCTATCTATGTGCTTTCACTAACCTTTAAATAAAGCCCACTGCTTTCAATATGGCAACTCACTCTCAAACTTTTATGAAGCAACATCATCACAGGTAATTTGCTGATAGTTTCATACTTTTTCTCACAAAACCCCACACTCTTAGGAAAACAGAGTAGCTTGAGGAAAGATACAAAGACAAATTAGTGGTCAGCTTTTGGCTGATTGAGATTTGACCCCACATAGAGGATCTCTTCTGCAGAACTGGTGAGACTGAGGAGTGAGGTATAATAATGCAGAAGAGTGCATGCGAATATCCCCCAATTGCTCTTCATTTCTGTTCTTCTTTTTTCCTACATTGAATTAGCCTAAATTTGCACCAAAGAGAAGCAAATCAAATAAAAAATCACTTACTGTGTTTTGACACATTAAAACAAGGAGTACAATGTGCACTCACATATCAGACTCTTCAAGAGAAAATGCAGAGAGAAGATGTGAAAGACAATTTATCTGAGTTTAATCTCAGAGAGGCGGAAATCAGAAAATTTCACTGTGCCACTGGAAGCAACACTTTTTGGAAAATAGGGTTAGAATTAGGGTTAGTTCTGAAATAGTTCTGAAAGGGTGATTTTTAAAAATTCTTTTCATTCCCTGTTAACCTAATTGTGGTGAGTCCACTTGATAGGCTAAATCCCAGGCTCTCCTCTTACAAGCTAGAAGAACTATTTTTGCCTCCATGAAACTGTGGCTTGGAAACATCTACATAAGGATATGTGAGTGCTGTAGCATATAGCTTCTAAAAGTCTTCAAATATTGCCCTAACCCTGCTTTCTAGTTTCATCTCCTTTTTATTTATTTATACAGATAAAAAAAATTTGGCCACATCATTCAACATGTAGGATCTTGGGTCCACAACCAGGGATCAAACCCACACCCGCTACAGTGGAAGTGCAGAGTCGTAACCACTGGACTGCCAGTAAAGTTCCGTTTCCTCTCCTTTCATTCCATAAACACTATTGACCTGCAGTGGTCCATAAGAAGGGTATATGGGATTGTTTTATCAAGAAGTCGCCTATTCTATAGCCCAGGGTGGAAACTACAAAGATCTAAAGGAAGATGCTCTTCTGGTGGATGGACCTTTGGACATCACTGTGTAGGACCTCAACCCAGCACCTCCATGCTCCATTCATTAGACTGGCCCTGGGAAAAAATCTATCCCTGGGCATCCACTGTGGCCAAATCAGAGCCAAGAATATTCTCCAAAGCAAATTATTCAAAGGACACACACAATATAATAATTTCTAGAAGCTGGGCAAATACAGATGAACAGAAGGATTGCATGAGCAAAATAATTAAGGTTTTTTCTTATGTTACTCTAATATAGAAGCCCACAAATCTATTCATTTCAAAAGAAACTGAGAATTCTTTGCCTCTGTTAAAAATAAGAAACTGCATAAATATTTAAGCAGGTTTCTTAATGATGTTCTTAGGCCTAAAACTCTCTTGGCAGTGGACTTTGTGTACCTACTTGCAACTTTTATCCCCATTAGTATCTAAATCCTTTCCAAGGAATTGGAAGAGAATAGAATTGTCTTTATTGTTATAGCATGGACATAAAGTTGGCATTATAAGAATTTAGGCTAAAAATAATACCAAGTACAGCCAAAGAGTAATATGTGATATCATTATCCACAGTTTTCTGGAAAACAAGAGCAGCCCTACCTTCTGCCAGTTTTTAGCAATTGAATTTCTGTGTTTTGGGTAAACCATAGTGTTCACCTTGGATACAGTAGATATGCCCTGCCACCCTGGGACATCATATAGCAATTATTTTAAAATAGAGACCTATTATCTGTGAGTCTTCCTATAGCCAGTGTTTTAAAATTTATTTATTTATTCAACAAATATTTCTTAAAGAGAATTCTAGGCTTTCCCATTGTGTTGTTT
Source organism: Bos mutus (assembly GCF_027580195.1). NCBI lineage: Eukaryota > Metazoa > Chordata > Mammalia > Artiodactyla > Bovidae > Bos > Bos mutus. The sequence goes on along the minus strand of NC_091620.1, from coordinate 2,613,761 downwards.
TCCTCTATTTCTTTGCATTGATCACTGAAGAAGGCTCTTGACAATCTCTTTAAAAAATTAGAGAGAGAGAAGGAATATTTAATGCAAAGATGGGCACAATAAAGGACAGAAATGGTATGGACCTAACAGAAGCAGAAGATATTAAGAAGAGTTGGCAAGAATACACAGAAGAACTGTACAAAAAAGATCTTCACAACCCAGATAATCATGATGGTTGATCACTCACCTAGAGCCAGACATCCTGGAATGATAAGTCAAGTGGGCCTTAGGAAGCATCACTACAAATAGAGCTAGTGGAGGTGATGGAATTCCAGCTGAGCTATTTCAAGTCCTAAAGGATGAAGCTGTGAAAGTGCTGCACTCAATATGCCAGCAAATTTGGGAAACTAGCAGTGGCCGCAGGACTGGAAAAGGGCAGTTTTCACTCCAATCCTAAAGAAAGGCAATGCCAAAGAATGCTCAAGCTTTTGCACAATTGCACCCATCTCACACGCTAGTAAAGCAAAGCTCAATATTCTCCAAGCTAGGTTTCAACAGTACATGAATCGAGAACTTCCAGATGTTCAATCTGGATTTAGAAAAGTCAGAGGAACCAGAGATCAAATTGTCAACATCCATTGGATCATCAAAAAAGCAAGAGAGTTTCAGAAAAACATCTATTTCTGCTTTATTGATTATGCCAAAGCCTTTGACTATGTAGATCACAGCAAACTGTGGAAAATTCTTAAAGAGATGGGAATATCAGACCACCTGATCTGCCTCCTGAGAAATCTATATGCAGGTCAGGAAGCAACAGTTGGAACTGGACATGGAAAAACAGACTGGGTCCAAATTGGGAAAGGGGTATGTCAAGACTGTATTGTCACCCTGCTTATTTAACTTATATTCAAAGTACAAATTGTGTAATGCTGGGCTGGATGAAAGCACAAGCTGGAATCAAGATTGCCATGAAAAATATCAATAACCTCAGATATGCAGATGATACCACCCTTATGGCAGAAAGCGAAGAACTAAAGAGCCTTTTAATGAAAGTGAAAGAGGAAAATGAAAAAGCTGGCTTAAAACTCAGCATTCAGAAAACTAAGATCATGGCATCTGGTCCCATCACTGCATGACCAATAGATGGGGAAACAATGGAAACATTGACAGACTTTCTTTTCTTGTGCTCCAAAATCACTGCAGATGGTGAGTGCAGCCATGAAATTAAAAGATGCTTGCTCCTTGAGAGAAAGTTAGAATCAACCTAGACAGCATATTAAAAAACAGAGACATTACTTTGCCAACAAACGTCCATCTAGTCAAAGCTTTGGTTTTCCAGTAGTCGTATATGGATGTGAGAGTTGGACTATATAAAGAAAGCTGAGTACCAAAGAATTGATGCCTTTGAACTGTGGTGTTGGAGAAGACTCTTGAGAGTCCCTTGGACTACAAGCAGATCCAACCAGTCCATCCTACAGGAAATCAGTCCTGAATATTCATTGGAAGGACCGATGGTGAAGCTGAAGCTCCAGTACTTTGGCCACGTGATGCAAAGAACTGACTCATTGGGAAAGACCCTGATGCTTTGAAAGACTGAGGGTAGGAGGAGAAGGGGATGATGAAGAATGAGATGGTTGGATGGCATCACCAGTCCTTGGGGTTGCAAAGAGTCAGGCATGACTGAGTGACTGAACTGAATGACAACAAATATTTACTGAGTACCTAACATGCTGAAGGTGTGAAAGATGGAACAGACAGCATTATAATAATAGTGCCTAAGAGGAACTAAAAAGCCTCTTGATGAAGGTGAAAGAGGAGAGTGAAAAAGTTGGCTTAAAGCTCAACATTCAGAAAACAAAGATCATGGCATCTGGTCCCATCACTTCATGGGAAATAGATGGGGAAACAGTGGAAACAGTGTCAGACTTTATTTTTTGGGGCTCCAAAATCATGGCAGATGGTGACTGCAGCCATGAAATTAAAAGATGCTTACTCCTTGGAAGAAAAGTTATGACCAACTTAGATAGCATATAGAAAAGCAGAGACGTTACTTTGCCAACAAAGGTCCTTCTAGTCAAGGCTATGGTTTTTCCAGTGGTCATGTATGGATGTGAGAGTTGGACTGTGAAGAAAGCTGAGCACCGAAGAATTGATGCTTTTGAACTGTGGTGTTGGAGAAGATTCTTGAGAGTCCCTTGAACTGCAAGGAGATCCAACCAGTCGATTCTGAAGGATATCAGCCTGGGATTTCTTTGGAAGGAATGATGCTAAAGCTGAAACTCCAATACTTTGGCCACCTCATGCGAAGAGTTGACTCATTGGAAAAGACTCTGATGCTGGGAGGGATTGGGGCCAGGAGGAGAAGGGGAGGACAGAGGATGCAATGGCTGGATGGCATCACTGACTCAACGGACGTGAGTCTGAGTGAACTCCGGGAGTTGGTGATGGACAGGGAGGCCTGGCATGCTGCGACTCATGGGGTCGCAAAGAGTCAGACACGACTGAGCGACTGAACTGAACTGAACTGAACTGAAAGCTAGAGAGAAGGCAAAGGTGGAAAGAGACAGTTGGCTAAGACATAGTAACTTAAGGTTATTACATGCTGTGTGCAATGTGGGTGATGGCCTTCCCTGGTGGCTCAGATGGTAACGAATCTGCCTGCAGTAGAGGAGACCTGGGTTTGATCCCTGGGTTGGGAAGATCTCCTGGAGAAGAGAATTGCTACCCACTCCAGTATTCTTGTTTGGAGAATTCCATGGATGGAGGAACCTGGAAGGCTACAGTCCAAGAGGTCACAAAGAGTTGGACACAGCTGAGTGACTAACACTTTCACACTTTCATCTGGGAGATGGGATGAGGGGTGAGTGAGTGAAGGAGACGAGTGATGGAGGAGATGACATTGAAGATGGACCTGAGGGCTGAGAAGGAATCATCCTTGTAGAACTGGAGATTATGAGATAAGAGTTATTTTCCTTCAATGTATGCATGTCCCTCAACACATATCATGGCCAGGAATTTTGAAATCCGTAATTCTTATTCAGAAATCAGGAAACATAACATTGAATGTACAATAATGTGACCTATTTTCAGTTTACACGGAAAAATAATGGGTGGATTTTGACATAAACCATAATCTTGCTCAACCCTCTAGAAATCCATTCTTTCTGTTCTCTGGTATAATCTCATACCCGTCAAAAATTGGAAGATCCCATAATCTTGTTCTCCAGACTCACGTGCATCACCATTGTTTTTTTTAATTATTATTATTATTAGTTACTTGTTGGCTGTGCCACATGGCACATAAGATCTTAATTCTCTCACCAGGGATCAAACCCAGACCTCCTGCAATGGAAGCTCAGAGTTTTGACAGCTGAGTGGCCAGGGAAGTCTCCTGGGTCACCACTGTGAGAAAACTGCGTCTCTCCTTTCTACCTGCATTCTGGCCTCAAAGAGTAGTGTATGTGTCTTGGCTGATGAGATTCTATGTGTCCAGGATAATCTTCTGCTATTTACTGTCTGTTTCAGAGGGAAAGTGCATTTCTCCCTGAAACACTTCCCCTGCTTGTCTCTTCCTGAGATGCAAAGACCCTGCCGGCTGCTCTGGGTCTCCATGCAGGGCTCACTCTGCTCAGATGGGCTGAAGGGGCTCCTCCCTCCCAGGAGAAGGCGCTGCTAATGCAATGGAAGGAGATACCTGAGAGGGGGCTGTCCCTGCCTTCTCCTTGTCATTCAGTCACTCAGGCGTGTCCGACTATTTGTGACCCCATGGACTGCAGCACGCCAGGCTTCCCTGTCCATCACCATCTCCTGGAGTTTGTTCAAACCCATGTCCATCGAGTCGGTGATGACATCCATCCAACCATCTCATCCTCAGTCATCCCCTTCTCCTCCTGCCCTCAAGGTTTCCCAGCATCAGGGTCTTTTCCAATGAGTTGTCTCTCCGCATCAGGTGGCCAATGGCATCACCTCAATAATTCCCTATTTCAACACCTCTGAAGAGAGGGTACTGCCTGTCATTGCAGACGGGCCTTTTAACTTGTGTCTGCAATGCTTTGTGCTGTGTGTTCCTAGTCTTTCGTGTGGTTTCCCACATGAACAGTGAGACCTAGGAGACTGTTCTTGGCAGAAGAGGGAAAAATTGAGCTTCTCTCTTGAGCAGTGAGATTCTTGGTTATTACCCTAGGAAGACTCCGTCATTGTCCAGGAGAACATGGGCTGTGATGGCAACATCAATACATACACACACACAAACCCCTAAAATGGAAACGTTCAGATGTCCATCACAATAAAATAGATAGCATATAGGAGGGAGGATCAAGAGGGAGGTGATATGTGTATAATTATGGCTGATCTGCATTGTTGTACGGCAGAAGAAACACAACATTGTTAAACTATTTTCCCCCAACTAAAAATAAAAAAAATAAAGTTGAGAGTAATGGGGAAAAAAGAGGATAATACAAAGTGGTGAAAACAAATACATTTGAGTTATACATTTTAATACATGTGATTCCCTTACATAAAAATTCTTTTGTAGAATAAAAGCAAGTAACACAATTTCATCATATAGTATGAAATCATTTTGAAAGCTCCAAACCAAAGATAATTGATGTATTTTGGGGATACATATATATTTAGCAAAGCTGAAAAGAAAAATGAGGAAAAGATAACCATAAAATTTACAATAATAGTTCATTTTGAAGGAGGAAGAGAAGCAGCTGAGGATGGGGCTCAATTGGTTGCTCAGTGGTTTGGGTAGTCATCATCCATTTCCTGGGCTCTGTGATCTATGCGTGCCCTTTTATCTTTTGTGTCTCATATTCTTTATATTATAAAAGTTCAAAAGTGATTCATAAAAGTAAATGGTTCTCTGCCTTATTAGCAATTTGTTCATTCCAATTAATCAAGCTGTGCAATTACATCCACACTGGAGTTTGGAGTCCACAGAGAAAGTAACTTCCAAAACCACATTCCTGTGAAAACTGGAAAATCCAGGTGTTTCCCCAGGAGAGTGGCTCTTCTCTGATTCAGCTCAATACTGGAAGAGAGAAGCATGGCAGACAGAGCTGGGGCTTAGGCTCTGGCCCAGGAACTCTTGTGAATTTCTGCTGTGTTCTTAGATTAGCTGTGACGTGCCTGCTCGCTTCATCCAGAATCATTTTCTTCCCAAGGGAACCTGTGGTCCATGGTCCGTGGAGACCCTGAGTGTGCCAGAAGTAACTGTTCTTAAACGCCTGCCTGGGAAGTGCTGTGATGGGCAGAGAGAGAACCAGGAGTGATGCTATGTGCTGTCTAAAAGGGAGACTGGCTGTGACCACAGCCCTTCTAGAATGTTCTTTCCAGCTCCAGAACCCTCCCCACCTCCAGTCCTTATCTGCAAGGCTCTCCATCACCCACAGTCCATGCCTGGCGGGCTCATCTTCCCACCATCTGCAGATACCTCCCATTTCCACCAAAGACTTTGCTCAAGTGGGCATGCTTTCTCTCCACTGAACACATCTAACTTCTGGCAAGGTCCAGTCCAAGCCAGTCAACCAATCATCTATCCAGCAACCAAACAGCTTGTTTGTAAATGCACTGCTAAGTCTCTTCAGTGGTGTCTGAGCCTATGGAGCCTGCCAGGCTTCTCTGTCCATGGGATTCTCCAGACAAGAACACTGGAGTGGGTGGCCATGCCCTCCTCCAGGGGATCTTCCAAACCCAGGGATCGAACCCATATCTCTTTTGTCTCCTGCATTGGGAGGCATGTTCTTTACTACGAGCATGCCACCTGGGAAGCCCCTATAAATGTAAAGTAAAATTCAAATTTGACTGCATCAAGGAAACTCTCTCAGCCAGTTCAGTCACTCGGTCGTGTCTGACTCTCTGTGACCTCATGGACTGCAGCACACCAGGTTTCCCTGTCCATCACCAACCCTTGAAATTTTCTCAAATTCATGTCCATCGAGTCGGTGATGCCATCCAGCCATCTCATCCTCTGTCGTCCCCTTTTCCCCTTGCCTTCGATCTTTCCCAGCACCAGGGAACTATCTCAGATGAATCTAATCTCCATTGATCTCACCACCATGTAGACATTTAGTTTAACACGTAATAGGCATAGGGCTTTCCTGGTGGCTCAGGCAGTAAAGAAAGCACCTGCAGTGCTGGAGACCCAGGTTCAATCCCTGGGTTGGGAAGATTGCCTGGAGAAGGAAATGGAAACCCACTCCAGGATTCTTGCCTGGAGAATCCCATGGACAGAGGAGCCTGGTGGGCTACAGTCCATGGAGTTGCAAAGAGTCAGACACGACTGAGCAACTAATAGTTTGACTTTGACTTTGTATTAGACATGTATGCATTATCTTATGTTTTTGAGGGCAATAGTTATCAAATACTTTTTACTTAATGTCCAATTACAGTGCAATGAGTCAAGGATGAACTTACAGTTGACCAACAAGTCCAGATCCAAGTTTATATGGGAAAACTATGAAGATAATGGTCAGCCACTGTACCTGAATATTTCAGTGGACTGTTTATTTGTGGCAATATGGGGATGGTGATTAATGCACGGGTTATAATGTAGACCCCGTGAAGGTCTATTTATGCTATAGTCCCAGCCACAAATATTGCTAATGCCTCTATATTCATTTCTACTCATTTTGTGTTAATCCAACAGTACTAAAAAACTGAACTGATCATAAATATAAGCTAAGAAATAGACACGCAGATGTACAGAGCAAACATATGGACACCAAGGCAGGATGGGATGAACACCAAGGGGTTGGGATGAATTGTATAAGTTTTTAGTCATTATGTAAAAATGAAAGTGTATGGAGTTGCATGTGTCTTACAGGTAATCCAGGGTAACACGTTGTTCTGAAAATTCTCAAGGTGTATCTAGAAGTCAGAGATCACAATCTGTAAACCACTGCTTTAACTGTTCTAGAGCCCACGTGCTGTATTTGGTTATACTGTGTTGGTTTGGCTTGTGTGAACAGCTCTTCAGTCTCTAAGAGCTGCAGAGCACACTTGCAGGTTGATTAGAAGGACCTCCACGGGAGGGCAGCTTCACAATTTACCAGTCAGGCGACCTTGGCCAAGCCGCTTAAGCTTCTCAGGCCTCAGTTTATTGACCTGTAAAAGAGGGATGATACCTCATGAGGTTGTTCTAAGAACTATCAGCGTTCAGGGCACAGAATCAAACTGTGGTTTTAAGGACTTGGAAACACGGCTTCTGCCCTCAGTGAATTTGAAGGTGAGTAGGAAAGACGGTAGAAAGGGAAGAGACACTGTGGTCCCAATAGCCCAGCTCTGATAGCCTGAGACCATCTGCCACGACACCATGTCACCTGGACAACAAAAACCAATCTGGGGCCGACCATAGCTTGCATGGTTCCCAACCCAAGGGCTGAACCCAGGTCTCCCGCATTGCAGGTGGGTGCTTTACCAGCTGAGTCACAAGGGAAGCCCAGGAATACTGGAGTGGGTAGCCTACCCCTTCTCCAGAGGATCTTCCCAACCCAGGAATCAAACCGGGTCTCCTGCATTGCAGGCAGATTCTTTACCAGCTGAGCTATCAGGGAAGCCCAACCACAGGTTGGGGTCACAAAAAGTCGGACACAGCTGAGCGACTGAACTGACTGATTGACTGATAGGTTGCATCCCCTTTCCTATTACCTATTCTTCCTCAAAGGCCTTTTTCTCCCACAAAAGTGACTCTCCCTCCGTAAGAATTCAAGCAATATCTGGCTTGCTAATCTCTAATAAAGTCTGTTGCATATTACCCATTGCAGGGGTGGCATTGTGAAAGCTTGTTCCTAGAGACAGCAAAAGCTTCATCCAAGGGAAAATAACCCCATCACAAGGAGATGGGGCACCACGTAGGCTGCAGACTCCTGGAATTGTACGCAGAGCCCTGTGCTGGTCTGACTCTAGCATCGTATGTGTGTATAGTCTGTAACTTTCGCTAGATTGCTAAGGGGATCCATCACCCAGAAAGTGTTAAAAGCCAACTCTTTCCATGATTACACTGCAGAGAGTGCAGCAGGCAGACGCTTGCATGGGCACAGACACTGTCCCCCACTGTCATGGTATAATTCATGCCCTGCAGCATGAACACTCGAGCTGCCTTAGGAGGTTCGGCCTAAATCTTTTCCCAGTTACTTTGCAGCCTACAAGGATAAGCACAGACGCTTGCACAATTTTCTACAAGGAGAGCTCCAGAATCCTTTAAGCAGTGGTACAGGGCCTTATAAACCATCCTCAAAGAAGCATGAACTTTTATTTCCCAGGAAATTGGTCATCCTTCTTTGAGACATCTTTATGGACTAGTCTCTCTAGTAAGCCCTTACTGCTAGGTCCTGTGGGAAGCCGGCTTTATTACTTCATCTATGTCTCAGATCCTTTGTAAAGTGTTCCTGGGGTCTCCTGCCAGGCAGAGGATGTCTAGAAGTGACTCAGTCCTCAGTGGCTAACTAAAGGAAAGATGAAAGGCCAAAAGAAAAGAGAGAAAACGCCTAAACGCTAAAAAACCTGCTCTGTAACAAAATCGGAATCAATTCTGGATTAGTCTCTTTTAATATGGAAACCACATACAAGGTCTGGGAATACGTGATGGCAACTATAAATACCTCCTGTGAAGCTGGAAACCGCTCCGGGAGCCAAACTAGAAAATCAATTTACCATCAATTAGAAAAATGCAATGTTACCTTAAAAGGCTTCTAGGCCCAGATTTGAACTATAGTCTGATTGATACAATGTGAGGGCGCAAAAAGGCTCTGGAGATGCAATTCCTGAGTATCCACCCTAGCTCCTGTGCGAGCATGGGGAAGGATATTTCTCAGTTCATCAGTTTTCTCAAGTCACGATGAAAATTCCATGAGTTAATATATGTAAAGCACTCAGAGCAATATCAGACATCCTAAGTGTTACAAGCACCATCTCTTATTTACTACCATTATTATTTCAGCTGACACATTTTTTAGGTTAATAACTGTATCCATGTAGAAATCATCCACACACATATGAAATGTCCTGGGAGAACCACGCAAGGGGTCTGTCTAAACACTGCCCAGGGCGGATGGTGCCCCAGCTCATACTCACAGGTCAGAGGGGCAGGTGCCTTCTATGCTGGGACCTTCAGGAGATGGCATTTCTCTCTACTCTCCCCGGATGTGTTACATGATGGTCCTCCATGTAAGTTTGCCAATAGGATGCAATGCCCTGATCTGCCCAGGTGGAAATCCAAGCCTGCTGGACACGTTATAATCTAACAAGTTATTATGCTGAGTTTCTGACATCTATCTTTTGTGAGTTTGCTTAACATTGGCCGGTCACCTGCCATTCCACCATCTCTGAGTATTTCATCAGACTTAATTTGGGGCCATAGAATCCTCTGTGTTCCCATCACTGTCCTATCTCTTTGCGTCTCAGCCTGCTGTGGTGGAGGCCGCCCACACAATGGGTGCCTGCCCCTCTTCATGAAGTCTGAAATGAAGCCATTAGGATAGTCATTATGCTTTGGTTTCGTTCCCCTGACATTGTCTTTCAATGTGCAAAACCTTGTGGGGAGTAAACAATTCGTGTGTCGTGAAAGCTTTAGTTGCTCAGTCATGTCTGACTCTTTGCGACCCCAGGGACTGTAGCCCACCAGGCTCCTCTGGTCATGAAATTCTCCAGGCCAGAATACTGGGAGTGGGTTGCCATTCCCTTCTCCAGGGGATCTTCCCAACCCAGGATCAAACCCAGGTCTCCCCCATTGCAAGCGGATTCTTTACCGTCTGAGCCACCAGAGAGGCCCAGATAATTATCAGATAGCCAACTACCATGGGCTGGTTGACAGTGGTGGAGGAAACTTAGGTCTTGTTGGGAGGGAGCTGAAGAGTGGAACTTTAACACAAGGTATAGGAGATGGAGAGGTGGGCGTCTCGAAGACGACCTCTTGCTGTCCTGTGTCCCCTTCTTCACACTCTGCTCACCATCAGCTGTGTCAAAACACATGACTGCTCTCTAAGAAGTGTCTGTGGAGTGAACAGAGACAGTCTGTGTAGCAGGGAAGTGGAGGCCCGCTCAGCCTAGAAGTGCCATGTGATAGAAAGAGGTTGGGGTGAGGAGAGAGGAAGCATTGTCAAACAACTGCTAGGTGATAATGTGGTCTCATTCTAAAATCCATTTAGTAAGTAGAGTAGAGGAATAGAATAGGCCTAGAGCAACTTCTTTTTGCATTTTTAACGTTTGGCCAGGAGGGACCAACAGAGCAAGAAAGAACATTTGTTTTCTTTTTTCCTGCTGGGACTAATCAGAGATAGAAGCCTGGGCATCTCGGTGTCTACATTCAGTGTGTTCACAGAGGCCGATCTCTTAGGGTAGTCGAGAAGTTAACTACGTTTGGATAATCAATTGTAAAATTTAAGAAAGAGCCTTGTTTTGTAAGGAATCTCCATAGTGGATGTATCAATTTGCATTCCCACTAGGAATAAAGCTACCATATACTCAACGATCCCAATATTGGGCATATACCCTGAGGAAACCATAATTGAAAATGACACATGCACCCCAGTGTTCATCACAGCACTATTTACAATAGCTAGGACATGGAAGCCACCTAGATGTCTATCAACAGTTGAATGGATAAAGAAGTTGTGGTATACATGCACAATAGAATATTACTCAGCCATAAAAAAGGAACCCATTTGACTCAGTTCTAATAAGAAGGATGACTCTAGAGCCTATTATACAGAGTGAGGTAAGTCAGAAAGAGAAAAATAATATGGTATATTAACACATATATGAAATCTAGAAAGATGGTCCTGATGAACCTATTTGCAGGGCAGCTGTAGAGACACAGACTTGTGGACACACTGGGGAAAGAGAAGGTGGGGTGAATTGAGAGAGCAGCGTTAGAACATATACATGACCATATGTAAGATTAGGTAGCCCGTGGAAACTTACTGTGTGATGCAGGGAGCTCAAACCAGTGCTCTGTAACAACCAAGCGGGGTGGGATGGGGCAGGTGTGGGAGGGAGGTTCAGGAGCGGGGGACATGTGTATACCTGTGGCTGATTCACGCTGAAGTATGGCAGAAACCAACACAGCATTGTAAAACAGTCACACTCCAATGAAAAATGCATTAACTTCTTTTTAAAAAAAGAAAGAGCCTTGACCCTTATTGGTCATGATTAAGGTAGTTTACAGAAATTCTGGTTTTGCTCTTTCTGGATGTTGTAGAAGGACTGTACTTCACAACTCTCCTTGAAGTTGATCAGACCATTTTGTTTGGCCAATACTGTCTTGGTGGAGGTGACATGCCACTCCTAGGTGTAAACTCTCGGTTCACTACTCAGATGACCATGCTTTTTGCTCTGATTGTGGAAGCATATGTCAAGATGCAGCCTCCTCTGTGATCAGAACCATCCTCCCGGTCCATCCTCACTAAACATGTAGTGTGAGTGATAAATATTTGATGTATAAAGCCATTTAGATTTTTAGACTTTTTTTTTTTTCAGAGTAAACCTACCCTATCATGATTGAGGCAAAAACTGCTGAGACAAGTATATTATGCTGGAAGTTGAGATATTTGTATTTTAGACTGATCATTTTCTCTGCAACCCTGAGAAAATAATTCCTTTAGGCGGCCACTAAGAGCACTTCTCTCCCAAGTTGGAATTATCCCTGTGGTAATGGATCAGAGTTGGAAACATCAGGATGATTTCATGTTAAGCTTAGTATAAAACAGATGCTACTTATAGCAATATTTATAGACATGTGCATATACCCAGCTTATAGATTCACACATATCTCCTTGTTCTGTAAGCTGAGAGGACCTAGAAGCAGTAGACACCCCATCCTCACACCCCCAGTAGCAATAAAAACAGCCAGATTTTGGTTTCTAATGTCATTCTCCAATATTGGAAAGCAAACCCCTTGGAAAAATGGGATAGTAAAGAGACAAGACGAAACCGAAGCTTTTCTTTTTGTGCCAGGAAGTGAGAAAAAAGACAACAATAGTTTGCAATGCTGGGAGTTTGTCAAAGGATGCAGGCACAAACATAAATAATTCCCAGTGGCCAAAACTGGAGCATTTTGAGTGAAAAAAGCATAAAATAATATTGGATGTTTTGCTTCCCCGATGGCACAGCAGGAAAAGAATCTGCCTGCACTGCAGGAGACACAGGAGATGTGGGAGACATGGGCTCAATTCCTGGGTCAGGAAGATCCCCCGGAGGAGGAAATGGCAACTTGCTCCAGTATTCCTGCCTGGGAGATTCCGTGGACAGAGGAGCATGGCAGGCTACAGTCCAAACAATCACAATAAGTCAGACACGACTGAGTGATAAATACACAATATTGAATTTTAATCCAAAGTACAAAATAAATGGACTAATCAGTGGTTGCCTGCAAATGGAGCGAAATAGGGCAGTGGGATTACAAAGGACCCCAAGGAATATTTGAGGGAATGGGCATGTTCATTGTTTTGATTGTGGTGATGATGGTTTCTTTGGTTCCAAATCGATCTAATTATATACCTTGAACACTGCATTTTATTATATGTCCATTGTTTTTCAGTAAAGCTATTAAAAGTATATGTCCTCACATACCATTTGTTTAAAAATGCATATAACGGGTTTTAGTCAAAAGAGCCCAAAACAAAGATAACTCAAATCTCTTAACAGGAAAATGAGTTTAAAAATGTTGAATCTTTGTACAGTAAAGTTTATCACAGCAGGTAAAAGGAATGGACTCGATATAGGCAGCACTAGAGATGAATCTCAGAAACATTATATAGCAAGGCAAGAAGGCCAGACACAAAAGTGCATGATTTGATTCATATTGAATCTAAAAAACAAGTAAACTATTTATAATGACAGAAATCAGAAAGTGATTTTTTTCCCCCTAGGAGTCGAGGCAAAGGTAATGGAGAAACTCCCTGGGGTTTGGAAATGTTTTACATGTTGTATGGCTTCCAAATCGGGAAAGGAGTATGTCAAGGCTGTATATTGTCACCCTGCTTATTTAACTTCTATGCAGAGCACTTGATGAGAAATGGCGGGCTGGATGAAGCACAAGCTGAAATCAAGACTACTGGGGGAAATATAAATAACCTCAGATACACAGATGACACCACCGTTATGGCAGAAAACGAAGAGGAACTGAAGAGCCTCTTGAAGAAAGTGAAAGAGGAGAGTGAAAAAGCTGGCTTAAAACTCAGCATTCAGAAAATGAAGATCATGGCATCTGGTCCCATCACTTCATGACAAATAGATGGGGAAACAATTGGAACAGTGACAGACTTTATTTTCTTGGGCTCCAAAATCACTGCAGATGGTGACTGTAGTCATGAAATTGCTCCTTGGAAGAAAAGCTATGACCAACATAGACAGCATATTAAAAAGAGACATTACTTTGCCAACAAAGGTCCATATAGTCAAACTATGGTTTTTCTAGTAGTCATGTATGGATGTGAGAGTTGAACTGTAAAGAAAGCTGAGCACTGAAGAACTGATGCTATTGTGATGTTGGAGAAGATTCTTAACAGTCCCTTAGACTGCAAGGAGATCCAACCAGTCAATCCTAAAGGAAATCAGTCCTGAATATTCATTGGAAGGACTGATGCTGAAGCTGAAACTGTGATTCTTTGGGCACCTGCTGTGAAGAACTGACTCATTGGAAAAGACCCTGATGCTGGGAAAGATGGAAGGCAGGAGGAGAAGGGGACAACAGAAGATGAGATGGTTGGATGGCATCACCGACTCAATGGACATGAGTTTGAGCAAGCCTTGGAAGTTGGTGATGGCCAGAAAAGCCTGGAGAGCTGCAGTCTGTGGGATCACAAAGAGTCAGACACAACTGAGTGACTGAACTGAACTGATGGCTTCTCTGGTGGCTCAGCAGTAAAGAATCTGCCTGCAGTGCAGGAGACACAGGTTCAATCCCCGAGCAGGAAGATACAAATGGCAACCCACTCCAGTATCCTTGCCTGGGAAATCCCACGGACAGAGGAGCCTGGTGGGCTACAGTCCACGGGGCCGCCAGAGCTGGACACAACTTAGTGACGAAGCCGCCACTGCTTGACGCTTAAAGGCTGGATCCAAAGCACGTGGAACTCTTGAACTTATAGTCATATCATAATAAAAATAACAAGAAACAGCTATTCTTAGACATGATGAGAGGACATGGGTGGATAGATAGATGGATAGATAGAGGGCGAACAGCTTCCTTTTTAGAGCAGTGCGATGGAGGATCGCATAACAGAAAAGGCTGCCGTGCACAGTTATGCTCCAGACACCAAGGAAGTGCTGTTAAAAGCAAATGTGTTTGTCCCCGTCTCCCAGGTACAATTAAAATCAAAGAATACGTATTTACGTAGCGGTGCAAGTCAACAGTGTGCATCACAGACCGTCTGGTCTTCCTGGGTTCTGTAGCTGTGGCAGACACACCCTCTACTTCCACCTCTGGGAGTATCTGACTCCTTCCCAGCTGTTGAGAAAATGCCCAGGATAGCATGTCATCCCTGGTCGTCAGTGGTGTGGGGGAAGGCTGTGGGCATAGTGATGGAGATGAAGCTTGTCTTCACCCACTTCATTTCTTTTTTAAAAAAATTTTTATTGAAATATAGTTGGTTTACAGCATTGTGTTAGTTTCAGGTGTATACCAAAGTGGTCCAGATATGTGTAATATAAATATAGAACTAAGCTTTCGCATGCATATTTTTTCTTTTTCAGATTCTCTTCCACTATAGTTTATTATATGGTCTTGAGTATAGTTTCCTGTGCTATACAATAGGTTGTTGTTGGTTATCTACTTTGTATACAGCAGTGTGTATATTTTAACCCCCATTTCTTAATTTATCCCTCCTCCCCTTTCCCCTGTGGCAACCATAAGTTTGTTTTCTATGTTTCTGAATCTATTTCTGTTTTGTAAATAAGTTCATTTTTGCATATTTTAGATTCTGCATGCAAATGATATTTGCCTTTCTCTGTCTGACTTCACTTCACTTAGTATGATCTCTAGGTCCATTCACGTTGTTCAAATGGTACTGCTTCATTCTTTTTATGGCTGAGTAATAGCCCATTGTGTATAGGTCCCACATCTTCTTTAGCCATTGACCTATTGATGGACACAGGTTGCTTCCATGTCGTATAAATAACACTGCTATGAACATTGCCAGTGCATGGATCTTGTGAATCAGAGTTTTCTCTGAATATATACCCAGAAGTGGGATCGCTGGGTCATATGAATATCTCACAAAGCTTTCATGTTTTGAAAGTTCAGAGATTGTGCAAGAGACAGACCTGAATATTCACAGTACAGTTCTGCCACCCACTCGGTCCTTGACCTTTGTAAGTTAGTTCACGTTTTCATGACTGTGATGGGTAAATAGTAAAAATGTCTGCCTAGGATTTGAATTGTTATCGTAATTAACAATAACAGACTAAAAACAGCTGCTATAGTGCTTTGCACCTGATGTACACTCTAATGGATACATTTCATTGTTATCATCTCAGAAAGTATTCTATCCCTTTCCTGACGGGACGCAAATGACTAGGGCATAAATATGTCCTCACGCATAGGTGTTACTCATCAGATTCTCTTGTATGACATGAGGAACCAGGAAACTAATGGGAAAAAATAATAAACTCTGTGAGTAAATAGTTGAATGAGGAGAAAGAGATTTCCTAAAACAATTCATCATTTTTAAAAGCTGGTGAGTGTGTATGTTATAAAGGAATAGAAACAATTATATGCATACACAGCCATCTTGCATTGAATTTCCATGTTGTCTGCAATTTGTGAATAAGGAGTTCTTACAGTGGTCTGGGAGAATCCCTATTTGAGACACAAAAAACAAATCAGAGAGTTAAAAAGAAATTAAGTAACAAATTCTATTCAGAGCAACAAGACACTGTCAACTGTACTTTCCCATCAGCTGAAACTAGGTGCATGTGAGCTGTGTGTGTGTGTGTGTGTGTGTGTGTGTTAATTTGCATACACGTTTGGCTGTAGCCACACACTGACTTCTGAGAATTTTTCAGAAATATCAGGTACATGATACCCCCTTCTTGGAGCGGGGTGGCAGAGGGGAGTTTTACATCTACTTCTCTCTTTTTGAAATGCAATTTCCTTGTTGCTTTCATGTCTTGCCCAAATGTTACTTTTTTAGAGATCCCTTTAAACATCTTTGATAAACAGAGCCCAGGGTCATTCTCTATTTCCTTACCTAGTTTTACTTTTATTCACAGTCCTTATCATGATCTCATGATACAGTGATATTTATTTATTCATCCATTATCCCCTCCATACACATACGCACACTGGAATGTTAGTTCCATTAGGTCTGTAATCTCTGTAACCCTAGAGTCTAGGACCATGCCTGCACACAGCTAAGACTTGATAAACATCCTTTGTATAAAACATGAGACCACGAGAGGATACATTTTTACTGTGCTCATTTAAAAAAAAAAAAAAAAACTCCAGGATTTTTGGAGGTAAGTTGTTAAAGAAGTAAAATAATCAATGGATAGACTTTCACTCTAAAAGCATCTGTATATTGAGCTTTGTACATGTGAATGCCTGCTAGGCACAATCCAATCCCTGTTAAAATAATTAACTTTGTGTTTGCTGAGTACTTTCCATCTTAAGAGTTCTTAGCCTTTAGGACAAACTGCAGAGTTGGGAGTCGGGGCTGAGTGATGTGGTGAGACAGGGGCAGCGCTGTCAGGACCCTGGACAGAGGCAGCAGGAGCGGGTCTACCCAGAGCGTCAAAAGGAGGGAAATCAGGGCCCCCAGCGTGCTTGCCTCCCTCTGGGGTCCAGCCTCCCGCGGTGATGAGGTGGAACCATGCTCCGACTACCATCACTCCTCTAATCTGGCTAAGTGAAGTGGGTGTAGATTACACAAACACTGCACAGGCAGCTTTCTTGCTGTAGAAAAAAATCACAGACTCACTGACCTGGTGGAAAACTAGACGAGTTAGACACACAATACATTTGCCCTCCTTGTTTCTTTTTCTATTAATATATTTCAAGTCAAATGGCACTTTCTTGGAAACACAGGATTTGGGCTGTTGAAAGGAACCTCTTTATTTTCCAAATGGCTTGGCGGCCTGTAACTTTAGATGTAGCAATTTGTTTCAACCTAAGAATGGGGGAGGAGAAGATTCCAGTCTAAGGGAAAATATTTGTGGTTTATGAGAGTTTCTTTTGAGCCAATCAGATAATTAGATAAAAGCTCTAAAGGTATTTTTCAGCCTTTTTAGAAAACTAATCCCCCTCAGGGAGCCTTTGTAGGCAGCCCCACCCCCAACCCCGGCCCGCAATTGCCCCTCTCCAACTTCATGGTGTTGCTAAGTAATCACATTCTGTTAGGTGGGATTAAGTTTCAGAGGAATAAAAACCATTGTAATATCTGAGATTTTTGTTGTCCTTACAGGAACTGATTTTCTTGGAGACAATGTCATCTCCATTGAGAACATGCACTCTAAGTACATATTGTTACTTAATCCACATGGCCGCTTCACAGGACTTTAAATCTCACAGTGAGGGGGAAAAAAACATGGTAGTGACATAACGTGCCAGAGCTACTGAGTTGGTAATAGCCGAACTTGAATGTGAACCAAGTCTTGTTTGACTTAAAATAAAAAAATTGTCCTTAAACTCTATGCAATGCAGCCTTGAGCATGAGAAGCAAATTGCAAATGACAAATCACAAAGCAAATGCTAAATGAGCATTGTCAGTTGCTTTGCAAGAATCTGTCTGGGGTATTCAGTCAGGTTTTGGTCTGCAAATTCTCTCAGAGGTTTTATATTTTTAAATATTAGCTTTATTTAGATACAATTAACATAAGATAAAACTTATTCTTTTAACAAGTAGAATTCCGTGTTTTTTGGTGCATTCACTGAGTGGTACAGCCATCACCCCTCCCTAGTTTCAGAACATTTTCATCAGCCCCCAAAGAAATTCCATGCTCATTAACCCCTGTGCTGCCTTCTCAATACCTGGCAATCACTGCCATACTTTCTCTTTCAGAGGCTTTGTCTATTTTGAACAATTTATATGCATGGGATTATATAATAGGGGACCTTCTGTGACTGACTCCTCTCATTTAGGATAATGTTTTCAAGATATATTCATCCTGTAGAACATTAAGCACACAATTCCTTTCTGTATCTGGATAATATCCACATTTTGTTTATCTGTTCATTAGTTGATGGACATTTGGGGTGTTTCCAGTTTCTGGCTGTTGTGATTAATTCCACTATGAATGTTCTTGTGCAGATCTTAGTATGACTCTCTGGTTCCCATGCTCTCGGGTACTGTGGAAGGCAGAGTAATGCACCCCACATCCATGGGGTGCACCCATGGTCTAGTCTCTGGAACCTAGGACTATGTTTTACTACATGGCGAAGGGGAATGAAGGTTACCAGTCAGCTGATCCTAAGGCAGGGAGTTCTCCTGGGTTATCTGCGCAGGTGCAGCGGAATCACGAGAGCCTCTGGAAGTGGAAGAGGGTGGGAGAACAGGAGGTCAGAGTGATATGAAGTGAGGACGCACCTGCCGTGTCTGGCTTTGGAAAAGGCGAGGAAATGGACTCTCCACTTGAGCCTCCGGAGGAGCAGAGCTCCGGGTGAGCCCCGGACTTCAGCCCACTGAGATCTGAGTTGGGCTGCTAGCTTACAGTACTGGTGGATAATACTTCTGTATTGTTTTATGTCGTTAAGTGTGCCGCAACTTGTTATGGCAGGCAAAACAAGTGTATACCCACCACTGGAGTTGCTGAGTCATATGATGACAGCATGTTTAACATTTTGAGGAACTGCTAGACTGTTTTCAAAAGTAGCTGCAGCGTTTTCTGTTGCTGCCAGCAGTGTATCCTGTTAAGCCCCTGGAGCAACTTTCTCATCGTGGTTATTGTGCTAGAGTTTCTATTTGGAAATGTATCACTGTGTATCTACCTGTGCTTGTTTGATGAGCTGTTATTGTCCTACTTTTCTTTAGTTCTTTAGATATATGCTTTCCTTTAGTTCTTCAAGCATATTTAAAATAAGTCACTAAAAAGATTTTTTGCTCAGGAAGCCCAGTGTCTGGGCTTCCTCCTGGGCAGTCTGCATTGACTGTTTCCTTTCTTGTGTATGGCCTGCACTTCCTTGTGTTTCCCCTTCTTTCTCTTAAGTCCCTGTGGGCTGCCGGCCAACTTAAGTATTGTGATGGGGTCTCTCTGGAAGTCATATTTCCTTCATCCCAGGATGTGCGGTCCTTGATTATTGCTGCTGCTGCTGCTGCCATTTGTTTCTTCAGTGACTTTTTTGAACCAATTCTATCAAGTCTACATTCTTGTCCTACATGGCTTCTGAAGCCTCTGCTGTTCATCTGTGTGTGTCCTTAGTCACAGGCTCCCTGTCCATGGGATTCTCCAGGCGAGAATGCTGGAGTGGGTGGCCATGCCCTCAGGGTGTCTTCCCAACCCAAGGATCGAACCCAGGTGGCTCAGACAGGTATTCATTGTCTGAGCCAACAGGTTGAGCTAATAATTGGCAGAGGTTTCCTAAAATACCAAATGTCCTTAAACTCCTTGAACCCACATGTCTTCCCCACTTTGCCTCAAGACCCTCAACACCCAGGCCTGTGCGATTCTCCCTTAGCCTTCCCTTTCTGCTTGCACATAGCCTCCAGGTCAGTCAGTAGTGAGAGATCAGAGTCTCTCAGACCTTTCCTGGGCATGTATATGGCCTTCAAGATCCTCAGAGCATGTTGGAAACTCTCCACTGGGTCCAGGGTTCACTGACATCACTGCAAGGAGCCAGCGTCTCCCTGTATCTGCAGTTTTACACTGTGGGTATTTGTCATATCTATACATCTATGTGTCTGTATCTAGCTCTGAGTTAACAGTCACCCTTTGATGTCTGGGGATTATCCATTTCATGGATCTTGGATGAGGAAGAAGACCACCTCCCCTATGGAGGGAGAAGGGTTTATACCGCCTTCCAGCCCTCTCTTGAAGCTGGAGCCCAGGCGTACTCTTTGGGCTCCACCAATCACGGTGGCAGCATACATCAGGATAAAGAAGGAGCAGTTACTAACAGCACAGCAGAAAGATACAAAGATTCGGGGACACCAGTACCACTGTTGAAGCACTTCAGTCCACACCCTAGGCTGTTGAACAGTGAGCGTGCGTGCTCAGTCATGTCCTATTCGCTGTGACCCTGTGGATTGTGGCCTACCAGGCTCCTCAGCCCGTGGAATTTTCCAGGTGAGAATACTGGAGTGGGTTGCCATTTCCTCCTCCAGGAGATCTTCAGGGCCCCAGGACTGAACCCAAGTCTCTTGTGTCTCCTGCATTGGTAGGCGGGTTCTTTACCACTGCATCACCTGGAAAGCCCGTATTGAACAGTAGATGTTTTTAATGTGAAAAATACCAAACCTGATTATTTGAGGCCATGCTGTAGCTGGTGTTCTGTTTTCTGATACATTCTCTCTCCGCCTCCCAAATGGCTGTCCAGGGTGTTTCATGTTCAGCTTGTTATTAGAGTGCAAGCTTTCTTCCATTTTTTTCTTCTTTTTTCCCCTTAGATCCTTTCCCTTAGGTCACAGAACATGGTCACTGAAAGGATTGTTCTACTACATATTTTAATTTGCCATCTGATTATTAGAGAGGCTTCAGAAATCACACTGAGGAGGCCTTACTGTATGAATCAAAAGCTCGGATACACGGTCATCAGATGAGAGGGGCTCATGTGTGTACACTGTTCCCATGTGTGTGCAGGCATATACAGGGTTTCAGCATCCTTATATCTTTCAAACCGTAACAAAGGCTTGGCATGACCCATAGAAAGTAAGGGCAAAAGAAACATTTATCCATCGTGTGTTATGTGCTGGAGATTGCTCTTAGGGTTTTCATTCATTATCCAACTGTCCCCACTATTTCCGTTTTCAGACCACAAGGTGAGACTGTAAAGCTACAAATGTCTGGAAATCATACAGGTCACCGTTGGTACAGCCAGAAGGGAAAGCCAATTCTGCCTGACTCCAGAGTGCCTGCTTTGCCACTTGGAAAAGGTGTCTGTGCAGAAAGTTCGCATCTGCTGCCTCATGATGGGGAAGAGCATCTGGGTGCCACTCCATGGGATTCCTCTTACTTCTATATCCTTTTCACAAGCCTCTTGGAAGAGAAAAAATTGTCTAGCTATTGTGCCTGATGCCTGGAGTCTGGCAAGAGAATCAGGAGAGCTGTGACTGTCTACAATAATTGGTTGGCCCAGTAGAGAATCACTTAGCCCTGGCTTTCCTGGAGCAAATCAATGGAAAGAAGGACCCCTCTTCTGCACCATCATCCTTACCACTGTGTGAAAGGGAAAGTCACCGCTTATGCAGCTTAATGCAAATGAACGGTTGGGTCATTGAAAGCTGGACCCATTTACTTCTGTACCTCCACTCAGGAGCCCCCCAGTCCTGTAACGTGGGACCTGTGAAGTAAGATATGACGGGGTTCAGGTGTTAAAAGTGCAGGAACCCTTGTGAGCCAATTTGGGGCTTTCCATTTTCAATAGTATCCTTTTAATGAAGACGTTGTTTCGCTAAAGTGTTTGAAACTAGTTTTGCTCCTATGTGAGGAAACAAAGCCAGCTCCTGAGAAATCCGGAGGAACCAATTTTCAGGGCAGAGCTGGGA
Organism: Bos mutus; assembly: GCF_027580195.1. NCBI lineage: Eukaryota > Metazoa > Chordata > Mammalia > Artiodactyla > Bovidae > Bos > Bos mutus. Next base: position 2,592,141 of record NC_091620.1, on the reverse strand, counting down.
TGAAATAATTTTGCATTTATCATTTAAGTTAATTGCAATGAGCCTTCATCTAATGAGCCTTACCTCGAAACCCCATTGAAAACAATAGTTAATTGCTTCATTTTAATAAATGTTGTCAGGATAGTGAATATAACAGTGACTGAACACTCAATTAAGACTGGTGTTGGAAATGAAGATGTACAGAGCTTAATGAGATGCAGCATTGGAAAAGAAAATTAGCATCCAGAGGTGGAATAGGACATCCTTCGAAAAGCAACATAAAGCGAAGGAGTTTGTTTGAAGTAAACACAGAGACTCAGACTGTTGTCACGGCTGAGTGTCTGCTATGTGACTGTGGGTGTGTTGGGCAGTCAGTGTGTTCCCACACTCATTTTGTTTGGTTCTTATTTTATCTGATGAGGAACTTGAGGCTCAGAAGGTTTTGCAAGTCAGGCAGTAATCAGTTCAGTTCAGTCGCTCAGTCATATCCAACTGTTTGCGACCCCATGGACTGCAGCACACCAGGCTTCCCTGTCCATCACCAACTCCCAGAGCTTACTCAAACTCATGTCCATTGAGTCAGTGATGCCATCCAACCATTTCATCCTCTGTCGTCCCCTTCTCCTCCTGCCTTCAATCTTTCCCTGCATCAGAGTCTTTTCTGAGTCAGTTCTTCACATCAGGTAGCCAAAGTATTGGAGTTTCTGCTTCAGCATCAGTCCTTCCAATGAATATTCGGACTGATTTCCTTTAGGATGGACTGGTTGGATCTCCTTGCAGTCCAAGGGACTCTCAAGAGTCTTCTCCAACACCACAGTTCAAAAGCATCAATTCTTTGGCGCTCAGCTGTCTTTACAGTCCCACTCTCACATCCATACATGACCACTGGAAAAACCATAGCCTTGACTAGATGAACCTTTGTTGGCAAAGTAATGTCTCTGCTTTTGAATATGCTGTCTAGATTGGTCATAGCTTTTTTTTTCAAAGAGCAAGCATCTTATAATTTCATGGCTGCAGTCACCATCTGCAGTGATTTTTCAGCCTAAAAAAATAGTCTGTCACTGTTTCCATTGTTTCCCCATCTATTTGCCATGAAGTGATGGGGCCAGATGCCAAGATCTTACTTTTTTGAATGTTGGGTTTTAAGCCAGCTTTTTCACCCTTCTCTTTCACTTTCATCAATAAACTTTTCAGTTCCTCTTCACTTTCTGCCATAAGGCTGGTGTCATCTGCTTATCTGAGGTTATTGATATTTCTCCTGGCAATCTGGATTCCAGCTGCTGCTTCATCCAGCCTGGCATTTTTCATGATGTACCCTGCAGAGAAGTTAAATAAGCAGGGTGACAATATACAGTCTTGATGTACTTCTTTCCCAATTTGGAACCAGTCCGTTGTTCCATATGAGGTTCTAACTGTTGCTTTTTGACCTGCATACAGATTTCTCAGGAGGCAGGTAAGGTGGTCTGGTATTCCTGTCTCTTAAAGAATTTTCCACAGTTTGTTGTGATCCATACAGTCAAAGGCTTTAGCGTAATCAATAAAGCAGAAGTAGATGTTTTTCTGGAACTCTCTTGCTTTTTTGATGATCCAATGGATGTTGACAATTTGATCTCTGGTTCCTCCACCTTTTCTAAATCCAGCTTGTATATCTGGAAGTTCTTGGTTCATGTACTGTTGAAGCCTTGCTTGGAGAATTTTGAGCTTTACTTTGCTAGTGTGTGAGATAAGTGCAATTTTTCAGGAGTTTGAACATTCTTTGGCATTGCCTTTCTTTGGGATTGGAATGAAAACTGGCCTTTTCCAGTCCTGTGGCCACTGCTGAGTTTTCCAAGTTTGCTGACATATTGGGTGCAGCACTTTCACAGCATCATCTTTTAGGCTTTGAAATAGCTCAGCTGGAATTCCATCACCTCCCCTAGCTTCATTCGTAGTGATGCTTCCTAAGACTCACTTGACTTTGCCTTCCATGATGTCTGAGTCTAGGTGAGTGATCACACCATCATGGTTATCAGGGTCATTAAGATCTTTTTTGTATAGTTCTTCCATGTATTCTTGCCACATTTTCTTAGTATCTTCTGCTTCTGTTAGGTCCATACCATTTCTGTCCTTTATTGTGCCCATTTTTGCATGTAATGTTCTCTTGGTATCTCTAATTTTCATGAAGAGATCTCTAGTCTTTCCCATTCTATTGTTTTCCTCTATTTCTTTGCATTGGTCACTGAGGAAGGCTTTCTTATCTTTTCTTGCTATTCTTTGAAACTCAGCATTCAGATCAGTATAGCTTTCCTTTTCTCCTTTGTCTTTAGCTTCTCTTCTTTTCACAGCTATTTGTAAGGCCTCATCAGACAACCATTTTGCCTTTCTGCATTCCTTTTTCTTGGGGATGGTCTTGATCCCTGCCTCCTGTACAATGTTGTGAACCTCTTTCCCTAGTTCTTCATGCACTCTGTCTGTCAGATCTAATCCCTTGAATCTATTTGTCACTTCTACTGTATAATTGTAAGGGATTTGATTTAGGTCATATCTGAATGGTCTAGTGATTTTCCCTACTTTCTTCAATTTAAGTCTGAATTTAGCAATAAGGAGTTCATGATCTGAGCCACAGTCAGCTCCCAGTAGCTACTCAAAGGCAACTTCATGATTCAGAGCCTTTCTGTTTTTTTTTTTAATTGAAGTATAGTTGATTTACAATATCATGCTAGTTTCAGATGTGAAAGTAAAAGTGTTAGTTGCTCAGTCATGTCCAATTCTTTGCAACTCCATGGACTGTAGCCTGCCAGGCTCCTCTGTCCATGGGAATCTCCAGGCAAGAATACTGGAGTGAATCAGCATGCTCTCCTCCAGTTATACACAGTAGCATATATATATTAATCCCAAACTCTAATTTCCCTCCTCGTTCCCCTTTGGTAACCACAGGTTTGTTTTCTCTGCCTACGAGTCTCTTTCTGTTTGGTAAATAAGCTCATTTGTATCGTATTTTTAGATTCCACGTATCAGTGATACCATAAGTACTTGTCTTTCTTTGACTTCCTTCACTTAGTATAATCTCTAGATCCATCCATGCTGCTGCACATGGTTCAGGGCCTTTCTTCTGGAGCCATTTGTTAATTTATTGTCTTGTCACTTTGTTTCTAACTTTTCCATGAATGAAGTAGAAATCCAGAAAGTCTGTGCATCAGCAAAGGGTCTAAGTAAGAGAAACAAATTCTACCCTCTGAGGGAACACAGTGCTTGAATTTTTACACACTGGTATGTTCCTGAAGCTTAAAATTTTAGGTGTGGGGATGGGGAAGGAGGTGGGAGGGAGGTTTAAGAGGGAGGGGACGCATGTATACCTATGGCTGATTCATGTTGAGATTTGGCAGGAACCAACACAATACTGTAAAGCAATTATCCTTTAACTAAAAATAAATAATTGTTAAAAGTGTAGGTGTGTATAAATGGAACAGGTTCCTTATGCTCCCAGAGAAGGGAGGAGCTCTCTCTACATAAATGGGTTGAAACAACTCTTGGCAGGTAAATGTACCTCACTGGTTTGATCAGGCATTTGCCACTTGTATCTGGAGCAATGCAATTGTTTTGACTCCCTTCCCTCCTGTGGGATGGTTCAGGTTGTCTGAACCTTGCTTCCTCAGAAGTCAGAGCTGTAGGAAAGAAAAAATAGCTGAAACAGGTTTGTTAGGAAGGAGCAAGGGAAGAGAGAGAAAGTGGGGAGGGAAAGGTGGGTGCCTGGGGGCTGGATTGGAACAGAGAGAAAGAGCCCATGACCATGTGATGTATACCAAATATAAAGATGCCTTTGGAAGGAGTCATCTGACATCTGACCCCACTCTCCAGACACAGGAGGGTGAATGGCCATCATTAGAGAGCACCCAGCCCTGACCCAGCTCAACACCTCATTAGCTGGAAGCAAGCAGAGGCTTCCGTAGGGAAGAATATTCTCCACTTCAGTTTCTACAGTTCCTTTTTGCACAATATCCAACATGCAGTAAAAAATAATTATGTGACAAGAAGCAGGAAAATGTGACCATAATCAAAAGAATAAAGTTGACAATAGAAGCAGAGTCAAAAGTGACCCAGATTTTGGAATTAGCTGGGAAGGCTTGTGGTGGTGCTGTAGTCACTGCGTCGTGTCTGACTCTTGCGACATCATGGACTGTAGCCCACCAGACTCCTCTGTTCATGAGATTTCCCAGGCAAGAATTCTGGAGTGGCTTGCCATTTCCTTCTCCAATAATTGAATTGACAGTTATCTGAAATGATGAATTATTGGATCAGTTTACTAGCAAAAGATCAACAAATCAAAGGCATGTCAATAAAAAAAAATGTATAAGCTCTCAAATCTCTGTCAATTTCTAGTAACTCAGATTTTTATTATGTCACTTTTTCTTATTATCATATCCATTCAGTTTTTTCCTGTCAGCTGGAGATTTTGGATGGTGTATTTTAGTGTCTGTATGAAGTTATCCGAAGAAGGCAATGGCACCCCACTCCAGTACTCTTGCCTGGAAAATCCCATGGATGGAGGAGCCTAGTAGGCTGCAGTCCATGGGGTCGCTAAGAGTCGGACACGACTGAGCGACTTCACTTTCACTTTTCACTTTCCTGCATTGGAGAAGGAAATGGCAACCCACTCCAGTGTTCTTGCCTGGAGAATCCCAGGGACTGGGGAGCCTGGTGGGCTGCCGTCTATGGGGTCCCACAGAGTCGGACACGACTGAAGCGACTTAGCAGCAGCAGCAGCATGAAGTTATCTTCCTCCAAAGAGTGTTGAAATTGACTTTGGCAAGCAGTTAAATTACTGAAAAGTAGCTCACTTTTCTCTTGTGAAGCCTGGGTTCAGGGCTCAGTTAAGGTGTGCTTAATTCAGTTTTTCCCTTTTCACTCGGGAGTGGCCTTTCGAGGGTCACACTGCCTAGTTCACCAAGGTCTGACCTTTCTTTCGGTTCTGGGTAGGTGTGGGCTTAGTCATGTGCAATTCTTTGCAACTTTTGGCCCCACCAGGCTCCTCTGTCCATGGGATTTTTCAGGCGAGAATACTGGACTGGGTTGCCATTTTGCTCCTCCAGGGAATCTTCCCAACCCAGGGATCCAACCAGCACCCCCTGTGTCTTCTGCATTGTAGGTGGATTCTTGACCGGCTGAGCCACAAGTGCCAGCGTCGCCCTGCATCTTCTGATGTTAGTTTCTGCTCAGCCCTTAGGCTCCAGGGAAGTGTTCTGTTCTGTGCTGTTCTTTCTGCGGATTACCCTGTGCGTAGCTGGGGAGTCACCTAGACTCTCAGGGCATATGCTTGAAGTTGTCTGAGGTCACCTTCCTGGAATATCCCCCCTCGCCAGTGCCCTGCCTGCTGAGACCACCCCTCTCAGGTGGCTCAGTGGTAAAGAATTCACCTGCCAATGCAGGACACACAAGAGACGAGGGTTTGATCCCTGAGTTGGGATGCCGCAAGCACTGATGTTTCCTCTGGCCAGTGAAACTCTGCCTCCCTCTCAGGAAGCTGCGGTGAATATGGGCTCAGTGTTGCGCTCCGTCTCTCTCCAGCGTTGTGGCTCGGTGTTGGGCTGGGCCTGGGTCCTGAAAGAGCGGTTTTACCTGTTTCATCCAATCAGAGGCTGGCTTCCGGATCTTGGCCCACACCCCGCGTTCTCCTGCTGCCTTCCTCCCTGCAGATCAGGTGAAGCGGCACGTCCATTTTCCTTTCTTCTCCCCGAATGCAGAAGGGGTGCCCTGAGCGTCTGGGTTGCACTCTGTGTCACTTCCCACTGTGCACCTGTGCGCCTGGAGGTCTGTCACGGTACATACAGCTCTCTAGGTGCTCTTCCGGACTGTGAGCTCCCTGAGGGTAGCGGTCGGGCCAAACTGCTCTTTTACTGATGTATTTTTTATTGAAGTATAGTTGATATACAATGTTGTGCTGATTTCTGCTATACAACAAAGTGATTCAATTATACACTTGTGTATATATATACATGCATGCATACTTAGTCGTGTCCAGCTCTTTTCAACCTGACCGACTCTAGCCTGCCAAGCTCCTCTGTCCATGGAATTTTCCAGGCAATGATACTGGAGTTGTTGCCATTTCCTTCTCTGGAAGATCTTCCCAACTCAGGGAGCAAACCCTCGTCTCTTGTGTGTCCTGCATTGGCAGGTGAATTCTTTACCACTGAGCCACCTGGGAATATATATGCCTTATTAAAAATATTCTTTTTCATTTTGTTTTTTAAACTTATTTATTTTCTAATTGGCGGATAATTGCTTTCCAATATTGTGTTGGTTCCTTCCATACATCAACATGAATTGGCCATAGGTATACACTTATCCTCTCCCTCTTGAGCCTCCCTCCCACCTCCCACCCCATCCCACCCCTCTACATTGTCACAGAGCACTGAATTTGAGCTCCCTACATCATAACAACAAATATTTATTTATTTTTTGAAGACAGCAATTTATTTTAAAAATATTTATTCATTTGGCTGTGCAGGGTCTCAGTTGCAGCATGTGGGATCTTAGTTCCCTGATCAGGGATCGAACCTGGGCCCCCTGCACTGGGAGCAGAGTCTTAGACACTGGACCACCTGGGAAGTCCCCACTGCTCTTCCAATTTCCACACTCAGCTCAGTCCTACCGCCATTGATGTAAGCTGAGTGGTCCTCAGCTGAAATGGACAGAGTAATTGGGCAGGCGCCTGGCACTGTGGGGAGAATCCGACTATGCAGGGAAACTTCTAGCTAGAAAAGACATGAGGCTCCATCACCTCTCTGATGTCACTCAGGCAGACTTGAACACATTTCTTTTTTTTAAAAAATTGAAATATAGTTGATTTGGGCTTCCCTGGTAGCTTGGGTGGTAAAGAATTCCCCTGCAATGAGGGAGACCTGGGTTCAATCCCTGGGTTGAAGGACATGGCGACCCACGCCAGTATTCTTGCTTAGAGAGTCCCCATGGACACAGGCCTGGCGGGCTACAGTCCACGGGGTCGCAGAGAGCCAGACGCGCCTGAGCAGCTGAGCAAGCACAGCACGTAGTTGATTTACAACGCCGTGTTAGTTTCTGCTGTACAGAAAAATGATTCCGTTACACACATACGTGCATTCTTTTTCATATGCTTTTCCATTGTGGTTTATCTCAGGATACTGAATATCATTCCCTGTGCTATACGGTAGGACCTTGTTGTTTATTCATCCTGTATGTAATAGATTGCATCTGCTAACCCCAAACTCCCAATCCAATCCTCCCTCAACCTCCCACCCCTTTGGCAACCACAAGACTGTTGAACACATTTCTTAAAAGAGCAACTGTTCGACGTGCTGCGGATTTGCACAAGGCTGCCTTTAACAGACTGCCTGGACCCTTCTCTGTGCTGCCCTCTTGAGGTGGTACTTCCAGAACAGATCAAATTTTCAAGGCACAGGGCTTCTAAGGAATAACATAAAGCTGGTCAACCAGCTGGTAAACAGAATAGCTTCAAATCACAAGGATACATGGAGTCCAAGCAGTTCTGCACAGCTGGAACCAGACATGGGTGATGCAATCAGCCACCAGAGGGGTGTGGCAGTGCTACAGGTTGAGCTGTATTTTTTCCCAAGATGTGTTGAGGCATTGACCTCCAAGACTTCAGCGTGTGACTTTATTTGGAGATAGGCACTGCAGCCATAAAATTAAAAGACGCTTACTCCTTGGAAGGAAAATTATCACCAACCTAGACATAATATTAAAAAGTGTAGACATTACTTTGCCAACAAAGTTCTGTCTAGTTAAGGCTATGGTTTTTCCAGTTGTCATGTATGGATGTGAGAGTTGGACCATAAAGAAAGCTGAGCACTGAAGAATTGATGCTTTTAAACTGTGGTGTTAGAGAAGACTCTTGAGAGTCCCTTGGACTGCAATGAGATCCAACCAGTCCATCCTAAAGGAGATCAGTCCTGAGTGTTAATTGGAAGGACTGATGTTGAAGCTGAAACTCCAATATTTTGGCCACCTGATGTGAAGAGCTGACTCATTTTGGACATTAGTTTGAGCAAGCTCCTCAGTTGGTGATGGACAGGAAGGCCTGGCGTGCTCCAGGCTCACACGACTGAGTGACTAAACTGAACTGAACTGAACTGAGAGTCCTAAAGCTGTAATTGACTGGGTTAAGACGGGATCATATTGGAGTAGTGAAGTTGCTCAGTCATGTCCAACTCTTTGCAACCTCATATTCTTGCCTTAGGAACCCCATGAACAGTATGAAAAGGCAAATGATAGGATGCTGAAAGAGGAACTCCCCAGGTCAGTAGGTGCCCAATATGCTACTGGAGATCAGTGGAGAAATAACTCCAGAAAGAATGAAGGGATGGAGTCAAAGCAAAAAGACTACCCAGCTGTGGATATGACTGGTGATAGAAGCAAGGTCCGATGCTGTAAAGAGCAATATTGCATAGGAACCTGGAATGTCAGGTCCATGAATCAAGGCAAATTGGAAGTGGTCAAACAGGAGATGGCAAGAGTGAATGTCGACATTCTAGGAATCTGCGAACTGAAATGGACTGGAATGGGTGAATTTAACTCAGATGACCATTATATCTACTACTGCAGGCAGGAATCCCTCAGAAGAAATGGAGTAGCCATCATGGTCAACAAAAGAGTCTGAAATGCAGTACTTGGATGCAATCTCAAAAATGACAGAATGATCTCTGTTCGTTTCCAAGGCAAACCATTCAATATCACAGTAATCCAAGTCTATGCTCCAACCAGTAATGCCAAGAAGCTGAAGTTGAATGGTTCTATGAAGACCTACAAGACCTTTTAGAACTAACACCCAAAAAAGATGTCCTTTTCATTATAGGGGACGGGAACAGTCTTATGGACTCTGTGGGAGAGGGAGAGGGTGGGAAGATTTGGGAGAATGGCATTGAAACATGTAAAATATCATGTATGAAACGAGATGCCAGTCCAGGTTCGATGCACAATACTAGATGCTTGGGACTAGTGCACTGGGACGACCCAGAGGGATGGTATGGGGAGGGAGGAGGGAGGAGGGTTCAGGATGGGGAACACATGTACACCTGTGGCGGATTCATTTTGATATTTGGCAAAACTAATACAATTATGTAAAGTTTAAAAATAAAATTAAATTAAAAAAAAAAAAAGAAATACTATCCCACCCCTATTTCTAGGGGAGCTTCTGGTCTGGCATGACAACAAGAGTGACTCTGATGATGCTCATTGTTTAAACAATCCGGAGGCCCTTGCTGGGGGATTGAGGCTGAATAAGGACTGGTCAGCTGGAGCGTGAAATGATCACTCCCAGGAGACGACAGCTGGAAGGTGAGCTTGTGATAGAAGCCTGCCCCAGAGAAGCAAGTGGTCTTTAGGAATGTCGATGCCTATGTATCCACGTCCTTGCCAAATCTGTCACCTGCTCGGCCATGCTGGTAATATCCATGAGACCCTGAGTGAGTCACCATCTGCTGAGGCATCAGGTGTCATCTGTAAAACAATGGACTTTAATCACCTAGTCTTTACCATGATTTGCAATTGAAAGATAATATGGTTGAAAATTTGAGGTAGAAAGGATTTGAAATGACCTCTCAATGGAGGCTTGGCTAACGGAAGAGAAGCCCCAGTGAAAATAACATTCATTACTTTGTTGATACGTGTGTGTGTGTGTGTATACATGTATATGGAATATATGAATCCTATTAAGTGCCAGAATTATCCATTTTCAACAGCTCCATGCTGCAGTAAGAACAAATCAGGTTTCGAAAACAAACTTACGGTTGCCAAAAGGGAAAAGTGGAGAGGGGAGAGAAAAATTAGGCGTTTGAAATGAACATATACACACTACTATCTACAAAATAGATCATCAACAAAGACCCACTGTGTACTGCAGGGAACTCTACTCAGTGCTGTGTAATAACCTATGTGGGGAAAGAACCTGAAAAGAAAAGAAATATGCGTATGTACAACTGAATCACTCTGCTGTACACCTGAAGCTAACACAGCATTGTCAATCAAGTACGCTCCAAAGTAAAATAAGCGGGAAATAACAGATTACACGTGTGATAGCTCTCACGTCCATATTTTTCCTGGATATTCTGCAAGTCAACTTGTGTTTTAAATTTTACTTTTGTCCTTTATTTGGTAGCAAACTGTTCATTTCATCATTGTACGTCATCACTCCTACAATCTTGAAGTTACTGGAGGTCCATTCCACTCTTGTTATTTGCTGAGGTTACGCTACTGAGCACGACAACCTGAAAGGTCCTGCTTGCGGGATCATCACTCAGCTTATTAACAGAAACAACGGGCTGTGTCATCCTGTCCCAAGACTGACGGAGCCTGTGGGGAGGCTGTTCTTGTTTACAATGAGGACAGCACGCTGGTGGCAGTAGCAAAAGTCCTTGGAGTTCAGCGTTTTGCTTCTAGTCCTGGCTGTGTGTCCTAAGAATAAGAATCAACATTGATGGATTTTTTTTTTTTTGTATTTTACTGTGAAGTGTGTTCCCTGTGGATACAATTCTCAAGATCTTTCCCAGATTTGGAAAGCTCTTCCAGTTTCTAAGATTCCATGCTGTTTGCAGCATCATTCAAATTTCTCGCTCTTGGCAAATATTGCCTGCTTCTGTCCTTTGACTGAAGTTTAGTTTGACACAGAGAAACTTAGGTACAAAGCAGCCCGGATGCCCCGCTACTGTGTTATATGCACTTTCATTACCGTTGCTTTCATTAACTGATAGTAAAATTCAAAAAATTCTTAACAAGCTGGTGAAGCGTAACTCTTTCTTCATGAAATCACTCTGGTTATCGAAATGAGGCTTCTAGAATTCATTGTCTTTTCTCTAAAGACTGCTAAGTGAATGGTACCAAAACTTCTCTATTTTAATGTTGGGCTTCCCTGGTTGGCTCCGTCAGTCAAAGATCTGCCTGCAATGCAAGAGTCTCAGTTTCTGTCCTGGGGTCGGGAAGATCCCCTGGAGAAAGGAATGGCAACCCACTCCAGTATTCTTGCCTGGAAATCCCATGAAGACAGGAGCTTGGCGGGCTGCAGTCCATGGGGTCGCAAAGAGTTGGATGACTTAGTGACTAAACCACCACCATTTTAATGTAAAGGCTAAGAAAATGGCTAGCCGAACACCACCACCTTCATGTCTATACCATCTCCAAGTCAAAGAAAGGGTTTTCCAAACAAACAAACCAAAAAAATGATCTGAGTAAAGGGCAAATTAGTCTGTCCCCTAATTGACTTAATGTCAGTTAGAAGATATGGGCAAAATGAGCTTTACTAATTTGTTGGAATCATTGTGGAGGAAGAAACAGAATAGAAGTCTTATGTTTTCATATTGGTACTTTCTTTCCTCTCCCAGTTAGAGTGAGATCGCACCCAGGAGGTGTGAGTTTGGGTAATATTTACAAGTAGTTGCTCCTGTAACTGTCCATGTGACATACTTGTCATTGCCAGATCCTGCTGGTGTGCTTTGTGCATGGGGGCTGGTCACCAGGTTAATGAGGATCTGTTTCTGGTGTAGCCAATTGTAAACGGTGACTGGAAGGCTTCTCTAACCAAGAGTATGCCTTCACAGACTGGCCACACTGTCTGAGGTTCCTACCAGGAGAAGGATGCGGGCTTCATAGTTCCTGGAAGGGATAACAAAGGAACTTGCCAATGGTTTTTTCTGGAATCTGAATCCAAGTCGAGTTGTAGTATTACCATATTCAATTTTATTTTAGCATGAAGAGAGGATTGGGGAGAAGGATATGAAGGGTGTCATAGTTTTGCCAAAGGAAAGATAGGCAGTGTTATTTGATATAAACTGTGCTGCTGTGCTGCTAAGCTGCTAAGTGGCTTCAGTCGTGTCCGACTCTGTGTGACCCCATAGACGGCAGCCCACCAGGTTCCACCGTCCCTGGGATTCTGCAGGCAAGAACACTGGAGTGGGTTGCCATTTCCTTCTCCAATGCATGAAAGTGAAAAGTGAAAGTGAAGTCGTTTAGTTGTGTCCGACTCTAAGCGACCCCATGGACCGCAGTCTACCAGGCTCCTCCATCCATAAGATTTTCCAGGTGAGAGTACTGGAGTGGGGTACCATTGCCTTCTCCAATGAACTGTGCTAGACTGGATGAACTTCAGGATATTAGTGTTTGAGTTAAGCTTCCTAAAAGTTAATTGCCTACATTTGGGTGAGTCAATCTTGTTTTACTGATGTATAAATATAGAGAACTTGACAAAACCATCTAAAATCTCTCCCAGTTCTGAAAATCCATAAGTACCTGCTATGTGTTCCTGTCTTGCTTACCTGGCTGGGAAGAAGATAGCAACCAGGGGACACCATGGGTCACAATCACTGCCAGACATGGTCAATGATAACTGTTCTGTAGGCAAGGAATAAAAATGAACCTGTGAGGTGTGCCCATGTTGATCTAGGGTCATAGATTCTAATACTAGAAAAGGTGGCTGAAGCCCAGGATAGTCAACCCTGGGGGAGCGGCAGAGCACAGCTGGTTGGGAGGTCACTTCCTGGGAAGCTCCGAGGGGCTGCAGACCGGCAGCAATGGCACTCTACAGATGCAGGAGGTGAAAGAGACAGGGAAGGACCACCCCTGCAGATGTGGAGTGAAACACTGGTTAGGTGGATGTGGGAAAGCCAGCCTAGTGGGTGGGACAGAAGAAATAGGCAAACAAGTCAGAAGACAAAGGTCAATGGCAGGGGAGCAGAGAACACAGGAAAAGGGAGAAAAGTCACTAGACACCCAACACATCTCATGTATACAGACCAACACATCTCACATATACAGTCCGAACAGGGGGTCGCTCATGACGGTACCAGCCCATGTCATCACGATTCTAGTCATCCTCAATGGGTTGAGCCCTACTTAAACTGATATGCAAATCTTCCAGTGGCTGGTTGGACAAGATGAGCTATACAGGTTCAGGACTTGAGGGATTAGAGCTGAATTTCTCTTTAAAAAAATTGTGGACCATTCTTTAAAGTCTTTATTGAATTTGTTACAATATTGCCTCCCCCCATCCACCCTCAGCATCAGAAGGCAAAGTCTCAGCCACTGCACCACCAGGGAAGTCCCCTAGAGCTGAATTTCTGAAGGCTCAGCACACAGAAATTGTAGGAACCTGTAAAAGCAAAGAAAAAAAGAGGGGGGAGGGAACTACTGAAAATAATTTGATATTTCAAGGAAATGAATGACAGATCAGACCTTTATTGGTCTCGCTATATTTTGGTAGCTTTTTCTTTTTAATTAATATGGGTGGAAGCTGGTTTATCATAATCGTTTCAGAGGTTAGGGTCTCTAAACTCAGAGAAAGTCCTCTAAGGAATTGTTGCAACTGAAGCAAATTAAAGCCATTGAGCTCACCTAGGGTTCAGTTTCTAATCCTGGCTCTGTGATTTAGAAGTATTGTGAGTTTGAAACAATGGCTTAATCTCTTTAAAAGCCCATTTCCTAATTGGTAAACTTGGAACTGCAATTATCAGATTTAAATCAGATAGTAGGTCCTGTAAGTCATCATTTTCTTGCCGTAGTCAGGCGTTGAGCTCAGCACTTGACATAAAGGGTACGGTGAAGAAAGGAGGAGAACACCTCTCACATCTCACCACCATGCCTTCACTCCCACACCACAGATAATGGCTTTCCTTTGCCTGCCTACCTTCTGCCTTCTTGTTCTGTTTTTTCCTCCTCTCTCTGAATTGAAGATTTAATAAGACAGCTTTGAGGCATAATGATGAAAATTGCCGCTCTGCCCTTTACCAACCATGTAACCTTGGAGAAATCACTTAATATCCTAAACCTCAATTTCCTCATCAGGAAATCAAGGATGGAAACATGGTCTTTGAAATATTATCGGGCAGACAGAAAATAATGAATGTCTGGCAGACACTTGGCAATTAATGAATTGTAAATACAGTTTTCCATGGGAAGTGAAATGGAATTTTGTTGGTTAATATTTGTCAAAGGACATCTGTGTTGTTTTTTACTTTGCCTCGAGAATATAAGAGTGTATTATTGGAAGGGGAACAGTTTGCCTACTTAATGTTCATAGCACATGCATTAACCAGAAACTACAAAGTAAATAAACTTGGTGTTTGAAATGGAGGTTTAGGGAGAGGAGATGTAATGACTTGAAAGGCCCCCAGAGCCTATGGTTCAAAAACCATCACTCTGTCATAAAGAACATTGTCATTTAAGATGTCCTCAGACCAAACTGGACAACTCCTAGGTAGCCAGGCACAGAGAATTACAGACGTCGTCATAAGGATACAGAATGATACAGCCCACAACTTTATTGCCATGGTTGCTTACGTCTTTGGAAATAGACATTGCTTCCGGCCCCAAGGGTAGAATGGTGAGGGAAAAGGGAAAAGCAAGAGAGCAGACATGGACACCATGCACAGCGTGCCTGAGCCTGTCTTGATGGCACAGAAGGAGGAAGAGCTGGTTTCTGAAGCCAGATGAAATGCAATCCTTTTTTCTGATAGAATACACAAAAGTCGGGCTGCCATATTTGAATATGTGCACACCTCAGGTATCCCACTGTTGATCATGCCCCTTGCTGTGCAGAAACATTTTTGCTTGATGTAGTCCCATTTGTTTAATTTGTTTTTCTGGCCTGAGCTTTAGGGAGTCATATGAAAAAAAAAAAAATCATTGCCAATGTCAAGGAGCATCTCCCCTTTGTTTTCTTCCAAGAGTTTTACAGTTTCAGGTCTTACATTTAAGTCTTTATTTGAGTTGATTTTTGCATATGATACATTACAGATAAAGGTCCAATTATATTCCCCTGCATGTGCATATCCAGTCTGCCCAACAGAGTTTATTGAAGACACCATCTTCTCCTCCATTGTGTATTCTCGGTAACTTTGTTGGAAACGATCTGACCATATATGCTTGGATTTATTTTTGGGCTGTCTGTTCTGTCCCCCTGGTTTATGAGGAAGCAAACATTATTTAGAATAAGTGTAGTTAATCTTAGGTTTGGAAAGGTCTGTAAAAGTCTCTATGTCAAGCTTCAAGTGTATAACAGAATCCCTCCAAAGTCATTCATGGCGATACTACCCCGCCCTCTGCTTAAATAATTTCAGTGCCTGGAAGTTCCGTAACAAGACGGCTGCCATTGCTGGAACGTCTTGTTCTGGATGACCACACCCTAATTATTTTCTCTAGACAGAAATGGGAAAACCATGACCCTTGGGCCAAACCAGGCTCAGAAACTGTTTCTATAAATAAGATTTCACTGCCACATGCATAAGCCCATTCATTTACCAATTGCATATGGCTGTTTTGATGCCACGAAGGCAGATTTAAGTATTTGCTGCAGAGACTGTAAGGCCTATGAAACCTAAAATACTACCGTCTGACCCTTTCTAGAAAACTTTTGCCGGTCCCTGATTTAGAGAAGTGGTCTCCAGACCAGATTCAGTTCAGTTCAGTTCGGTTCAGTCACTCAGTCATGTCCGACCCTTTGTGACCCCATGAATCACAGCACGCCAGGCCTACTCCCAGAGTTCACTCAAACTCACATCCATTGAGTTGGTGATGCCATCCAGCCATCTCATCCTCTGTCGTCCCCTTCTCCTCCTGCCCTCAATCCCTCCCAGCATCAAAGTCTTTTCCAGTGAGTGAACTCCTCATGAGGTGGCCAAAGTACTGGAGTTTCAGCTTTAGCATCATTCCTTCCAAAGAAATCCCAGGGCTGATATCCTTCAGAATGGACTGGTTGCGCCAGGAGGACCTACCCCATGCCCGAGGCCAGGGGCTGTGGCCGGGAGAAGCAACCCCACCTCCAAGGAGCGGTGGCTGCATGGGCACAGGAGGGCCTAGAGCAGCTATTCCACGTTCAAGGTCAGAAGGGGCGGCAGTGAGGAGATATCCCTCGTCCAAGGTAAGGAGCAGCCGCTGCGCTTTGCTGGAGCAGCCGTGAAGAGATACCCCACGTCCAAGGTAAGAGAAACCCAAGTAAGATGGTAGGTGTTGCAAGAGGGCATCAGAGGGCAGACACACTGAAACCATACTCAAAGAAAACTAGTCAATCTAATTACACTAGGACCATACCTTTGTCTAACTCAATGAAACTAAGCCATGCCCGTGAGGCCACCGAAGACCGGCGGGTCATGGTGGAGAGGTCTGACAGAATGTGGTCCACTGGAGAAGGGAATGGCAAAACACTTCAGTATTCTTGCCTTGAGAACCCCATGAACAGTATGAAAAGGCAAAATGATAGGATACTGAAAGAGGAGCTCCCCAGGTCAGTAGGTGCCCAATATGCTACTGGAGATCAGTGGAGAAATAACTCCAGAAAGAATGAAGGGATGGAGCCAAAGCAAAAAGAATACCCAGCTGTGGATGTGACTGGTGATAGAAGCAAGGTCCGATGCTGTAAAGAGCAATATTGCATAGGAACCTGGAATGTCAGGTCCATGAATCAAGGCAAATTGTAAGTGGTCAAACGAGATGGCAAGAGTGAACGTCAACATTCTAGGAATCAGTGAACTGAAATGGACTGGAATGGGTGAATTTAACTCAGATGACCTTTATATCTACTACTGCAGGCAGGAATCCCTCAGAAGAAATGGAGTAGCCATCATGGTCAACAAAAGAGTTCGAAATGCAGTACTTGGATGCAATCTCAAAATCAACAGAATGATCTCTGTTCATTTCCAAGGCAAACCATTCAATATCACAGTAATCCAAGTCTATGCCCCAACCAGTAATGCTGAAGAAGCTGAAGTTGAACGGTTCTATGAAGACCTACAAGACCTTTTAGAACTAACACCCAAAAAAGATGTCCTTTTCATTATAGGGGACTGGAATGCAAAAGTAGGAAGTCAAGAAACACCTGGAGTAACAGGCAAATTTGGCCTGGGAATACAGAATGAAGCAGGGCAAAGACTAATAGAGTTTTGCCAAGAAAATGCACTGGTCATAACAAACACCCTCTTCCAACAACACAAGAGAAGACTCTACACATGGACATCACCAGATGGTCAACACCGAAATCAGATTGATTATATTCTTTGCAGCCAAAGATGGAGAAGCTCTATACAGTCAGCAAAAACAAGACCAGGAGCTGACTGTGGCTCAGATCATGAACTCCTTATTGCCAAATTCAGACTTAAATTGAAGAAAGTAGGGAAAACCATTAGACCATTCAGGTATGACCTAAATCAAATCCCTTATGATTATACAGTGGAAGTGAGAAATAGATTTAAGGGCCTAGATCTGATAGATAGAGTGCCTGATGAACTATGGACTGAGGTTCGTGACATTGTACAGGAGACAGGGATCAAGACCATCCCCATGGAAAAGAAATGCAAAAAGGCAAAATGGCTGTCTGAGGAGGCCTTACAAATAGCTGTGAAAAGAAGAGAAGTGAAAAGCAAAGGAGAAAAGGAAAGATATAAACATCTGAATGCAGAGTTCCAAAGAATAGCAAGAAGAGATAAGAAAGCCTTCCTCAGCAATCAATGCAAAGAAATAGAGGAAAACAACAGAATGGGAAAGACTAGAGATCTCTTCAAGAAAATTAGAGATACCAAGGAAACATTTCATGCAAAGATGAGCTCGACAAAGGACAGAAATGGTATGGACCTAACAGAAGCAGAATATATTAAGAAGAGATGGCAAGAATACACAGAAGAACTGTACAAAAAAGATCTTCACTACCCAGATAATCATGATGGTGTGATCACTGACCTAGAGCCAGACATCCTGGAATGTGAAGTCAAGTGGGCCTTAGGAAGCATCACTATGAACAAAGCTAGTGGAGGTGATGGAATTCCAGTTGAGCTATTTCAAAGCCTAAAAGATGATGCTGTGAAAGTGCTGCACTCAATATGCCAGCAAATTTGGAAAACTCAGCAGTGGCCACAGGACTGGAAAAGGTCAGTTTTCATTCCAATCCCAAAGAAAGGCAATGCCAAAGAATGCTCAAACTGCCACACAATTGCACTCATCTCACACGCTAGTAAAGTAATGCTCAAAATTCTCCAAGCCAGGCTTCCACAATACATGAAGTGTGAAATTCCAGACCAGATTGGACACTTGCTAATGAGCATACAAGTGATTGGTCAGGAGCTAGAAGAAAACAACAAAAATTATATTTCTATTTAGGTTTAATTCATACTTTAAAAATCTCTGCTTTCATGTGTACTTATATATACAAATAAATATATTAAAATATCTAAATATTTATTTAAATATGATATTTTATATATTCAAATATTATATTTCTTTAGCAGTACCTAGCACAGAATTTTAACAATTATTTTAACTGTATTGCTACATAGTATATTAATATATTATCACTCATTATACATACTGCAATTATTGGAACTATATTATAAACACACTCAAGTGCAACTGTATATCAAATGTAATATTGTATTGATCAAATGTAATAAGGTGACAGTAATTGCTCAAATGCTATAGAACTCACTCTGAGCCAGGCACTGCTCAAAGTCATTTGCATCTATCTGCTAATTTAATTCTCGTATTAACTGTTAGTGTCGTTATTCTTACAATTCTCATTTTCTAGATGGTGAAGCTAAAGCAGTTAGGTTAATAAGGTGCCAAGGTCTACAACGAGTAAGTGGCAAAACCAGGATTCAAACCTAGATGGTCTTGCTCCATCTGTGTTGTAAACTCCTTTACGTACAGGAACACGTGTATACAGTCTTCTTCAGTAAATGCACAGATATGAGATTGTGGACTCAAGCATTTCTTCCTGAGGGGGTGCACCGTTAATAATGTTTATAGCCTTTTGCTCTATACAAAACAGTGCTTATGGCCTTTTGCTGTATAAAAACGGAAACGAAGTGGGCATGTTCAGTACCTGCCATAGATTTGCAGACAGCTACTGAATTCCTACTGACTCTTACGTAGATCTGCTGGCAACTGCAGAGCCACACTGGCATTTATTACTTTCTTGTCATCTCATTTAATCATGTTTAAATTAGGCAAATTACATGATTGATACTATCTGAAGGAGCTGACTAGTCCTCAGACCGCCCTCTCTGGAGCCAGAGTCTCCTTCCAAGACCTCCTTAAGGTTATATTGTTATTTCAAAACCAAAATTATGCCTCTGTGTTAGACAGGCTGCGTGCCTTTGCAGTCTGGGCTTCCTTTTCTCAATTCTAATGAAAGGAGAGAGGCATATCATTCCAGCAGGAATTTCTCAAAAGCTCCCTTCCGTTTGCTGAGTGGGTGGGTGAGAGAGGGAGTGAGATTCAAGTGTTGGCTTTCAAAAGGAAACCCAATTTTGTGTTTCAACCCGCTCTGAGTTTGGTGGCTTTCAAAACTGTTGTGTGTGGGCAGGAAGTTTGGGGTTTGGTTCCAAAAGGTATGGAAATTCTTAAAAACAAGGTCTGTCCAAGGCCTGAAATTCACACCAAGAGTTAAATATTGAACTAGCAATTTGTGGTTTCTATTTTAAAGCTTGTTTTCCCAGATAACCACTGCACTTGAATTTTACATGATCTGCTGCAATCTTGCTGTGACTTGCTTCAACAAGCCAGTGTCAGCTCTCTATCTGGGGACTCCGGTTGGGGCAAGAAGGAGGATTTCCTTCCTAGGAAGAGGCATCTCTTTCATCAGCCAATTTCATTTAACTCTCACCTTCAGGTCTCTTTAATGAGGAGCTATTATCCTGGTGAGATGTGTTTGAAGTGCGTAATTGAGAATGTCCACTTCAGTGTTTAATTATGTCTCAGTTGCCTCATGTGTGACACAAACAAAAACGGCACCCACATCAAGCAGACATTCTTAAATGTTAAGTCGTAAGATATATGAAAAGTGGTTAGTAAATGGTTTATAATAAGCCGTCTATGGGGTCGCACAGAGTCGGACACGACTGAAGCGACTTAGCAGTAGCAGCAAGCCAGCTATTGCTGTTGTATTTCAGTGTTCTAATTCCCAAAGATTATAGTAACATACTTTGTGCCACTCAGGACTTAATCTGATGGAATTCCTTATTTTGGCATCTAGACAATGGTGTTCTTTGGGCTTCTCAGCAATGCAGTGTATCAGGGGGCTGGAAGAAGGGGAGATATCTAAAAAATGGAATCTTGCTAAAGACAGATGAATTGGGGTACCAACATGCAAAGGGACCCAAGGAGCCTGAGAAGCAGAGCTAAGGTGGGATGAAGCCAAGAGTCTCCCTCAGCCTGGCAACTTGGTGCTGAAAGTTCTCTTCATAAATGTCTAGACACAAGGAATATGGTTGCCTCTTTCTTCGTGAATTCCTAGTCCTCTGGTCCAAGACAATACCAAGGGTCTGGTCTTGGGGGGTGGGCTCACTATGGCACTTTATGATCTTCTATGATATTCTTTTTTTTTTTTAATGAAACCTTAGACCACATTTTATTTTTAAATTTTATATATACATATAATTCTTCCTGATTGGGAAAGTAATATGAGCTCTTTGTCAGAAGTTTGGAAAACATTAAAAAATGATTTTTAAAAGTCATATTTTATTTAAATTATCCATAGTCTCATTACCCAGAAACAACCCTGTATACCATTTTTATGTATTTTTTTCATCATTTAATTTTACTTTTTTCCATATATAATGAGCCTCCACACAGTTCTCACTTAATATATCCCCTCTTTTTTTCACTTAATATTACACTGGGAGCAGTTTTCTCTTGTTACCAAAACATCATTTTTGTTGTTTCATCATTTGAAACATTCATCTGTTAACCATCCCTCCCCTTGTGAAACATTCAGTTTGGTCGCTCAGTCATTTCAGATTCTTTGCGACCCCATGGACTGCAGCATGCCAGGCTTCCCTGTCCATCACCAACTCCCGGAGTTTACCCAAACTCATGTGCATTGAGTCGGTAATGCCATCCAGCCATCTCATCCTCTGTCATCCCCTTCTCCTGTGCCTTCCATCTTTCCTAGCATCAGGGTCTTTTCCAATGAGTCAGTTCTTCCCATCAGGTGGCCAAAGTATTGGAGCTTCAGCTTCAACATCAGTCCTTCCAATGAACACCCAGGACTGATTTCCTTTAGGATGGACTGGTTGGATTTCCTTGCAGTCCAAGGGACTCTCAAGAGTCTTCTCCAACGCCACAGTTCAAAAGCATCAATTCTTCAGCGCTCAGCTTTCTTTATAGTCCACCTCTCACATCCATACAAGACCACTGGAAAAACCTTAGCTTTGACTAGACGGACCTTTGCTGGCAAAGTAATAAAAGGTTGTTGCTAAGTAAGACCAGTACGAACATAAAACCAAGATGTTCCTTCTGAGCATCACCACACCACTATAAGCGATAGCAAAAGAGATGATGAAGGGCTGGCCAGTGAGAAAAAAGTGATTTTTGTCCTCAAGTTATTAGAGCCAGTCCTTCCAGTTCATTCCTACCAATTCCACAGAAAGAATATTTAAGGAGTTGGGGCAAAAGCCACTGGAGAGCCTTCTCTGGTCCATTAACAGCTAGCATTACCAAAGGAAGAAGCCCATCGTACTTCCTATCTGAGTAACCTTTAACCTGAGAGATGCTCTTGGAACTAGAGCTCCATCTGTCTTCTGAGCCTTTGACTCCTAGCGAGACTAGGTGCTTCCTGACTTCCCCGCCAAGTGTGGGACCTAAGTAACAGTACAGAGTAACAGCATAGATCACAAGTCCCGTGAAAGTCTGTGATCCAACAGATTAGGTTAGTAGTTCTAATCCCCAAGAAGTTATGAAATGGGGTCTAATTTTGGAAGTTGTACGAGGCAGTCGCTGCAATTTAGAAATTCAAGACATGTCGTAGCTTTAAAAAAAAATAACAGCTTTATTGAGATATAATTCACATGCCATACAATTCACCCACTTAAAGTGTACAGTCTAGTAGCTTCTGGTATATTCAAAGAGCTGTTCATCCACCACTGCAATCAATTTTAGAAAAAAAATCATTGCTTCAAAAACAAACCCTGCGTCTGTTAACCATTCCTCCCTAATCCCCCACCTGTCTTCCCCAACCACAGGAAACCACTGATCTATCCTCTGTCTCCAGATCTGCTTGTTCTGGACTTTTCATATAAAACCAGTCATGCTTGTGTGGTCCTCTGGGCCTGGCCTCTTTCCGCTAGCATGTCTTCAAGGTTCATCCTCGTGGTGTGTAATTGTCCTTCACTGTCTTTTTTTTTTTTTTTTGGCTGTGCTAGGTCTTCCCTGCAGCCCACAGCCCTCTCTAGTTGCAGGTCTCAGTCTTAGTGGGACCTTAATCCCCTGACCAGGGATTGAACCCATGTTCCCTGCATTGAAAGGTGGATTCTGAGCCACTGGACCACCAGGAAGTCCCAACCTCAGTGCCTTTTATGGCTGAATAACACTCCATTGTGTGGAAATACCACAGCTCGTTTCTCCGTTCATCAGTTGATAAACATTGGACTTTTTCCCACTTTTTGGCTGTTATGAATAATGCTGCTATGGACGTTCATGTACAAGTTTCTGTGTAGACATTTATTTTCCTTTCTCTTGGTTGCTGTAGCTTATATTAAAAGTGTGTTTGTTTATTAGTTTTTGGCTGTGCTGGGTCTTTGCTGCGGTACCTGAGCTCTGTGGCTGTACGTGGGCCTTTCTCTACTTGCAGATGTGGGGGCTGCTCCCTATTGCAGCGCACGGACTTCTCGCTGTGGTGGCTTCTGCTGTGGAGTACGGGCTCCAGGTGCCCTGGCTCAGTCATTGAGGTGCACAGCCTCAGTTGCCCAGGGGCATATGGGATCTTCCCAGACTAGGGATCGAACCCATGTCTCCTGCATTCGCAGGCGATTCTTAACCACTGGGCCACCAGGAAAGTCCCTCTTGTAGTTTTATGAGGAGACTCCTCGCCCCTCTTTTTTCTGCTTCTCCCACCTACCTCTTCTGCTTCACCAGGGTAATCCCCTCTCCACTTCCTTGTAACCACAAAATCCAACCATCCTGTTCAGGCTGTGACCAGGACATAATGAACTGGTTTCCATTTCTTTTCTGAAGGACTCTTACCTTAAAGCCATCAGTAGGTAATAACTTCTCTCTGGCTGCTAACAAGGGGCTGTCAAGTTCCTCATTTCCCAAAAGAGCATAAATGAAGATGTCAAGACCAGCCAGTAAGTCCAGAGCTGGGAACCAGTTCCTCTCTGGGACATTCCATATGAGTGCTGCCCATTAAAACACTCCCTACAGAAAACCATTTTAACTGAAATCATGTCCCAGAGAATGCCCTCTCATCATCCAGACAGCCGTTTCTCTTTTAAGGGTCACGTGGCTACAGCCCATGTCTTCCAAAACCCGTAAAGCATTTATCCGAATGATTTATTAGATGAAAGGTTAGAAGAAATGCATGTGTATCTCTGTGTCTGTATATGTCTGTCCGTGTGCATCTCTGTGCATCCGTGTACGTGTGTGCCCGTGTGCATTTCTGCGTGTCTATACCTCTGTCTCTGCGTGTGAGTCTCTGTATATGTTGTGTTTGTGTCTCCGTGTCTATGTGCGTCTGTTTGCATGTGTGTCTGTGTGTGTCTCTGTGAATGTCTGTGTGTGTCTGTGTATCTCTGTGCCTCTGTGTTTGTGTGTGTCCTGCTGAACTAGATTTTAAATTTTCCTGATCAAAAATTTTATGCATTCGTATGTCCTCAGTAGTACCCAGAATAGTGGAAAGTACATAGCAGATTTCAAATGCATAGCTATTGATCATTCAATTGGTGATCATTAGCAATATATTTCCATCTAGCTGATGTCGATGAAAATTGCCCATATCTTAATTTAAATACATTATGTTTACATACATGTATTTAAATTAAGAGATTTACTCTAGTGTGTAGTATAATTCACTCAGTCATGTCGGACTCTCTGCAACATCATAGACTGTAGCCCGCCAGGCTCCTCTGCCCATGGGGTTCTCCAGGCAAGAATTCTGGAGTGGGTTGCCGTTCCCTTCTACAGGGGACCTTCCCCACCCAGGGATCAAACCTGGGTCTCCTGCATTGCAGGCAGGTTCTTTACCATCTCAGCCACCAGGGAAGGCCCAAAAGATTCATTTTTTCTTGTTAAAAGATATAGGAAAGGACATTAACTCCCTCCATCCGGAATTTACATCTTAAACATATAAAATAAGAACACTGGTTTGTGACACTAGTTTTGTAACTTTTTAACACAGTTCATTCTGTCAGAGTCAGAAATTATCTGAATTTTCCAGGGAGCTCACAGCCGTAGGCCCAGTCAAGGGTTCAATTAATAGCTAATGACATTTGAACTTACACAGAGCGAGCATGTGGTGGAATTCCCTTTAAATAGCCACTGAGTACTGTTTTTGAAAATTGAATTTACCATTGAGGAAAATAATGCTTCCCATTTCAAGCTTTAACTGCAGTCACTGGAGGCTGGAAGACTTACGACCCGGTTGCCTTTGGAACCCTCCGAGCTGCGCTGTTTCAGTTCCTCCTAATGGCCAGTCCTCGTGACAAGGCACCATCATGTCAGCAGGCGCTGAGCGCCCAGGCAGGGAGCTGGCACCTGAGCTGGTTTCCTCGCTGTCTTGGGAAAATCTGCTTCAGCTCCGCCTCAGCCAGGTTTCCCTGCCTTGGTTATGGTACCACCCTGCTACTTACACTCCAGGGATGGAAAGTTTCTCAGGGGAGGCAGCTCAACCCCAAACATGGAACAAATGGATGAAATGCTGTGACGTGTGCCAGACTTCTTGAAACATCGGCTAATCTTGTTACAAACACTTAATACTTTAGCTGGTGTTTGTGATTTAATACCTGAAGCCCACAAAGTTTTTGCAGGCATGGAGGATGGAAGCAAGGGTGATGGCCGCCATTTATAACCTTGAAGTTGATGGCATAGAAACTGGGAGAGTGTGGACAAGGAATCCGCCAGCATCAGAGGATGTCCTGAAAGGGGTCTGTCCTGTCCGTCACCTTGAGTCTCCTTAAGTGGCCTTTTCACAAGGAGCTGCTCCTTAATCCAAGACCTAGAACAATTTCTCTACTCCAGAGAGGTTGAGCAGCTCCTTTCTCTGTGGCTCACAGAAGCTGACCTAGAGGATACGACCCTCATCTTTTCCTGGATTCTCATGAATCACAAAACCCTGGCAGGCCATGAAGGTGTGAAACATTGAGTCTATTCTGTCTTGACATAATAACAATATATTGTAAAGTTTTTAAAAATTAATTTATCCTATATATTAAAAAAAATTAATTTGGTTAGTATTTACAAAAACCCAATGACAAACCTGGTGGCTCAGACAGTAAAGAATCTGCCAGCCATGCATGAGATCCAAGTTCAATCCCTGGGTCAGGAAGATCCCCTGGAGAAGGGAATGGCAACCCACCCCAGTATTCTTGCCTGGAGAATCTCATGGACAGAGGAGCCTGGTGGGCCCCAGTTCTTGGAGTTGAAAAGAGTCGGACGCGACTGAGCGACTAACACTTCCACTTTCAATGGCAAACAAGTCAACTTATGTTATAGTCAGAATTATGCCTTCTCACACACAAATTCAGAGGATGGGGTGGTTGGATGGCATCACTGACTCAATGGACATGAGTCTGAGCAAACTCTGGGAGATAGTGAAGGACAGGGAAGCCTAGTGTGCTGCAGTGCATGGGGTCGCAAAGAGTCCAACATAATTTAGTGACTGAACAACAACACACACAAGTTTGTATGTTGGAATCCTGATCCCCTCGGACCCCAGAATGTGACTCCTTGGAGCTGGGGTCTTTAGTATGGGCCCTGGTCCAACCTGACGGTTGTCCTTAGAAGAGGGACAGGTGTGTGAGGACAGGGGGAGAGGATGACCATCAGCAGGGCAGGGAGTGAGGTCTCAGAAGGGACCACATGCTGATTTATACCTATTAAAATTTGCATTGCCTAAGTGTATAGTCTTTTTCTTTCATCAGACGAAGAACTGAGTTCTCCTGAGATTTAACCTGGTTGTTCCTCTGCAGCCTAGTGAAGAGGTGGGTGGGATTCCTCTTGAGGTGTATGCTCGTGTCTGGCCCAGGACACGTGTACAATGCTCCCAGATGCTCAAAGTGCATTCACATCCAAAGCATAAAAGGCTAAACTCATGTTTCCACGTGTTTATCTCTTTTTAATTTTATTAGAGTGTGGTTGCTTGACAGTGCTGTTCATATCTGACGCACAACATAGTGACTCAGCCGTATGTTTACAAAACCACAAGCAGCTTTCCATCTGGCTCAGAGCAAAAGCCCGAGTCCTCAGGACTTTCTATAAGACACCGTGTCCTCTGCCGACACCACGTTCTCCCTTCACCATTAACCAGTTTCATTTGCTACCATCCTCCTTGTCAAGCTGTGCTCCGGTCACACTGGGCTTCTGTTTCTCAAACTGACCCATCAGTTTCCTATCTCAGGGTCCCACTCTGCTGTTCCCTCTGCCTACAGTGCTGTGTCCCCCATTGTTCTCATTACTCACTCCCTTACTTTGAAGTGTTAGTCGCTCAGGCATGTCCAACTCTTTGCGACCCCATGGACTGTAGCCCGCCAAATTCCTTTGTCCTTGGGATTCTCCAGGCAAGAATACTGGAGTGGGTTGCCATTTCCTTCTCCAGAGGCTCTTCCCCACCCGGGGATCAAACCCAGGTCTCCCACATTGCAGGCGGATTCTTTACTGCCTGAGCCACCAGGGAAGACCTTGCATGCATGTGTGCTAAGTTGCTTCAACCATGTCCCACTCTATATGACCCTATGGACTAGCCTGCCAGACTCCTCTGTCCATGGGATTCTCCAGGCAAGAATACTGCAGTGGGTTGCTGTGCCTTCCTCCAGGAGATCTTCCTGACCCAGGATGGAGCCCACATCTCTTATGACTCCTGCATTGGCAGGTGGGTTCTTTACCACTAGCACCACCTGGGAATCCCCAGGGAAGCTCTTAAATATTAAGAGCTTAATATATAAGTGGGTCACTTAAATATTCTCTTATTGACGAGGTCTTCCCCTAATCACTATACCTAAACATCAACTCCAAGAACACTCCCGCATCACCCAGCACTTCACCCAACTTTGTTGATTTTAAAGATTTTTTTGTAGACCATTTTAAAGTCTTTATTAATTTGTTAAAATATTGCTCTGTTTTATATTTGGTTTTTTGTCCGCAAGGCATGTGGGATCCTTGCTCCTTGACCAGGGATTGAATGCTCACCCTCTGCCTTGGAAGGCACAGTCTTAACCACTGGACCACCAGGGAAGGCCCCCAACTTTGTTTTTCTCGACAGTATTTACCCTACCTGATCTATTCCTGTCTGTAGTCTGTCTCTCCCCACTAGAATGTTGTGTCCACTCAGAGAGTTTTACATGTTAGGTTGATGCTGGCATTAGCACACCCATTGAATCACACTGAATGAATGAATGAGTTAAAAGACAGGCTAATTCCAAGGGGTGTGGAAATTTTGCAAAAAATTAAAGAGAGACGGATGGACAAGCAAGAGTATGAACCGTATACTTAAAGGAAGAAAAGCTAAATATATGAGACACATTCCCCCTCAACAAATTCTATTAGGATAAAAGAATTGCACAATGTTTCCATCTGTGGCATAGTTACAAATGTATGCTTTTGCATGATCTCTTAAAATTCAACTTTTTTTTTTTTTTTTTGCATTTTTGTTTTGAGTAATGGAAGGGATACTTTGTCCATGGAATTCTCCAGCCAAGTATACTGAAATGGGGAGCCATTCCTTTCTTCAGGGGATCTTTCCAACCCAGGGATCAAATCTGGGTCTCCTGAATTGCAGGAAGTTTCCTTATTGTCTGAGCTACTTGGGAAGCCCCTGAAAATCAATGAATACAGCAAAACCAGCTCATTGAGCTATGAAATATGGATTCTCACAAAGGTAGGATTGTCAGATTTAGCAAATAGAAGTACAGGATGCCCAGTTAAAATTGAGCTTCAGAAAAACAACAGAGCATGTCTTTGTATAAGTATGGCTCATGCAATATTAAACCATGCAACAAACAAGATGTTTGCTGTTTTTTGAAATTCAAATTTATCTGGGGTACTGTATTTGATCAGGATGCCCTCCAAATCGCCAATGCCATCATGAGACCTAAAGGCTGAGACACCCCATCTGTGCTGAGCTTCCTGCCCTCAGTCCCCCCAGCAATCATTGGAGAGACGCCATTTTGACACCTCTCCATCTTGCTATGGGCTTCCCAGGTGGCACTAGTGGTAAACAGCTCACCTGCCAATGCAGGAGACACAAGAGATGCAGGTTTGATCCCTGGGTCAGGAAGATCCCCAGGTGGAGGGCATGGCCACCCACTCCAGTGTTCTTGCCTGGTGAATCCTATAGACAGAGGAGCCTGGTGGGGTTGCAAAGTCCATGGGGTTGCAAAGAGTCAGACACAACTGAAGCGACTTAGCACACATGCACACACCTTGCTATAAAGAAGAGCTAGAGGGTAGTTCTCATTTAAGAATGAGTTTTCCAAACTGAGGTGAAAAAAAGCAAAAAAAAAAAAAGAAGGACGATGATTCAAGTGTGGATTTTAACAAGTCATTCTAATCTCAGTGAGGCCCCCAGTGACCCAAGAATGTTGGTTCACAGCAACAGGTCCATGTGAAAGATAAATAGGCGGGAACTCTCCCCAAGCACCCCAAACCCCATAACACACTGGGTAGCTCCTATTCTCCTCACAGCCCAGATGTTTAAACTACAGATGAGAACAGGGTGAAGAGGCACCACCCTGTTCCCTGACAGCCGCATTTAGTCCTGCACTTTGGTCCTGCGTGTCACGGTCTCTATTGTAATTTGCACAGGCATGCCCCATCGGGGGACTTTCTCTCAGGACGATGAGAGCAATGACAGTGTTGTTACCTCCTAACTTGCTTTGATCCTTAGCTGTCACCGCTGTCTAAAGGGGAAAGTCTCCACTGGTTCTGCGTATGAGCCCTGACCCTTGTGGGGAGGCGAGTGTTGGGGTGATGTCGCAGAAGCCAGACCCGCAGGGGGCAGGGGCAAGCCCCTGCAAAGTTTTCTCTCAGCCAGTGGAGAGCAGGGACCTCTGCTTTCTGTTTGGATGTTCTTTATGAGAGCCAGACGTTGCTTCTGGTCCACTGCCCAGCACGCGGTATGAAAACAGCAGTTAAGCCCCAGCAGCGAGTGAGTGCTGTGCTGTCTTATTGCCTGGTCGTATCCATTCTCAAATCTGCCTGTCTCCCCTTCAAATAACCACACACTGTGTTCTCCAGCATGTATGACTCTGAAGACTTAGACCAGTGTTTTTAAAAAGTGAGGCACCCAGACCCACAGCATGAGCATAAATTGTATGCAAATTTTTGCACTTGTTAGAAACGGGCACATTTTTGGACTTCATTCCAGAATCAGAAATTCTGGAGGTGGAACCAGGAAATCCAAGGGAAAGGAGCCTTCCAGGTGATTCTGATACAGCCAGTGTTTGACAGCCACTGACCTAAACTGCTGAAACCACTGGATTAAGATTAAAAATAAAAAAAGGAGAGCAGGCTGGCAGGAAAGATAAACACAGCAGGCCATGATCCCTCGGGGACTGTCAGTTCAGTTCAGTTTAGTCACTCAGTAGCATCTGACTCCATGACTCCATGGACTGCAGCATGCCAGGCCTCCCTGTCCATCACCAACTCCGGGAGCTTACTCAAACCCATGTCCATTGAGTCAATGATGCTATCCAACCATCTCATCTTCTGTAGTCCCCTTCTCCTCCCGCCTTCAATCTTTCCCAGCGTCAGGGTCTTTTCCAGTGACTCAGTTCTTCCCATCAGGTGGCCAGAGTATTGGAGTTTCAGCTTCAACATCAGTCTTTCCAGTGAATGTTCAGGACTGATTTCCTTTAGGATGGACTGGTTGGATCTTCTTGCCATCCAAGGGACTCTCAAGAGTCTTCTCCAACACCTCAGTTCAAAAGCATCAATTCTTCGGCGCTCAGCTTTCTTTATGGTCCAACTCTCACATCCATACATGACTCCTGGAAAAACCATAGCTTTGACTAGATGGACCTTTGTTGGCAAGCTAATGTCTCTGCTTTTTAATATGCTGTCTAGGTTGGTCATAGCTTTTCTTCCAAGGAGCAAAGGTCTTTTAATTTCATGGCTGCAGTCACCATCTGCAGGGATTTTGGAGCCCCTCAAAATCTATTTGCCACGAACTGTGCCGGGACCTTATTGGTTCTCCAGGTGAGTCTAGAACTCACCGGGTTCCTGATGGGAAACCAGGCCAGCGAGTTCTGCCGGGGCGGGGGGAGGGGGGGTGGTGGCGCTGCGATGGGCGGGGCTTTCTGAGGAAGGAGCGGGTGGATTTCCGCACTGTCCAGGTAGCTCCCAGTCACAATTCCTCTTTCTCTTTCTTTTTTCTAAGGGGGTTTTGAACACTGCAAACACAACAGCTTTTTGTCTTCTGTTTTTCCAACTTGCTTTCCAATGGTGGCTGGCACTGAGCTCCTGTGCGCCATCTGCATATCAAGGGACATTTTCCCGCCTCCTCAGACGACAGCTTCGGGGCATCGGCGGCAGGGTCCGTCCAAACCGCCCCTCGGGGGACATGATCCCAGCAGTAGGCAGGAGGGGCACCACCAGCCAGGATTCCAACTGCTGTGGGACCAGATGATCCTCTCTGGGTCTCATTTCTGTTCACCTGTGAAACATTCAGACTTGCTCTCAGAACTGTCCTCAGAATGTTCTTAGAAATCTTCCCCTGCACTGACCAACCGTCTTGCAAATGTCTGGCTTGCTGAGAAGCTATTGGAAGTGCACAGTGTCACCAGTATGTGAAACGTGGGCCGCCCGACCAACTATCAATGAGGCTGAATTTAAGGGAGCCCAACCCGGCTGGTCACCCTCCCTGCAGGTGGTTTGGGCCCACAGCTCTCCCTTGGGCCTCTTCCGCTATCACGACTTTCTACTCTTGGGAGTGGAAAATGAAGGGTAAGGCTCTGTCGGTGACTAAAATGGACATTAGCCCCTCCCTGAATGAGAAGCACAAAAGCAACAAGGGAATGCAGCAGTTTTCCAGGAAGAGTAATGTACCAGTAACCACCCATTAGCACCTTCCTTTCAATGAATTCCATCTTCAGTTCAGTTCAGTCACTCAATCGTTTCCAACTCTTTGGGACCCCATGAATCGCAGCACGCCAGGCCTCCCTGTCCATCAACAACTCCCGGAGTTCACTGAGACTCACGTCCATCAAGTCAGTGATGCCATCCAGCCATCTCATCCTCTGTCGTCCCCTTCTCCTCCTGCCCCCAATCCCTCCCAGCATCAGAGTCTTTTCCAATGAGTCAACTCTTCACATGAGGTGGCCAAAGTACTGGAGTTTCAGCTTTAGCATCATTTCTTGCAAAGAACACCCAGGACTGATCTCCTTTAGGATGAACTGGCTGGATCTCCTTGCAGTCCAAGGGACTCTCAAGAATCTTCTCCAACACCACGATTCAAAAGCATCAATTCTTCGGCACTCAGCTTTCTTTATGGTCCAACTCTCACATCCGTACATGACCACTGGAAAAAGCATAGCCTTGACTAGACAGACCTTTGTTGGTAAAGTAGTGTCTGTACCCTTTAATATGCTGTCTAGGTTGGTGATAACTTTCCTTCCAAGGAGTAAGCATCTTTTAATTTCATGGCTGCAGTGCCTATTTCCAAATAAAGTCACATGCTGAGGTTTTGGAGGTCAGCGCCTCAACGCATTTTGGGAAGAAATACAGCTCAACCTGTAGCACTGCCACACCTGGGATTGTTAGTGAAGCTCATATTCTCCCAAGATGCTGTTAAAACTCAAACACACTGTGGCTGAAGGGGAAGTTCCTAATGTTATAAATGTGAGTAAAATGTAGACAAGTGGATTTTATCTGTAGTGTTGATAGAAAAATGGAGAATCTTGATTCAATAAATCAGCTTCAATTTGAATGAAGCTCATCCATGACACGTTTCTAAACTTGGCTCCGGGTTCAGTTCTGCCTCAGTATTTTACAGAAGTGGTTTGAAAGCAAATGTATACACAACATCCCTTTAGTCATGTGTGGTTTGGTGTTTGTTTAGCTTTATTGAAGTAAAAATTGATGACATGTACATGCTCCTGTATTTAAAATAGATCACCAACAAGGTCCTACTGTATAGCACTGGGAACTCTGCTCAATGTTATGTGGCAGCCTGGATGGAAGGGGCCTTTGGGAGAGAATGGATACATGCATATGTATAGCTATAGTCCCTTTGCTGTCCCCCTGAAACTACCCTAGCATTGTTAATCGGCTATACTCCAATATAAAATGAGAAGTTTAAAAAATTGATATGCAAAAAAATGCACACATTTAGCATATGCATATTGATGAGCGTGGAGGTAGGTACACCCCCAGCCAGGGCCACACGCACCCGTCACCTCCAAGCATTTCCACGGGTCCTGTGTTGTTTTTTCCCTTCTTTGAGACCATTCAATATGAACTCTGTTCTCTTAACATAAACATGCTCTACGTTTCATTGTTAACTATAGGTACTGCATTGTAAAACACATGTCTAGAAAGTATTTGTCTTGCACAGTAGAACCTTCCTACCCGTTGAGAAGCAAGTCCACATTTGCACCTCTCTCCAGCCCCTGGAAACCACCCTTCTACTCGCGGCTTCTCTGTTTGATCATTTTAGATTTCTCACACAAGTGGAATCAGGTAGTACCTGTCTTCTGTGACTGGCTGATTTCCCTGAGTCTAATGCGCTCTGAGTTCATCTATGTTGTTGTAACGGCAAGATTTCTTTCTCTTTGAAGGCTGAATAATATTCTGTTGGGTGTACATATCACATTTTCTTTGTCTCTTCACCTGTTCTTGGAAATTTGGGTTGTTTTCATATCTCGGCTATTGTGAATAAAGCTGCGATGACCATGGGGTGCATGGTATGATAGATTTAGCATTTTTAAGAGCTTTTTTAGTGAAATAGTAGATTAAACCAATAGTGATTTTTTAAAAATAAGGATTAATGAAGTTTTTGCACTTAAGGTAAAAAAAATCAATCATATAAATAAAGAATCAGATCCTGGTTCATAGGACAAACACCTAGCTGATATGGCTAATTTTAAGCTCACTATGACTCACCCATCGGAGAAGGCAATGGCACCCCACTCCAGTACTCTTGCCTGGAAAATCCCATGGACGGAGGAAGCTGGTGGGCTGCAGTCCACGGGGTTGCGAAGAGTCGGACACGATTGAGCAACTTCACTTTCGCTTTTCACTTTCATGCATTGGAGAAGGAAATGGCAACCCACTCAAGTGTTCTTGCCTGGAGAATCCCAGGGACGGGGGAGCCTGGTGGGCTGCCATCTCTGGGATCGCACACAGTCGGACACGACTGAAGTGTAGCAGCAGCAGCAGCATGACTCACCCATGTCACATGGATCTTAAAAAAACAGCACCCTGATCTTAGGCAGAGCTCTGAAATTGAAAAAGAAAAAAAACTTTTAGTTTTTAAATAGTTGGAAATTTACAGGAAAATTTCAAAGATAGTGCTGAGTTCCTGTGCACGTCCCTGATCAATGTCTCCCGTGGTCATGGTGTAATTGTCAAGACTAAAAGACTAACTTTGATATGTTACTAACTAAACTAGGGACTTTGTTCACTTGGAGCAGCTTTTCCACTAATGTTTTTATTGTTATCCAGGATTTTGCAGTGCATTTAGTTCTTCTGCTTCCATAGTCTTCTCCAATCTGTGACAGTTCTCAAACTTTGCCTTGTTTTTCTTTCATGAACTTGACACTTCTAAAGAATAATGGTCAAGTGTGTGTGTAGAATGCTGCTGAATTTGAGTTTGTCGGATTTTTTTCATGATTAGATTGAGGTTATAGTTTCGGGGGCAATATGTCACATAGGTGATGTGCCATGATTGTGATCTGCTTAGTATGTATGTCATATGATGACCGCCTGATATTGGCAAGTCTCATTATTAAGTAGGTAACCATGGTGACCGTGTGGTGATGTGTTAATTCCATGTTACTCTACTGGAAAGGTGCTATTTTTCCCTTTGTAATTAAAAATTATTTGAGGAGAGATAACATTAGAACTGCGCCAATACCCTGCTCACTCATTTTGTTACTCGTCAGGGAATCTTGCTTGCAGTGAATATTATTCTAGTATTCTGGTGATGGTTTTCTGTCTCCCTCATTTCTTCCTTGTTTATTGGAACTCTTCTGTTAGGGAACAGTTCTCCATTCTTCTTCATTTATTTATTCAGTCTTTTATCCTTATTCACTTCACTGTGTCAGTGTGGAATCATGAATTCTGCTTTATACTTTCAGTGATAATCAAATGCTATCAGTGTCTACTGTGTTTCTCAATTGTTTCTAGTTTGAACTCTGGGAGATCTTTCCAGTTGGTTCCTGTGACCTTCTAACACACACCAGTCCTCTTTTCCCCACTCTCTTGCTTTCTGACTCGACAAGTAGTCCAGGTCTCTCTTGTAATTCTTAGGCAGACATTTTAATGTTGAGATCGCACGTGGATATTGGTGTTGAAGTTCTCAATTTCGCATTTTAGGAAGGATATGGCGTTCATTTCAGATTTTCAGGTGGTAACAAAGAGAATGGCATCAGGGTATGAAAATGCCCCACCCTTGAGCTGTCTTGGAATCTTCATTTGAGGTTTGACTTCTGGATGGAAGGTTGTACCTATCTAGGTGGAGTGGGAGAAAGGGAAATGACCAGGGGTCACCTTCTGGTCACTTCCATGGTAGAATTCCACGTGACGTAGAGGGGACAAAGCCTCACAGAAGAGAAGGGAAGAGTGGAGAAAGACAACAATCAAACCCTTCTGCCCTGATAAGGTTACTGCAGTTTCAACTGCAGTGACCAAGAACCAGTTTCGTGGAAGACAGTTTTCCACGGACTGGGGTGACAGGGTGGTGCGGGGGTGATTCAAGCACGTTACACTTATTATGCACTTTATTTCTGTTGGTGCTACATCAGCTCCATGTCAGACCATTAAGCTTTGGATCCCAGAGGTGGGACCTCTGCATTTTGAGGTCAGCCAGCGAGTGAGGGAAGGAGCGCAGGCTGGGTGCAGGGCAGGGCGAGGAAATTGCAGGGGAGAAAACCACTACCCCAGAGCAACCGTCAAATCTTCCTTCTGGAGAGACAGCTCAGAAAACCTGTCCATTCACAATTCCAGGCTGGCTTCTCAAAAGACAAAAACCAAAGACACGGTCCACCCCTGCTGGTAGATTCTCCTAGGGAGAAGAACCTGATGGATTGAGCGACTCTCTCTTAAATATGTAGGAAATCATATCTGCTCATATATTTTTCGGAATGTTTTCTGTTCTTGCATTAAAGAAAGGAAAGCATTGTGGCAGCGGTGGGGGCAGGCCTATCTAAAATTACCTCAGGCTTTCTTAGAAACATAAAAAAGATATTTAAACTCTCCAACATAAAACTTATTTGTAGTGATTTTATTCATGTTTTCCAAATACAGTAAATTCCAGTTTATGGGGCATTCTATTAAACGGAAGCCTATTTACTGGTAGTTTAGTGCTTCTGTAGAACCCAAGCCAACAAAAACAAAACAAAAATCAAACATGATTTCGTAGCTTGTCTTGTTATAAACCTTGATGTTGATAGCTAGAATGGACTGAGAAAAAAATTTCCCTATAATCTCAGTGTTAAGTGTTTTCTCTTTGATGCTGATGTATTTAAAATTGATGCACTACCAGAATGTTTATTCAAATGAAACATCCAGTTACTCTACTCTGCAAATCTGAAAGGTAATGCAACAAATACCTCTCCTTCAAGGGAGGGTTTGGATCTGTACAACTTCAGGAGTGCAGCTTCAACCCATTAATATTTCTTGGAAGAAATGGTTCTCTAGATATGAATTATGACACATACATCGAAATGATATCTTAGGCCTGAGGTACAACCAACCCACTCCTTTGAAATTCATGAAGGTCAAGTTCACATGGCAAGTGTTTTTGCTTTTAAACAATCTTCTCTATACAGTGCAGCAAACTCAACTCAATATTCTATAATAGCTTACATGGGGAAAGAATCTAAAAAAGAGTGTATATATGTGTGTGTATAATTGAATCACTTTGCTGTACAC
This sequence comes from Bos mutus, assembly GCF_027580195.1. Taxonomy (NCBI): domain Eukaryota; kingdom Metazoa; phylum Chordata; class Mammalia; order Artiodactyla; family Bovidae; genus Bos; species Bos mutus. Next base: position 2,556,138 of record NC_091620.1, on the reverse strand, counting down.
TTGAGACAAGTACAACTTTGGTAATCAGCTATACTTTGATTTAAAAAAATTTAAAACGGAAAAAAACACATAAACCACCCCCCCTTCTCTCCCATATATAAGAATTTCCTGGAGGAGCTAAGATGGCAGAGGAGTAGGATGGGGAGAACACTTTCTCCCCCACAAATTCATCAAAAGAACATTTAAACGCCAAGTAAATTCCACAAAACAACTTCTGAATGCTGGCAGAGGACATCAGGCACCCAGAAAAGCAACCCAAGTCTTCGAAAGAAGGTAGGAAAAAATATAAAAGACAAAAAAAGAGACAAAAGAGGGAGGGACGGAGTTCCGTCCCGGGAAGGGAGTCTTAAAAAGAGAGAAGTTTCCAAACACTAGGAAACCTTCTCACTGCCGAATCTGTGTGGAGCCTTGGAAGCACAGAGGGCAACATAACAGGGAGGAAAAATAAATAAACAATTAAAACCCTCAGATTACCAGGCCTACGGTAACTCCCGCAGCAGAGAAGCAGCGCAGACGCCTGCACACGCCATTAGCAAGCGGGGGCTGGGCAGGGATGCGCGGCGCGGGCTGCATCGCTTAGAGTAAGGATCTGGCCTGAATACCCTGAGCGCTATCTGAGCAAAATAATGTGGACTAGCAAACCAGACTGTGGGATATCTACCACGCGAAAAGCCAGCCCTAACCTAAGACACCGCCAGGCCCGCGCACGGAACAAAGGACTGAACAGAGATAGCCGGCTGCAGACCTTCCCCCTCCAGAGACAGGCAGGCAGAGCCAGAAGGGGGCAATCGCAGCCCCAGAGAGACATTATCTATAAAACTGTAAGCAGGCTTCTTTGCTAACTAAGACTTCTTGGGGGTCTGGACGGTCAACATGCGCCTGAGAAGGTGCGCCAGTTGTACACCTAGATAACTGAGCGGTGGGGAGGCGATAAGTCGCAGCAATCGCGCTTGCCAAACACCTCAACACCTGAGCTGCTCAGACCTGGGAAGGGCACAAAATGCAGGCCCAACCGAGTCTGCGCCTCTGAGGACTACCCGAGTGCCTGAACCTGAGTGGCTTGGACCTGGAAGTGCAGGCAGCCCAGGGCTGGCCACGGATGGTTCCCAGGGAGCAACCTAGAGCCTGAGCAGTGTGGGCAGGGAGGCTACACTCGCCGTGAACTGGGGCAGACCCAGTGTGGCTGAGGCACTGTGAGCCAGTGTTATTTGTTTGCAGCGTCCCTCCCTCCCTCCCCACAGCGTGACTGAACAAGTGAGCCTAAAAAAAAAAAGTGTCCTCCACCGTCCCCTTTGTGTCAGGGCGGAAACCAGACACTGAAGAGACCATCAAACAGAAGAAGCTATAACAGAGGGATCCGCCTTGGAAGCTACAGGCAATAGATTAAAACCCTGTGGTTAGTACCAACTGCATAGGAAGGGGCCTGTAGATCTTGAGAAATATAAGTCGGACCAAGGAACTAGCCGAAAATGAACTGAACCGACATTACCGACAACAAAACCAGAGAAAGTCCTAGATATATTTTTACTATTTTTATGATCATTCTTTCTTTCTTTTTTTTTTAATTTTTTAAAAAATTTTAAGTCCTCTATTATTCCTTTAATTTTCACTTTTATAACCTACTATTACTTTGCAAAAAAAAAAAAAAACAAACTATTTTTTAAAGCAAACTTCATATATATATTTTTTATAATTTTTTTGACCTTGTTTTTTTTCCCTTCTTTTCTTTAACATTGTATTTTTGAAATTCCAAACTCTACTCTAGATTTTTAATTTTAGCTTTTTGATATTTGATATCAATTTTGTACCTATATATTTTTTTAATATAATTTTTGTGACTTTTTCTTTTCTCTCTTTCTTTTTCTTCTTCTTTTATATAACATTGTATACCTGAAATTCCAAACTCAACTCTAGATTTTTAATTTATGCTTTTTGGTATTTGTTATCAATTTTTTACCTATATTTTCTTTATAATTTTTGCGACTTTGTTTGTTTTTGTTTGTTTGTTTTTCTCTCTCTCTCTTTTTTTTTCTTCTTTTTTTTTAACATTATACTTTTGAAATTCCAAACTCTACTCTAGATTTTTAACTTTTGCTTTTTGGTATTTGTTATCAATTTTATACCTATGTTTTCTTTATAATTTTTGCGACTTTGTTTTTGTTTGTTTGTTTTTTCTCTCTTTCTTTTCCTTCTTCTTTTCTTTAACATTGTATTTTTGAAATTACAAACTCTACTCTAGATTTTTAATTTTTGCTTTTTTGTATTTGTTACCAATTTTGTACCTTTAAGAACCCAATCTTCAGTACCCATTTTTCACTAGGGAGGGAGATTACTGGCTTGACTGCTCTCTCTCCCTTTGGACTCTCCTTTTTCTCCACCAGGTCACCTGTGTCTCCTCCCTAACCCCTCTCTACTCTACCCAACTCTGTGAATTTCTGTGTGTTCCAGACGGTGGAGAACACTTAGGGAACTGATTACTGGCTGAATCTGTCTCCCTCCCTTTCATTCCCTGCTTTTATCCTCCTGGCCACCTCTGCCTGCTTCCTCCTTCTTCTCTTTGTATAACTCCATGAACATCTCTGAGCGGTCCAGTTGTGGAGTGCACATAAGGAAGTTATTACTGGCTAGCCCACTCTCTCCTCTATTGATTCCACCTCATCTCATCTGGGTCACCTCTAACTCCCTCCTCCCTCTTCTCTTCTCCATGTAACGCTGTGAACCTCTCTGGGTGACCCTCACGGCAGAGAAACTTTTCATCTTTAACGTAGATGTTTTATCAATGGTGCTGTATAGAAGGAGAAGTTTTGAAACTACTGTAAAAATAAGACCGATAACTGGAAGCAGGAGGCTTAAGTCCAAACCCTGACTCCAGGGAACTCCTGACTCCAGGGAACATTAATTGACAGGAGCTCATCAAACGCCTCCATACCTACACTGAAACCAAGCACCACACAAGGGCCAACAAGTTCCAGGGCAAGACATACCAAACAAATTCTCCAGCAACAAAGGAACACAGCCCTGAGCTCCAAGATACAGGCTGCCCAAAGTCACCCCAAAACCATAGACATCTCATAACTCATTACTGGACACTTCATTGCACTCCAGAGAGAAGAAATCCAGCTCCACCCACCAGAACACTGACACAAGCTTCCCTAACCAAGAAACCTTGACAAACCACCTGTACAAACCCACACACAGTGAGGAAATGCCACAATAAAGAGAACTCCACAAACTGCCAGAATACAGAAAGGACACCCCAAACTCAGCAATTTAAACAAGATGAAGAGACAGAGGAATACCCAGCAGATAAAGGAACAGGATAAATGCCCACCAAACCAAACAAAAGAGGAAGAGATATCATTATTATTATCATTAATAATGATAATAATATCATTATTCCAAATAATGATAGTGAAATTGATCCAAAATCTTGAAATCAAAATGGAATCACAGATAAATAGCCTGGAGACAAGGATTGAGAAGATGCAAGAAAGGTTTAACAAGGACCAAGAAGAAATAAAAAAAAGAGTCAATATATAATGAATAATGCAATAAATGAAATTAAAAACACTCTGGAGGCAACAAATAGTAGAATAACAGAGGCAGAAGATAGGATTAGTGAATTAGAAGATAGAATGGTAGAAATAAATGAATCAGAGAGGAAAAAAGAAAAACGAATTAAAAGAAATGAGGACAATCTCAGAGACCTCCAGGACAATATTAAATGCTGCAACATTCGAATCATAGGGGTCCCAGAAGAAGAAGACAAAAAGAGAGACCATGAGAAAATACTTGAGGAGATAATAGTGGAAAACTTCCCTAAAATGGGGAAGGAAATAATCACCCAAGTCCAAGAAACCCAGAGAGTCCCAAACAGGGTAAACCCAAGGCAAAACACCCCAAGACATATATTAATCAAATTAACAAAGATCAAACACAAAGAACAAATATTAAAAGCAGCAAGGGAAAAACAACAAATAACACACAAGGGAATTCCCATAAGGATAACAGCTGATCTTTCAATAGAAACTCGTCAAGCCAGGAGGGAATGGCAAGACATACTTAAAGTGATGAAAGAAAATAACCTACAGCTCAGATTATTGTACCCAGCAAGGATCTCATTCAAATATGAAGGAGAAATCAAAAGCTTTACAGACAAGCAAAAGCTGAGAGAATTCAGCACCACCAAACCAGCTCTCCAACAAACACTAAAAGATATTCTCTAGACAGGAAACACAAAAACGGGGTATAAATTCGAACCCAAAACAATAAAGTAAATGGCAATGGGATCATACTTATCAGTAATTACCTTAAACGTAAATGGGTTGAATGCCCCAACCAAAAGACAAAGACTGGCTGAATGGATACAAAAACAAGACCCCTACATATGTTGTCTACAAGAGACCCACCTCAAAACAGGGGACACATACAGACTGAAAGTGAAGGGCTGGAAAAAGATTTTCCATGCAAATAGGGACCAAAAGAAAGCAGGAGTAGCAATACTCATATCAGATAAAATAGACTTTAAAACAAAGGCTGTGAAAAGAGACAAAGATGGTCACTACATAATGATCAAAGGATCAATCCAAGAAGAAGATATAACAATTATAAATATATATGCACCCAACATGGGAGCACCACAATATGTAAGACAAATGCTAACAAGTATGAAAGGGGAAATTAACAATAACACAATAATAGTGGGAGACTTTAATACCCCACTCACACCTATGGATAGATCAACTAAACAGAAAATTAACAAGGAAACACAAACTTTAAACGATACAATAGACCAGTTAGACCTAATTGATATCTATAGGACATTTCATCCCAAAACAATGAATTTCACCTTTTTCTCAAGCGCACATGGAAACTTCTCCAGGATAGATCACATCCTGGGCCATAAATCTAGCCTTGGTAAATTCAAAAAAATAGAAATCATTCCAAGCATCTTTTCTGACCACAATGCAGTAAGATTAGATCTCACTTACAGAAGAAAAACTATTAAAAACTCCAACATATGGAGGCTGAACAACACGCTGCTGGATAACCAACAAATCACAGAAGAAATCAAAAAAGAAATCAAAATTTGCATAGAAATGAATGAAAATGAAAACACAACAACCCAAAACCTGTGGGACACGGTAAAAGCAGTCCTAAGGGGAAAGTTCATAGCAATACAGGCATACCTCAAGAAACAAGAAAAAAGTCAAATAAATAACCTAACTCTACACCTAAAGCAACTAGAAAAGGAAGAAATGAAGAACCCCAGGGTTAGTAGAAGGAAAGAAATCTTAAAAATTAAGGCAGAAATAAATGCAAAAGAAACAAAAGAGACCATAGCAAAAATCAACAAAGCCAAAAGCTGGTTCTTTGAAAGGATAAATAAAATTGGCAAACCATTAGCCAGACTCAAAAAAGAAACAAAGGAGAAAAATCAAATCAATAAAATTAGAAATGAAAATGGAGAGATCACAACAGACAAGACAGAAATACAAAGGATCATAAGAGACTACTATCAACAATTATATGCCAATAAAATGGACAACGTGGAAGAAATGGACAAATTCTTAGAAAAGTACAACTTTCCAAAACTGGACCAGGAAGAAATAGAAAATGTTAACAGACCCATCACAAGCACGGAAATTGAAACTGTAATCAAAAATCTCCCAGCAAACAAAAGCCCAGGTCCAGACGGCTTCACAGCTGAATTCTACCAAAAATTTAGAGAAGAGCTAACACCTATCCTACTCAAACTCTTCCAGAAAATTGCAGAGGAAGGTAAACTTCCAAACTCATTCTATGAGGCCACCATCACCCTAATACCAAAACCTGACAAAGATCCCACAAAAAAAGAAAACTACAGGCCAATATCACTGAAGAACATAGATGCAAAATTCCTTAACAAAATTCTAGCAATCAGAATCCAACAACACATTAAAAAGATCATACACCATGACCAAGTGGGATTTATCCCAGGGATGCAAGGATTCTTCAATATCCACAAATCAATCAATGTAATACACCACATTAACAAATTGAAAAATAAAAACCATATGATTATCTCAATAGATGCAGAGAAAGCCTTTGACAAAATTCAACATCCATTTATGATAAAAACTCTCCAGAAAGCAGGAATAGAAGGAACATACCTCAACATAATAAAAGCTATATATGACAAACCCACAGCAAACATTATCCTCAATGGTGAAAAATTGAAAGCATTTCCTCTAAAATCAGGAACAAGACAAGGGTGCCCACTTTCACCATTACTATTCAACATAGTTTTGGAAGTTTTGGCCACAGCAATCAGAGCAGAAAAAGAAAAGGAATCCAAGTTGGAAAAGAAGAAGTAAAACTCTCACTGTTTGCAGATGACATGATCCTCTACATAGAAAACCCAAAAGACTCCACCAGAAAATTACTAGAACTAATCAATGATTATAGTAAAGTTGCAGGATATAAAATCAACACACAGAAATCCTTTGCATTCCTATACACTAATAATGAGAAAACAGAAAGAGAAATTAAGGAAACAATTCCATTCACCATTGCAATGGAAAGAATAAAATACTAAGGAATATATCTACCTAAAGAAACTAAAGACCTATATATAGAAAACTATAAAACACTGGTGAAAGAAATCAAAGAGGACACTAATAGATGGAGAAATATACCATGTTCATGGATTGGGAGAATCAATATAGTGAAAATGAGTACACTACCCAAAGCAATTTATAGATTCAATGCAATCCCTATCAAGCTACCAACGGTATTCTTCACAGAGCTATAACAAATAATTTCACAATTTGTATGGAAATACAAAAAAACTCAAATAGCCAAAGCAATCTTGAGAAAGAAGAATGGAACTGGAGGAATCAACCTACCTGACTTCAGGCTGTACTACAAAGCCACAGTCATCAAGACAGTATGGTACTGGCACAAAGACAGAAATATAGATCAATGGAACAAAATAGAAAGCCCAGAGATAAATCCACGCACATACGGACACCTTATCTTTGACAAAGGACGCAAGAATATACAGTGGAGAAAAGACAATCTCTTTAACAAGTGATGCTGGGAAAACTGGTCAACCACTTGTAAAAGAATGAAACTAGAACACTTTCCAACACCATACACAAAAATAAACTCAAAATGGATTAAAGATCTAAGCGTGAGACCAGGAACTATAAAACTCCTAGAGGAGAACATAGGCAAAACACTCTCCGACACACATCACAGCAGGATCCTCTATGACCCACCTCCCAGAATATTGGAAATAAAAGCAAAAATAAACAAATGGGACCTAATTAAACTTAAAAGCTTCTGCACAACAAAGGAAACTATTAGCAAGGTGAAAAGACAGCCTTCAGAATGGGAGAAAATAAAAGCAAATGAAGCAACTGACAAACAACTATCTCAAAAATATACAAGCAACTCCTACACCTCAATTCCAGAAAAATCAAAAAATGGGCCAAAGAACTAAATAGACATTTCTCCAAAGAAGACATACAGATGGCTAACAAACACATGAAAAGATGCTCAACATCACTCATTATCAGAGAAATGCAAATCAAAACTACTATGAGGTACCATTTCACGCCAGTCAGAATGGCTGCGATCCAAAAGTCTACAAGCAATAAATGCTGGAGAGGGTGTGGAGAAAAGGGAACCCTCTTACACTGTTGGTGGGAATGCAAACTAGTACAGCCGCTATGGAGAACAGTGTGGCAATTCCTCAAAAAACTGGAAATAGAACTGCCTTATGATCCAGCAGTCCCACTGCTGGGCATACACACTGAGGAAACCAGAAGGGAAAGAGACACATGTACCCCAATGTTCATCGCAGCACTGTTTATAATAGCCAGGACATGGAAGCAACCTAAATGCCCATCAGCAGATGAATGGATAAGAAAGCTGTGGTACATATACACAATGGAGTATTACTCAGCCATTAAAAAGAATTCATTTGAATCAGTTCTAATGAGATGGATGAAACTGGAACCTATTATACAGGGTGAAGTAAGCCAGAAAGAAAAACACCAATACAGTATACTAACACATATATATGGAATTTAGAAAGATGGTAACAATAACCCTGTATACGAGACAGCAAAAGAGACACTGATGTATAGAACAGTCTTATGGACTCTGTGGGAGAGGGAGAGGGTGGGAAGATTTGGGAGAATGGCATTGAAACATGTATACTATCATGTATGAAACAAGTCGCCAGTCCAGGTTCAATGCACGATACTGGATGCTTGGGGCTCGTGCACTGGGACGACCCAAAGGGATGGTATGGGGAGGGAGGAGGGAGGAGGGTTCAGGATGGGGAACACATGTATACCTGCGGCGGATTCATTTCGATATTTGGCAAAACCAATACAATATTGTAAAGCTTAAAAATAAAAAATTTAAAAAATTAAATAAAAAGCATTAAAAAAAAAAAAAGAATTTCCTTATTTGGTTATCAAAGACAGAGGTCATCTACTTGCCCTAATGAATAACTGGTAACCTTCAAGGTTAAGGTCATTTACACATGGTCTTTCCCAGCATTTATCAATGTATGTCCTCCTGAAAAGAAATGTCATTGCTTGTCTGTGTGTCCTTAACGATATGGTCATTCCCAACCCTCCATCTCTTAGCGCTCGTCCCAGATCTTCCTACGTTCTAGCCACATTCATTTTTCAGTTTGGGTTTTTTGTGTTTTTTTTTAGTTAGCCGGATTTGTGCCTCCTCTGGAATGACTTTTTCTTCCTAATCGCCTCCTGCCCACTTCCCCATCCAGTTTAATCATTCTCTGCTCTTCAAACCTCACCCTCAAAGCACACGTCATTTGTTCGGTGACAGTGCCTTCTCTGTTGCCATAGAGCCCTGTCCACACCTCCCTTGGGAAACGGTGATGCTTCATCATTACCATGACCTGCCTTCCGTGAAGCCACTCCTGGCCAGGACTCCTGGCCTATTTGTGCTGTAATTTTATGTTCTCCTCTCCAGACTGAAGCCCCAGCATCTGGAAGGCACTCAGAGGATGCTTGGTGGTTTTCATACCTGGGTTATCAATGAACGGTGCCGGGGCAACATTTTACCAAAAAACAGTCATAGAGTTGCATGTCAGGTGTGTAAGACATTGGTGTCTTCACTCCTCTTCTACATCATTCTCTTTCTCTTTAAAAATACCGTCATTTTCAATGTGTTTGTGTTTGTTAGTTTCAGGTGTACGGCAAAGTGATTCTAATATGTACATATGTATATGTATGTGTGTGTATGTATACATATATATATACACACACACACATATATATATGCTTTTGAATTGTGATATTGGAGAAGACCCTTGAGAGTCCCTTGCACTGCAAGGAGATCCAACCAATCCATCCTACAGGAAATCAGTCCTGAATATTCATTGGAAGGACTGAGGCTGAAGCTGAAACTCCAATACTTTGGCCACCTGATGCAAAGAACTGACTCCTTGGAAAAGACCCTTATGCTGGGAAAGATTGAAGGTGGGAGGAGAAAGGGATGACAGAGGATGACATGGTTGGATGGCATCACCGACTCAATGGACATAAGTTTGAGTAAACTCTGGGAGTTGGTGATGGACAGGGAGGCCTGACGTGCTGCAGTCCATGGGATTGCAGAGCCAAACATGACTGAGCGACTGAACTGAACTGATATATACGCTTTTTCAGATTCTTTTCCCTTATAGATTATTATAAGATATTGCCTATAGTTCCCTGTGCTATACAGTGGGCCATTGCTGCTTATTTTATATACAGTAGTGTGTATCTGTTAATCCCAAACTCCTAATTTACGTGGCCTGCTGACTTTCCCCCATGGTAACCATTTCTATGTCTGTGAGACTTCTTCTGTTTTGTAAATAGGTTCATTTGTATCATTTATAAATTCCACATATAAGCAATATCATATGATACTCATCTTTCTCTGTCTGACTTACTTCACTTAGTATGATCACCTCTAGGCTCATCCATGTTGATTCAAATGACAATATTTTCTTACTAAAATATCAAATTTAGAATAAAATGAAAGGAACTATACATTAATATCCATTTACCAATAACCTCAATTCTACCACTAATGTTATGCTGCTGCTGCTAAGTCACTTCAATCGTGTCTGACTCTATGCGACCCCAGAGATGGCAGCCCACCAGGCTCCCCTGTCCCTGGGATTCTCCAAACAAGAACACTGGAGTGGGTTGCCATTTCTTTCTCCAATGCATGAAAGTGAAAAGTGAAAGTGAAGTTGCGCAGTTGTGTCCAACTCTTCACAATCCCGTGGACTGCAACCTACCAGGCTCCTCCGTCCATGGGATTTTCCAGACAAGAGTGGGGTGCCATCGTCTTCTTCAAATGTTATGCGCCTCTTACCAAATATTTCTCTAATCACTTCTGTATCTGTTAATTCATCTTATTTTGTTGATGCATTTAAAAATAAACTGCAGGCATCAGTAACTCCCCCCTAAATACTGCAGCATGCTTATTACTAAGTAGAATTCCATATCTTTTTTTCCTATTGAGGCAAAATGTACGTACACTACATGTATAAGTAGCAATGGTACTTTCTTCATTTTAAAAAAATACACAAAACACTGAAAAAGAGTGGCTGTATGTATGTGTGTGTGACTGAATCACTTTGCTGTATACCTGAAACTAGCACATTGTAAATCAAGTCTTCCCTAACAGAAGACAGAAATGGAAGAAGAAAAAGTACAGACGCTACGACACAGAACATGACCCACCAAATGCGGGACATTCCTGTCACCCCATAAAGTTCCTTCACATCCTCCCTGTCACGCCTTCCATCCAAGGCAACCACAGCTCTGATCGTTTTTGTCATCAGAGATTAGCCTTCGGTGTGGTAGGACTTCTCATAAGTGAAGTCATGCAGCGTGCTGTTACGCGTGTGGGTCTTTCCCCTCAGCCCAGCATTTCTGAGGCTCCTCCGCAGTGTTGGTGTGTCGGTCTCCTCCGCCTCTTTACTAATGAGCAGTGTTCCATCGCGTGACTGTCACTCAGACTCTTGCCTGTTCTCCTCCTGGTGGTCCCCTGGGCCGTCTCCAGGCTTTGGATAATATTACGAATAAAGATGCTGTGACTTTTTTTTTTTTGCAATTTTTATTAAGTAAAAAGTCATTTCTTTTGGTGAATTACCAAGAATTTCTATGTTTGGGGTAGGTATATATTTAAATGTATGGGAAGTTGTCAGACTTTCAAAGTGATTGTACCATTTTCTACTCTCGTCAACAGTGGTTAGGAATTTCAGCTGCTCTGTAGTCTCATCAGCTCTTGGTATTGTCAGATTATTAATTTTAACCATGCTAATGGGTGCACCCTTCACCTTTTAAATGCCTGGAATCCATCACCAGACTAAATCAGTGTCTAGAAAGTCCACATTTCCACATGTATGTGTAATTTTAAATTTTTGTTTCCATTTTAAGTAATTTTATTACCCAGTTATTTTCTTCAGGAGAACAGTTTTTATAATGACAAACTCATTATTAACTAGACATTTTGAAAATGTCATACAAATTGCTGTGAATAATTAAATATAAAACCTAGAAATGGTGCATGGCATCCAAGAGAAGCAGAATTCATAGCAAGATCTGGGAGAATTGCTGCAAAATTGTCATACATGTAATGGCTTTACTGCATCACTGTGTACAGATGACCACTGGGAGAAGTTGCATTCTTTGTCTCAGGACTGACAAAATGTAGGCTTTGGAGCCCAAGCACCTGATTGGTTCTTATTCATCCTGCTCATTTATACTTCTTATTCCTCCTACTTCTATGACTACTTCATATTCACCCTATGTACACTATATTTACTACTACTCCACTGTTTTTCAGTCACTAAGTCGTGTCCAGCTCTCTGTGACCCCATGGACTGCAGATCACCAGGCTCCTCTGCCCTCCACTATCTCCAAAGTTTGCTCAGATTCATGTCCATTGAGTTGGTGATGCTATCCAACCATCTCGTTCTCTATACTACTATATCTACTACTTCGTATTCATACTACTTCTATAACTCTCAGAAAGTTACTTATCAGAAGCCATTGCTTCTGGTTCTCCATCTGTAAAATAAGAATAACAGTAGTACCTCCTCGTAGGATTGTCGTGAGGACTAAATGAATTACTGCATGTAAAACAAGACCTCACATATTCTTTGGTTTTGGTGGATGCTGTGCTGTGCCCCACAGATCCTGGTGGGACCCTCTTCCTTCAGCTGCCAGTAGCATTGCTTCCAGAAATGAAGTAGCTCAAATCTCCCAGCAATTGCCCTTGATTAAAGGATGCTGCCCCCACCAGGGCACTTGACCTCCATGAGGGCAGCCCACATCCAATGGCTGGTCCATGTAGGGGTACGAACGCCTGGCTAGCTTGCCTCTGTGTGGAGCATCTCTTAAGTGCCACCCAGCTCCAGAGCTCACCTATCATATATATTCCTTTTATTTCATCCTTACTTCTACTGCTTTAGTTCATCCCCCAATCAGTTGTTGCCAAGATTAATCTAAAAGCTTCATAGCTCATTTCCTTGTGTCCAGGTCCAGCCCCTTCTAATCCATATTCATCTCTTTTGCTGAAATAATCTTTTCTGAAATGCCAGTCTAATCATGTCACCTTCCTGCTTGAAATCATTTAATGAATTCTTATTGCCTTAAGAACAGAATCCAAAATTTCTCAGCACAGAATAGGAAACTGTCAAAATCTAGTCAATGTCTATCTGTGTAGGTTTAAATCTTACCTCTCCCTTACCAATTCTTCAGCACCACAATTCAAAGCATCAAAAGCATCTTCAGAGTCCCTTGGACAGCAAGATCAATCCAGTCAACCCTAAAGGAAATCAACAATGAATATTCATTGGAAGGACTGATGCTAAAGCTGAAGATTCAATACTTTGGCCACCTGATATGAACAGCCAACTCATTGGAAAAGACCCTGATTCTGGGAAAGATCAAAGGCAGAAGGAGAAGAGGGTGGCAGAGGATGAAATGGTTAGATAGCATCACTGACTCAATGGACTTGAGTTTGAACAAATTCCCAGAGATAGTGAAGAACAGGGAATCCTATTTTTCTGTAGTCCATGGGGTCACAAAGAGTGGGACATGATTTAGTGACTGAACAACAACAGTAAAACCATTGTTTATTTCTGAACCATTCTTGAAGCTAAAGGTTTCAATGTGACTTAACATCAGTTCCTTTGCTATGATGGTGATATTAAAGTCTTAAATTCAGTGCTGTATTTTTCCTGAAGTTGCATTCACCATTAAAACTCTTTTTCCAATAGGGATCTGATAGCCTGTAGTATATTTACATTGAGTTAGAGGAGAGGAAAAGGGTTATAGGAATGATGTTCAAGCTTTTCCCCAAGTACCTTTTCTGTCTTTTTTTCTTTTTTTATGGGAAATAGTGTGAAGGAGAGAAATGTGACTAATGAATTTCTACCTGTGTGCTCATAAAGATTTATATGCTGGGCTGAATGCTATTACTGACCAATCAAATTGCTCAGCTACTCCTACCCATTTCATGAAAGTTAATAAGATCCTCACTGCAGCACTGGTGCAAAAATAAAAACTGATTTATGAAGAAGGTTGATTTTTTGTACCAGTCACTCAGCTCTATTTTCCTTATATATATGGGGAGGATGGGTAAAGACTATTAATACGTTGTAACCCTAAGAGTATCTCAACCACCTGTCTGCTGTGAGGTCACAATGCAGTTGCATTGCTATCCTGTTCTTGGTACCTACAGTATCAAAAATAAAAGTGATTGCAGATAAGGCCAGGGACATGGTCAACTAGTAGTTTAATGTTGAGCAATTCAACTAATGTTTCTAAGTTTAAGCTTTGAATCTGAGTCTTTTATTTACACAGTTTTTTTTTTTTTTAAGGGCAGCCAAAGAAATAAAAATCATACAGATGAAAAATCAGGGAGATGGAAAGAGGTAAACTTATTCTTTGCAGATGATATGATTATTTCTGTACAAATAGTCATGATTTTCAAGTGAATCCAGTTAGTAAGATCATAAAGTGTAGTGTTGATATTCAAAAATCAATTGTATTTCTGTAATAACAGCAAACAGTTGGATGACAAAAATGCTACTTGCAATAGCATTAAAAAGATGAAATAACTAGAGATAAATGTAAGTTAGTAACTGAAAAATCTGTGCCATCTAAATTATGAAACATTGCTGAGAAATAATAAAAAGACCTAAGATAGTGAAGGGAAAGGCACTACTGATTAGAGACTCACACTGTTAAGATGTCAGTCTTGCCCAAGCTGATCTTAAGATACAAGTCCATTCCAAACTCCAACAGGCTTCGTTGTAGAAACTGGCAAAGCTCTTTCTAAAATTTATTCAGAAATGAAAGGACCTAGAATGCCAAAATAATTTTCAAGAAGAAAAAGAAAGTTGGAGAACACTATCTGACTTACAAGCTCACTAAGAAGCTGCACCATCAAAACCAAAAGGATTGGTGCTAAGGACAGATGTAGACGGGGTTCCCTGGCAGTTCAGTGGTCAGGGCTTGGTGCTTACATGACTGGGGCCCTGGCTTGATCCCTGGTTGGGGAATTGCAGTCTTGCAAGCTGTGAGGTTCAGCAAAAAAAAAGAAAGACAGCCATATAGATCAATGAAACAGAACAGAGACCAGAAATAGATCCACGTCTATATACAGCCAAATGAATTTCAACAAAGATGTCAAGGTCATCAGTGCAGAAAAAATAGAGATAGATGTGAATTCCAAGTGGTACCTTCAGCACTGAGAAGGTAGTAGCGAAAAAGAACACAGCATCTTCAAGGAAGAGGGAGTGAAATGGCATGATGCATCAGTTCAGTTCAGTTCAGTTCAGTTCAGCTGCTCAGTCATGTCCGACTCTTTGAGACCCCATGAATCGCAGCATGCCAGGACTCCCTGTCCATCACCATCTCCTGGAGTTCACCCAAACTCACATCCATTGAGTCAGTGATGCCATCCAGCCATCTCATCCTATGTCGTCCCCTTCTCCTCCCACCCCCAATCTCTCCCAGCATCAGAGTCTTTTCCAGTGAGTCAACTCTTCACATGAGGTGGCCAAAGTACAGGAGTTTCAGCTTCAGCATCAGTCCTTCCAATGAACACCCAGGACTAATGTCCTTTAGAATGGACTGGTTGGATCTCCTTGCAGTCCAAGGAACTCTCAAGAAGTTTTTCTTGAGAAAAACTTTTTCTTTCTCCAACACACAAGCATAAATGAATCCAAAGCTGGGTATAGGGAGTAAGAGGCTTAACAAAAAGACATGTGAATGTCTCTGGATGCTTCCAGTCCCAGCAAGGTACTACATCTATACAATAATCATTCATAAATGTAATTCTTCAGTAGCTGTGCAGCAGCCGTGAGAATAAATCCTTCATTTTCTCTCACATTTACATCCCTTAGTAAAATCTTTGCTTCTCAGAGTGCACAAACTACACCAGCTCCAAAAAGCTCCTTCCAGGGGAACAATTTAAAAAAGGAAAGAAGTGAGAGAGCAATTAAAATAGAGGAACCACAACTTCCACTTCCTATGCTGAGCCATAGATGGTAAGGGGTGTTAACTTAGAAGAAGAAGACAAAGACAAAGATAGAATATTGTGTTGCTCAGGGTTTCCCAGAGAAACAGAGTCAATAATATGGATGGAGCTATGTGTCTATAGACGGATATAGATACATGCCAACAGACTTCTTATAAAGGAATGAGTTACAGGATTATGGAGGCTGACAGATCTCAAGAACTTCATGGTGAGTGTACAAGCTGGAGACCCAGGATGGGTTCGAAAGCAGTAAAGAGCTGAAACAATCGCTCTTTGATTTCCTCTGCCTAAGGTTTCCCTTTTTCTGATCCCCCCATTTTGTTATTTTGACAAGTCCTGTCTAAAGGCAGGAAAGAGCTGAAGTCCTTGTTCAATGGCAGGCAGGCAGGAGAAATTCTCTCTTACTTCACAGTGTACGGAGGACTAACAGGATCAACTTTCACGCCCCCAACTGACTGAGTGAGGCCCACCCACACTGGGAGAGCAGTCTGCTTTGCTAAGTCCCACCATTCTAATAATAATCACACCCTGAACACTCTCACAGACACACTCAGAATAATGTTTGACCAAATGTCTGGGCAGCCATGATCCAGTCACATTGACCCATGAGAGTAACCATCCCAGATGTTTTGGGGTATGGGTTGTTGTTGTTATGTTGGTAGTTGCTAAGTCATGTCCAACACTTTGCACCCTAAAGACTGTAGCCCACCAGGATACTCTGTCCATGGAATTCTCCAGGCAAAAATACTGGAGTGGGTTACCATTTCCTTCTCCAGGGGATCTTCCTGACCCAGGAATCAAATCCATGTCTCCTGCATAGAAGGCAGATTCTTTATTGGGTTATGGGTACTGACCTTATATTCTAAAATAGAGTTCTGTGAGTGGATCATTTAGCATGAGACTTATTTTCACATTCTCCAGCTCTGTGTATAGATTTTACACAGGAAGTAAAAAGGAAAACTAAATATTCTTATCGTTTGATGCTGAAGTGAAAAGAACTATCATAACTCCAGAAAGGACTTCAGTCCCCACCCCAAACCCCAGGGAGGAGGGAGATTCTGGACCCAGACTGGGGCCTGGTGATCACACGTACACCTGGTGATTGAGACAAAAACGAGCTCATCCATGAAGGGGAAACAGGAAATGATCATTTTATGAGATTTTGTACACTTACAGCTTCATTAAGCTCCTGTTTCACCCGCCTCCAAAGTTTAATCACCCTTCCTGGGAGAGAAGTTATGTTTGTTTTCATGAGAATTTCCTCTGTCTCTGCTGATTTCCTGGGAATAGATGGTGACGGTAGTCCTATAAAATATTGAATTCTGTGGGCTTTACTTTCCTAGGATTATCTGAATACTTCTCTCCTTCAAGACCAATTTTGAGTCTAACATCTAGGAAACCTTACAACCATAGACCTGTCTGCCTGGTAAGGAAGGTCAAGTCTTCTAGAACTTGTGGTCTGTGCATTTCACCTTGACACTTGATTGTAAAAGTCTTCAGTTTCTCCAACTTTTCTTATGGTTAAGTAGTTCCAAACAGACAGAAAAGGTCTCGAAATAGTTTTGTTTTTGAAACCTCATTCCTTGTGCCTGTACTTCTCCCATATCTCATTTTTCCTTCTTCGTATCCCCCACGTGGCATTAAATTTCTGATCATAAGGATAAAAGAACACATGGGGCCACCCTGTGGATGGCACAAGAACCAGCTTCAAAATGGGTTCTCTTTCTTCTTTTTCTGTTGCCACCACTCCAATCCAAACGAGCAAGAGGATCCTGCCATGGTCTCCTAAGTGGTTCCACCCGCCTCTCATGCATTCCCTGCTTATCCTATTACAGTCAGTCAGTTCAGTCACTCAGTCGTGTCTGACTCTTTGCGACCCCATGAACTGCAGCACACCAGGCCTCCCTGTCCATCACCAACTCCCAGAGTTTACCCAAACTCATGTCCATTGAGTCAATGATGCCATCCAACCATTTCATCCTCTGTCCTTCCCTTCTCCTCTCGCCTTCAATCTTTCCCAGCATCAGGGTCTTTTCCAATGAGTCAGCTCTTCCCATCAGGTGGCCAAAATATTGGAGTTTCAGCTTCAACATCAGTCCTTCCAATGAACACCCAGGACTAATCTCCTTTAGGATGGACTGGTTTGATCTTCTTGCAGTCCAAGGGACTCTCAAGAGTCTTCTCCAACACAACAGTTCAAAAGCATCAATTCTTCATTGGACCTTGCTTCTATCACCAGTCACATCCACAACTGGGTGTTGTTTTTGCTTTGGTTCCATCCCTTCATTCTTTCTGGAGTTATTTCTCCACTGATCTCCAGTAGCATACTGGGCACCTACCAACCTAGGAAGTTCATCTTTCAGTGTCCTATCTTTTTGCCTTTTCATACTGTTCATGGGGTTCTCAAGGCAAGAATGCTCTTGATTAAAACTTTAGAAGGTTTATCCCATCAATTTTAGGACAAAATCCAAGCTTGCTAGTCTGGCCTATAGGGGTCTGCATAATCTGACCTCTTATCATCACCAGTGAACTTAACCCTCCTGCTACTGCTTCTGCTAAGTCACTTCAGTCGTGTCCGACTCTGTGCGACCCCATAGATGGCAGCCCATTAGGCTCCTCTGTCCCTGGGATTCTTCAAGCAAGAATACTGGAGTGGGTTGCCATTTTCCTTCTCCAATGCATGAAAGTGAAAAGTGAAAGCGAAGTCGCTCAGTCGTGCCCAACTTCTAGCGACCCCATGGACTGCAGCCTACCAGGCTCCTCTGTCCATGGGATTTTCAAGGCAAGAGTACTGGAGTGGGTTGCCATTGCCTTCTCTGAATCCTCCTACCATAGGAAAAAAAAAAAAAAAAGGATCTCTCAGTCATGTCTGACTCTTTTGCAACCCCAAGAACTGTATCCCACTAGGCTCCTCTGTCCACTGGGTTCTCCAGGCAAGAGTACAGGAGCAGGTAGCCATGCTGTCCTCCAGGGGATCTTCCCAACCCAGGGATCAAACCCAGGTCTCCTGCATTGCAGGTGGACTTTTTACCATCTAAGCCACTGAAGTTCAGTTCAGTTCAATCACTCAGTCGTGTCTGACTCTTTGCAACCCCATGGACTGCAGCACACCAGGCCTCCCTGTCCATCACCAACTCCCAGAGCTTACTCAAATTCATGTCCATTGAGTCAGTGATGCCATCCAAGCATCTCATCCTCTGTCATCCACTTCTCCTCCTGCCTTCAATCTTTCCCAGCATCAGGGTATCTTCAAATCAGTCAGTTCTTCACATCAGGTGGCCAAAGGATTGGAGTTTCAGCTTCAACATCAGTCCTTCCAATGAATGTTCAGGACTGATTTCCTTTAGGATTGACTGGTTGGATTTCCTTGCAGTCCAAGGGACTCTCAAGAGTCTTCTCTTAGAGTATAGATTATTGGTAATCTATAATCTGCATGCAAACCATAAGTACCATGGTCTCCCTGATCTCTTAGCTCCATCTTCTCAACTTGGAAAGCTTCCTGGTTTATACCCGTTCCTCTCCTTCACATCGCTGACTCTCCAGGGCAAGAGAGTTGCTCTGTGACTCCTCTTCTCTAGGGCAAGAATCCAGGATGATGATAGGGATCTTGTTTATTTCCCATGTCTCAGGGATCACTGTCCAGCTCTGCTTGATGCCCCAAACCTCCAAGCCGTTGTCTCTTGGACCTTTTTCTGCTTTTCAGTTTCCCAGTCAGGATGGTAAATCCAGTCTCTATGAAACCATCTTGGTCATCAGCAGATAGCTCATTGACTGAATCCATACAGCCTTTTAAAAAGTTGTGATGTCATTGACAAAGTATCACATTCACCCTCTAACAGTGTACACTTCAGTGGTTTTCAACACATTCGCAGGATATTTATTATATTCAGTATTACCATTAAGGCCAAAACATTTTAATCACCAGAAAAAGAATTTCCATCCCCTTTATTTTTTCCTTTTCTTCTTTTATTTAAAAAAAAATTTTAAAAAATATGTATACCTATGGCTGATTCATGTTGAGGTTTGACAGAAAACACCAAAATTCTGTAAAGCAGTTATCCTTCAATTAAAAAATAAATTAATTAAAAGCAAAAACAAAAAATAATGTATTGGAGTAATGTTGATTTATGATTGCAGTCATCTCCATTACATTCTCCTCCCAGTGCCTCACACCTGAAATCTACTTTCCATCTCTGAGACTCGCCTGTTGTGGACAGGGCGTGTAAACTGCTTCACGGGACATATGGGCTCTGCTCCTGGCTTCTTTCAGCAGAGTCGACAGAGTTGTCAGCGGCCTGCTGAGTGTTGACGGTGACCCAGCCCACAGTGAGACCCTCAGTAGAGCCCAGAGATGTAGCGTCTCCAACAGCACCTCTCTGCAGAAAAGAATACAAACTTTACAAGAGGTACTCATGAAACAAACATCACAACAACGGCCGACAGCAACCCCGGAGCCTGGAGGACGGGATATCTGACTCCCAGAGTCGCCACATGGTATCACTTAACAGAATCCATTTTCCATAAGGGGCTTCCCAGGTGGCGCTTAAAGAATCTGCCCGCTAATGCCAGACTTAAAAGACGTAGGTTTGATCCTTGGGTTGGGAAGATACCCTGGTGGAGGAAATGACAACCCAGTCCAGTGTTCTTGCTGGGAGAATCCCATGGACAGAGAAGCCTGGTGGGTCCATGAGGTCACAAAGACTCAGACATGGCCGAACATCTCACCGCTTTTTCAATAAGACCCAGGAGGCCTGTAAAAAGGCCGGAAGAAAGGGCAGAGCCTCAAGATCAGCCAGAAGCAGGAGCCCAGCGCCTTCCATGTCTCTCCTGTGTACTCAGGCGTGTTCACTCCCACATGCGGACATCTAGATCCCCAGGAATATACCAGAACCTCCTCAAGCCTCTCTGGACACCACCTATTCCCAGATTCCCCTTTTGAGGTTTTTTTTTTTTTTTTTGGCCTGCCATTTGGCCACTAATTATTTGTTTGTGTATTCCCTAAATGTTTTTGATACATGCCCCTTTGAAAGGCTTTAGGTGCCAGGCAGGCTCTAAATCAGGTAATAAAAACAGCCACCACCCAGGGGATATCTTCCAGAAGACCACCCGGTGTGTCAAGTAATGAGATTCTCTGGGCGAGAAGCTATGAAGGGACTTTAACCCCGTGGTGCCCACTGCACGACTCTGAGGCTCCCGGTCCTCACTGTGATGAGTTCTCGGTTTCCCAGGCTACTGCAGAGCCACAGACAGGAAGCCGGAAGAGAATATATGACAATACCACAGAGGCGTGCTGATTTTACTGAGACTGGGCTGTTTTTCTTAAGTAAAGTCTCCCGGAATTGCTGCAAGCCTTTCGTTGATTTTTCAAAGCTGATTTTGACATTTTTTGCCAGTTTCCTTGATGCTTTTATGGAGCAGAGAATTCCAAACCTCCAAAGGAAAAGCTGAATTGTGCACTTCGTTGCTTAATATCTTTCTCCCCTGCTAGAATGTGGTCTCCACGAAACAGGACATCTCTCTTGTTTAAGACAGCACTTCCAGGGCAAACTAATGTGACTTGGACAAAACAGGGGGGCCATAAATACTTTTAAGTGGATAAATGGGTGGATGGATGGAAGGGCAGTCTCCCTATAATGAAGCACATGGACTGTGACCTCAGCACCCGGTTGCCTTTCCATCCATTTGCTTTTTCTCTCCAGCCAATAACATCCACTCCCTAAGGCTCACACCCTCACTCAAGGGTCTTCATTTTACCCCAGCCCTCAATGCAGAAGGATCACCAGCAGCTGCACCAAAGCTACACCCAACACAATCCAGCATCTAATCATGAGCAACCTTTAACTGCACTTCACAGAGCAACAGAAAGCACATCTTTAGGATGGAGTTTTTGCATCAGTCCTTCATTCGGGTGCCCTAGAGCCTCTTAAATCTTAGCATGCATGCTCAGTCACTCAGTCGTATCTGACTCTTTGCAACCCTTTGGACTGTAGCCCACCAGGCTCCTCTGTCCATGGAATTCTCCAGGCAAGAATACTGGAGTGGGTTGCCATTCCCTTCTCCAGGGGATCTTCCAGATCCAGGGGTCAAACTGATAGCTTACGGTGAATGATGTTGGATTCGTGATCTCCAAAGAAGATTTAACTTTGGGACCAGGGACCAGGCTTGATTACTCAAGACCTTTTGCATTGCAGAGTTTTATTAAAGTATGAAAAGGGACAAAGAAAGCTTCAAACAGAGACCTCAGAAGGGGGATGGAGAGTGCCTGCTTGCTAGTGTTAGCAAGGAAGTTATATACTCTTTTAATTGGTTATTCCAGTAAATCAAAAGAATGTGTCAAGGTTGGAAAGATCTTACTAGACCCACTCCCACAATTTATATTTTAAAACAACAGGATTAGAACTTAACAACAGAAAGATCTTACCAGACCCACTCCCATAATATACATTCTAAGATAACAGGATTAGTCAGAAGGTTTTCAGGAAGAAGAGACTGTCCTCCAGCAGGAGCAGGCAGATTCTTCACCATCTGAGCCACCAGGGAAGCCCCTAAATCTTAGCAATACATCTTCAATACATCTTTAAAAGTCAGTTTTCAGCTTTGCTGAGATTACACAATGCATCTGTTAATGAACCACTCCCATCCTGCTGCCAGTTGCCACTGAATATTTTCGAGAAAAGCCTCTGGATAGGAGAAGGGTTTTCTGCTGTTCCTGTTGGGAGGCTGAAGGGGTGGGGGGTGGCTCTGGCTATAGCCTCACATGCCCTAGTTCCTGGAGTGGAATCTCCCTCACTTTCCCCTAAAGGCTTCCACTGAGTTGGAAGATCATTTACTTGACACGAAGGATGCTCCTATCTCTCTCCCAGTCCTCATTCCCCTGATGGTGCCCTTGACCTGATTTTCCAGGCCCTATTCATTCTCCACAGTGGAAAAAAAAAAAAAAAAAACAGACTCTTCTTTGTTCGCTAGAAACCAGAAATAGGCAGGGGGAGAGGGTTAGCACAGGATTCTGAAGTTGAAATCACACTATTCATATGGAACCTGATCCTTGGGGAAAATCAAGCCTGTCCATGCATGAACACACAGAATGTGTCCCAAACTGGCTTAAGCTTGTCTTATTTGACTTGCACTAGCCGTTGAGAGAAACGAATGCCCTCTTCAGATCACCATATGGGATGCCAGTGCCTGAAACATGCAGGTTGCCTCCTCCAGCAGCTCCCCTCTTGACGAGCTCTGACATTCTCACGAAAAAAGAACTGCCTGTGCGGCTTTGAGTTGCAGTGTCTGTTCTTGCTTTAGCGCTGACTATTGCTTTGAGTGGCTCCATTCTCAATCCGCTGCTGGGAATGCTTTCAAGGGTGAAAATGAGCCTCTATCAGATGCCCTCGAGGCCTGGGGCCTGAGGGTGGTCATTCGGTGGGTCTTTGAATCTCCTGGATGGATTTGCAAAAGTTTGTGAATATTATGTTTGCTAATTTCAAGATGGGGTCTGTAACTTTGCCCTTCAAAGGGGCCCAGCATTCAAAGGACATTAAGAACCAGTAGTTTACATCGTTGGAAATGGTCAGTTGTTTATTTAACTTTTCCAGCCTGCTTCTGGCATTGAGCTTCTCTGGGGGCTCAGATGGTAAAGCGTCTGCCCACAATGAGGGAGAGCTGGGTTTGATCCCTGGGTGGGGAAGATCCCATGGAGAAGGAAATGGCAACCCACTCCAGTACTCTTGCCTGGAAAATTCCACGGACTGAGGAGCCTGATCGGCTACAGTCCATGGGGTCGCAAAGAGTCGGACACGACTGAGCGACTTCACTTTCACTCTGGCATTGACCCAGCTCACGGCCCTTCTCCATGCCCTCCCCAGACATCTAAGCTCAGCCTGAGAAAGGTGCTCCTTTGCCTCCTGCTTCTGAGAACCACCCCCGCCCCTGCCTCCCCGCCAAATGTTCCTTCTGTAGCTGGTCTTAAAGCGTTCTCGTTTCTCTCCTGAGTAACTCTCAGCAGCCAACTGAAGAAGGAAAACTCCAGTCTCCGTGTTCTGAGACCCTCACACAAGGGCAGCATGCACGTCTCCTCCTGGAAGAGCAGCCTGGCACTTATCCGATGCTGCCTCCAACAGTGGCCCCCAACCTTTTTGGCACCAGGGACCAGTTTTGTAGAGGATGCCGATCTTGGTAGATGGAATGGACAGACCTAAGTGGAGTCGTGATGGGAAAAAGCCAAAGGGATGACAGGGCTGTTGGAGGGAGAGGCAGGAGAAGGACTAAGCCTGCGTGTGACCTTCAAGGATGACTCAGCAGTCACATTAAAGTCTCAGGGGAATCAGGGTAGGATGGGGCAGGAGCCTATATGTGGACCTGTAGAAACAAGTAGAAGTTGGGATGAGTTCTTGGCTTTAAGCTTTACTCCCCCGAAGATCTAGAACCCACGTTTAAATGGGAAGTGGCGTTTCTGGCTCCGCTTTCCATGGCCCTTAGGCTCTTTTATGGCCGAACTTCAGTAGCAGCACCTGAGTGAAGGTGCTGGAGGACACGCAGATGGATCAAACAGGTTTTTGCAGAATTTCCCCACCATCTCCCCAGCAGCTTCTGCCAAATGTGATCTGTTCAGCTTACAGAGTTTACAGCAAAAAAGAGCCGCTGTGTGCAGTGCTTTCCATGTAAGTAAAAAATGTGTTTCTCACCCTCCGGGGAGATGCCCAGCATCACAGGCAACCAAGAGACTGGTCAGAAGTGACAGAAATGTCTCCACATTCCTCATCCCAAACGGACTCCATCTGAGAAGAGAATTCTCTGGCCCAGGGGCCCTCCTTGGCATGTCAGTGTTCCCATCTGTTTTTACTTCCTTCTGGCTATGACAGAAATAGGGAAAGGAAATCATGTCTCCTAAGAACCAGGGCTTGTATTATCTCTTCAGTATAACTATTGGTTTCTTACCCTCAAGCCATTTTTCAAGAAACCCTTAGAGTGCCCTAGCCTGCAGGAAATAAAAACTCTGAAATATTAATAATTTAAGCAAGAAGGAATGGCATTTAACCTTTCTGCTTCTGTATCTGGGAGAGGTTTAAATTAACAAGAGTGAACTTCATTGATAAGCTTGGTCACATGGTCGGGATTCTACAACACTTAAGAAGTCAGGAAGTTTAGTGCTTTCAGATCCATTCCAACATTAAATAAAGAACCTCCAGCCAAATTTTGCCCATGAGCAAAATTTAATGAGCTGGGTAAGAATGATTTCTAATTAGTACATTAATTAATTTTTATGTAAAGAGATTTTCTGTAGTAACTGGGAACAGTTTATTCTCCGGAGCAGAGATAAATTGCCTTATTTATGATGTTCATTTATTTGGGGAATCTTCTTTTTTTTTTTTTTAATCATAAAAAAATTGAAGTAATCTTTGGTCCAAACTCTTTCCAAATTATCACACGGTTTCACTAATAGAATTGAACTGAAGGAGGTTTTATTATGCTAAGAATTAAATTTATTCAGGAAGATAAATTATAAAAGGACACACACTTACACAAACATGTGCACACATAAATGAAAATCTACCAAACAAAAGAATTCTTTAAAGGAGCAAATCTCTTCTCATTTTTTTTTTTTTTTTAGTATGACTCATGCTAAAATTTAGGCCTCGTAGGGGTTAGTGAAAGAGTCAATATTCTGAAACTTTGGAATGGCAGAATATCTGAAACATAAGTAGAATCATTAAATAACAGAGCAGAACACTTAAAACCACTTAATCATGATGCCAAATTCTTCTCCCACCCGTCACAGTTCAGTTCAGTTCAGTCGCTCAGTCGTGTCTGACTCCTTTTGACCCCTGCAGCACGCCAGACCTCCCCGTCCATCACCAACTCATGGAGTTTACTCAAACTCATGTCCATTGAGTTGGTGATGCCATCCAACCATCTCATCCTCTGTCATCTCCTTCTCCTCTCGCCTTCAATCCCTCCCAGCATCATAGTCTTTTCCAATGAGTCAGTTCTTCCCATCAGGTGGCCAAAGTATTGGAGTTTCAGCTTCAGCATCAATCCCTCTAATGGACACCCAGGACTGATCTCCTTTAGGATGGACTGGTCCAGCTCTCACAGGAGCCTGTTTTATAGATACGAAAACTTAGGGATAGACATGTGGATATACAACAAGTTCACATAATTTGTTGGTTAGGATTTGGCTGCATGTAAGACAGTGAAGGTCACTCAGTCGTGTCCGACTTTTTGTGACCCCATAGACTGTAGCCTGCCAGGCTTCTCCGTCCATGGAATTCTCCAGGCAAGAATACTGGAGTGGGTTGCCATTTCCTCCTCCAGGGCATCTTCCCGACCCAGAGATCGAACCCTGGTATCCTGCATTGCAGGAGGAATCTTCACCATCTGAGCCACCAGGCATGCTCATTAATACTGGCTTAAACGTATAAGGACATATTCTGTCCCACATAAAATAAAACATAAAAGAAAATAAATCCAAGATAAATAAATCTAGGCTGTTATGATGGTCCCGTGTTCCTTAAAAGTCCAGACTGGGGACTTCCTTGTTGCTCCAGTGGTGAAGAACCCACCTGCCGACGCAGGGGACACTGGTTTGATCCCTGATAGGGGAACTAAGATCCCGTATGTCGGGGCAACTAAGCCCGCACACCACAAAGTCACAACTAAGACCCAACACAGATAAATAAATAACTAGTTTTTCAAAGTCCAGGCTATTGGCAGCTTCCATTTCCACGGTTCCCCTCATGAGCTCAGGCGGGGCTGCAGCATTCCGTCCCCCGCCAGGCAGCAAAAGCCTGGAAGATGGAAGAGCAGAAAGGGGCGCACTCCACTCTGTCCCAGCCGAAGGAGTCTCTCAGATTCCCCGCCAAGGACACAGTGACACTCACAACAGTCATATGACTGTTCAGCCTGGGCTGAGAAATGTCACCGCTCACCTGAATGCATTGGTGGCCTAAACACATCCACGCATACACAATAACAGCAGCAACAGAAACTCCAAGACTATCATTGAAAGAGGAATTTTGCTAATAAGAAGGAGGGAAAATTTAATATTGTGCTGTGCTGTGCTTAGTCGCTCAGTAGTAACAGACTCTTTGAGACCGCATGGACTGCAACCCGCCAGGCTTCTCTGTCCATGGGATTCTCCAGGCCAGAACACTGGAGTGGGTTGCCCTGCCCTCCTCCAGGGGATCTTCCCAACCCAGGGATCGAACCCAGGTCTCCCACATTGCGGGCAGATTCTTTTACTGACTGAGCCACCAGGGAAGCCCCTGGTGGAGCTAAATTTAATATCAGGCAGATAATTGGTTTTTTGCCACATAACCAATTCACGTCAAAACTAAAATTCAGAGTTCTTAAATAGCAATTCTTTCTATGACAGAAAACCTGAGAATTGTTGGATTTAAAACTCCTTGCCTATAGTAAGAATCAAGAGCCAGACCTCAGAACTGATGACTCTTCTCTGCTGTCCCAGGAGCTGTCCTAGTGGCATTCAGGATGCCATTTCCTGGGGAGAAGCCTGACTTTTACAGCAGAAAGTCTGCTGGAAGCCCCAAGGCCGCAAGCCCATGACGGGATCTTGGTCACATCTTATATCCTTTGTGACCCTCTTAGCTTGTACCTGTGGAGCGGAGATGCCAACGCATAGACTGAAGGGGCAAGTCAGCTTCAGGACAAAATCCTGTTCCCCTTTCCAACAAGACTTACTCACCTCTTAAGCTGCTTTACGTGAATCTTGTGACGTTGCTGCTAAAAGCCCACTTAGATGTGATTTGTGATGCTCTTGGAAGCTTATTGTATAAAGTACACACACACACGTCACTTCCTCCTAAGAAACAAGGATGTTGAGACTGGAGAGCAGAAGAAAGATGAGAAAGAAAGAAGCTGCTCTTAAGAGTTTGTAGCAGCAAGTTAATGCATCATGTGTGCTCAGTCATGTCTGATTCTTTCTGACCCCATGAACTGTAGCCCACCAGGCTCCTCTGTCCATGGGATTTCCCAGGCAAGAATACTGGAGCGGGTTGCCATTTCCTCCTCCAGGAGATTTTCCCGACCCAGGGATCAAACCCACGTCCCCTGTGTCTCCTGCAAAGGCAGGTGGATTCTTTACCACCGTGCCACCTGGGAAGCCAAATAATTAATTAATTATCTGCAATTATTGCATAACCTGAGTTTTGAGAGTTTGTCCTTTAGCTAGTCAGGTGATGGTCTCCCAGAGAGGAAAGAAGGGAAATTATTCTTTTCCTATTTGCCGAGAGGAAAGGGAAATAGGGGAAAGAAAATTGACTATCAAGAGATGACAATAGACAAATGACTAAAAGCCTGAAAAAAAAAAAACCCTGAAAAACTATAAAATGCAAACATTGGGCTGACCAAGTAATTTCAAATGGCAAGGGCTTTGTTTGGGTGGATGTTTTCATCAATTTCAGTTCAGTTCAGTCACTCAGTCATGTCCGACTCTTTTCGACCCCATGGATTGCAGCATTCCAGGCCTCCCTGTCCATCACCAACTCCCAGAGTTTACTCAAACTCATGTCCATTGAGTCAATGACACATCCAACCATCTCATCCTCTGTCATCCCCTTCTCCTCCTGCCTTCAATTTTTCCCTCTTTTCTAAGGAGTCAGTTCTTCACATCAGGTGGCCAAAGTACTGGAGTTTCAGCTTCAGCATCAGTCCTTCCAATGAATATTCAGGACTGATATCCTTTAGGATTGACTGATTGGATCTCCTTGTAGTCCAAGGGACTCTCAAGAGTCTGCTCCAATACCACAATTTAAAAGCATCAATTCTTCAGTATTCAGCTTTCTTTATGGTCCAACTCTCACATCCATACATGACTCCTGGAAAAACCATAGCTTTGACTAGACGGACCTTTGTTGGCAAAGTAATGTCTCTGCTTTTTAATATGCTGTCTAGGTTGGTCATAGCTTTTCTTCCAAGGAGCAAGTGTCTTTTAATTTCATGGCTGCAGTCACCATCTGCAGTGATTTTGGAGCTCCCCCCCAAAATTAATAAATTTTATATTTACATCTTATAATTTATATTTTATAAAAATGTATTTAAAAATCTGCAGTGATTTTGGAGCCCCCTCAAACATAAATTCATCCATTTATTCACTCATTATTTCATACATTCAGCAAGCATTTCTGAGGAAGTTGACAACCCGACAGAAAGCTCTGTCCTAAGGACATTGTAATACAGTGGTGATGGTGGTGATGATGATGATGGTAATGAAGATGATGATGATGATGGTGGTGATGATGGAGGTGATGGCGATGATAGTGGTGTGATGATGATGCTAAAGAAGATGAAGATAACTATAAATACTGATGTCATACTAGCTATGTGCCAGACATTCTTCTAAGGATTTTGTTGAATTTTTTCATTTAATCTGCACATCAATTCCATGATTGGATGATTATTTTTATCCCTATTTTGCATATTTAGGGATCTGAGACATAGACGTGTGAGTCATCAGTTAAAGGTCATTCTGTTTTTATATAAACCTCCAAGAAAGCAGAGTAGTATATTGCAGTAGGTAACTTCCATGATGGCCCCGATGATCTCCACCTCTGATAGTCACGGTCTTGAGCAGACCCTTTCCCCAGGATAAATTTCTTGCAGCCGGTAGGATAACTGAATGTTGATTAGTCTCACTTCAGTCTTGCCAGTAGACTCTGACCCTTGTGAATTTTGATGAAGCAAGTTGCCATGTGCAGAAGGCCCACCTGATAAGACCTGGGGGTGGTCTCTGGTTCACAGTCAGCTAGAAACTGAGACCCTTTAGTCCAATAGCCTGAAAGGTACTGGATCCTGTCAAAAACCACATAAATGGACTGGAAGCTGATTCTTTCCTGGTTGAGACGTTGGACCTGGCTGACACCTTTACTGTAGCCTTTGAGAGCCTCTGACATGGAAGACTCAGCTAAGCCAGGCCATATTAGTGACCCTCAGAAACTGTGAGATTAAAAAAAAATACATTTAGTTTTAAACCACTAAGCTTGTAGTAGTTTGTCATGAATAAATAGGCATATAAATAATATGTGTACAATAAGGGGGCTTCCCTGGTGGATCAGCAGTAAAGAATCTACCTGCAATGCAGGAGACGTGATCTTGATCCCTGGGTCCGGAAGATCCCCTGGAGAAGTTAATGGCAACCCACTCCAGTATTCTTGCCTGGGAAATTCTATGGAAAGAGGGGTCTGGTGGGCTATAGTCCATGGGGTCGCAAAAGAGTCTACTTAGAGACTTAACAACGACCATGTGTATAACACTTTTCAGGAGAGTTCCCTCCAAAAAATCTAAAAGCAAAGGGAATACACATTAGAAGTGCAATTAATATCATTAGTGACAAAAAGTAGAAATTAAACTAGTATTAAGATACAGAACGGAGAAGGCAATGGCACCCCGCTGCAGTACTCTTGCCTGGAAAATCCCATGGATGGAGGAGCCTGGTAGGCTGCAGTCCGACTTCACTTTCACTTTTCACTTTCCTGCATTGGAGAAGGAAATGGCAGCCCACTCCAGTGTTCTTGCCTGGAGAATCCCAGGGACGGAGGAGCCTGGTGGGCTGCCATCTACAGGGTCGCACAGAGTCGGACACGACTGAAGCGACTTAGCAGCAGCAGCAGCAAGATACAGAAATATTTTATAAATTGCCAGGAAAAGCATAGTGAATTATATAACCTGCTTTGGAGAGGGCTTGAGGAAGTGGTACTAGAGTATTGTCTTTAGGGAAGAAATTTTGCACCATGTATTAAAACTTAAACTGGACTTTCTCTTTAAAGTTTTTAAATTTTTAAAGTTTTTTAAAATCTACACAGCAATTCTGCTTGTAAAATTTTTATCTAAATAAACAATTAGATTTTTGTATAGAAATATACCAAGGTGCAGCTCACTTAATAGTTTTGATTATATAATTAAAAACAATCTAACGTGGAAAACGATCCAAATATTTAGCAATTTGTTATTGAGTAAATGTTAGGACAACTCCAGACATAGAATTGTATGCCTTCCTTTGCATGTTTAAGGTAGGAAAAAACTGAATAACATCGAAAAATAATTATGATTTATTAAATCACAAAGTATCTTAAAAAGCAGACCTCACAGTGAATCTTTACTGTGTGAATTACATGTATATGGATGTAACATGCTCAGGGATGTGTATATGTAGCCTGAAAGTGAAAGTGTTAGTCGCTCAGCTGTGTCCAACTTTTTTCGACCGCATGGACTCCAGCCTGCCAGGCTCCTCTGTCCATGGAATTCTCCAGGCAAAAATACTGGAACGAGTAGCCAATCTCTTCTCTAAAGGATCTTTCCAACCCAGGGATCAAATCCCTGTCTCCTGCATTACAGGTGGATTCTTTACCATCTCAGTCACCAGGGAAGCCCACTCCTGGAGCAAAGGACTGAAACAATTTATATTAGGGTGGTTAAAGACACTCGCCCCACTGCCTCATTGCAGTGAGGCGAGTCGTCAATATTATGGATGGTTCTTATTTTCATGTTTGTTCTTTTCGGCATTTTCCACACGTAAAATGATTCTAGGTTGTTCTTGTAATTAGGAAAAAAGTAATGCATTATTGCTAATAATATAACTCACTTCATGATGCCAGACAGATGTGTTACTGAATGTTCATTTCTCTTTAATTTGTAGGCAGAAGACCCTGAAAAAATACATTGAAGCAAGAAAACGCTGATAATATATTGTCTCTGGTAAGTAATGAAGTTAATCTTTCATTTTACTCTTGATAGTTAATTTGCTTCAGCTCGTACGTTGCCTTGCCAATGAGTCAGTGCCTCACCATGGCTGTTGGAAGCAAAATGATATTTTGATTATGTTGGCTGTTGATAAGAACTGCTGACCGATTAATTATAAAGGGTATACAGTAATCAGAACCCATCCTATTCTAAAATATCGAGCACACAAATGTTCTTGCAAACTTCCCAGAGAAGAGACAATCTACAAAAATATGGAGCCAATTTACTGTCCAAGAGAGTTTCCCAGAATAAATCATTTATTGGTCACTGAAGCTTCAAAGTGATTCCTGGATGAAATGAGCAACTGAATACAGATCAACCTTGAATGTATGTCTCAGGCTCTCACAGAATCTTGCACAATTAGACCATTCATAGTATGCATTCCTCAGCAGGAAACTCTTTGATTCAATCAATCAATCAATTAAGGCTCTAGTAGATCAAAAACATGATTAATTAATGATTGCCTATAACACCAGTGACTCAGGGATAACTTGATTTTCTCAGGTTGTCTACCCATATGGAATGAATAGATCACGGTAGGGAGTTAAGTTGGTGACTATGGTGAGGGGCATGCAACGCTTTCTTTATCGCTGCTAAATTGGAGAAAACACTATACTCTGCACAAAAATAACCAACCACTCTGTGTGAGTTCTGTATAAAACAGGATGGCCCAAATGAGGGCCACGCTGAGGAACAATACCTTATCTAGTGAGAACCAACGCTGTCATGGGCTCGTCTGTGAAATACACACCAAAGGAAGAGACAAAGTAGTAAAGAACAGCTTGAACAGACTCTCAGAGATTTTTCAAGTCTGTAGTGAAATCCATGGGCCAAACAACACAGCTGATGCCTTCTAATGGGCCTTCAGTTCTGTATTATCATTTTTTATTTGTGTTACTTTCGTTGATTGCGTATTTTTGTAAGACTTGATCTCACATCCATTGTGCTTCTGAGACAGGGATGTGTTTCTCTGCTGTAACTTGAGTTATGGGCACAGAATGCTAGGATTTAGGGATTCAGCCCCAGCAGACACCCTCGGTCTCATCAGTGAGCCCTGGGGACACTGGGATGCCCCCATTTTTCTCTTTGAATGACACCACTTCTCAGAATAACTGAGCAGTCCCCAGGGACATAAGATCAGGTGGCAGATCTCAATACAAGGCAAGGCAAGGCAAGGCATGAGGTGGGGTTCACCATCCCAGTCGTCATGAAGGCTTACAGCATCACCTGATGATCTGATAAGAAGCACCGCACTGCTGAGATGAGCAGAGTGAATGGGCAGAGGTGCCAGACAGGCCATGGGCGGTCCCTCTCCAGGCCGGGACTTCTGCACGTCCTTCCTGCGATACCACCATGATTAAGGGCACCACCAGGGCCGAACTCCGCTGTGCAACTTCAGGGCCTAGTCACCTGGAACATGCTACGTTCTCTCTGAGCTGACGCAGCAAAACACAAACTGTTGCACCTGGGGCATACGGAAAGGGAACGTAGGTCATATGAAGTCTATGATTATTGTCGCTAATATACACTTTTTGACATTCTGGAAACGTCTGTGGGCCTTCTGCACACTCTGTAGGACATTGGAATAAATACTGGCTTGCTATTGGGTTGTGGATGGTGCAAGAATGGAACCTGGGAATTCCTAGCTGCTGTGTCACGGGCTCTGTGGAGTCCTGCCCTGAGTTGGCCCACAGGATTCTGCCAAGGTGAGTTTAGTAGATGCGTCTTGAGGTGGTGGGCATATTTCCCTGGCATCTATTTGGTGTGCCCTGTTTGTCTCCAGGTTTGGAGGGTATTGTCCATGAAATCTACACTCACCTGTTCTCTGCCCACCTCCTACAGTCTCAGGACTAGACTGGGTACCTCGTCAGGAGTTGAAAGGAGAAGAAAGGTAAGGTATTTTTGTGATTCCTTTACTTCTACCCAGCACTTGATGAGCAAAATCCAGGCTTGTCACATTTTAAGAAACTCGGGAATCAGAAGAGAGTTCAGTAGAACAAGGTGTCCTTGGGAAGTGAACTGACTTAGAATCATTGAAAACTGTATTTTAAGAAGCTCGACTGGCCACCAATGGTCAGTTAGGAGAGTGTGTGTGTCAGATGTACTCCAGAGCAACGGGCTCCCTGCCACTCAGCTCACACACACCTGTCAACACGCTTGCCTGTCCAGATTCGCACTCCCCCATCTTATCTGTGTCTGGAGAGGCGGAGAGTGGCTGGTGGGCTTCCAGACGCACTTGACTTCAGACTGCGGACTTTCTGGCCGGTTCCCGTATGCTGTCGTGACCTGCGTTTGCCCATGTGATGTCATGACCCTTGTCTAGCTTGTTATTATTGTTAGCTTACGGTGATCATACATCAGGGGGCAGCAGATCAGAGTCCAGGCCCTGGGGCTAGACTGCCCAGGTTCAAATCCGGCTCGGCAGTGACACCTTAAGCAAGTTACTTAAGGGGATCTGACCTCTCTGATCTGCAGTTTCCTCATTTATAAATTAGACATCACTGTTGTTGTTCAGTTGCTCAGTCGTGTCCACCCCTTTGGGACCCCATGGACTGCAGCATGCCGGGCTTCCCTGTCCTTCACCATCTCCTGAAGTTTGTTCAACTCATGTCCATTTAGTCCATGATGCCATCCATCCATCTCATCCTCTGTCGCTCCCTTCTCCTCCCGCCTTCAATCTTTCCCAGCATCAGGGTCTTTTCCAGTGAGTCAGCTCTTTGCATCAGGTGGCCAAAGTATTGGAGCTTCAGCTTCAGCACCAGTCCTTCCAATGAATATTCAGGGTTGATTTCCTTCAGGATTAGAGCTCATAATTGCTCCCATTTCATAGAGAGATTATTGGAAATAAGTTAATATACATAATTTGACACAGTACTGTGCACATGATAAATTATCACTAAATATGAGCTTTTATTACTAGACCATGGGGTCAGAGAGAGAGCGAATAATGAAACACCCCTATAGCATCATATGTCAGGATTTGGTGTTTCAGCTAGCTGTCAGTCACCTAGTGTCCTATCCATCTCCTTCCAAATAAAACCTACCCCTGGGTTCCATCTCACCAGAAGTATCAGCATGGTTCTGGAAAAGGATTAGCACATCAAAAGGGAAGACCCAGTCTTATAATGACCTTCATTCACCTGCCTACTGAGAAAATAGTTCTCATGTGCTTCCCAGACTCAGGTCCTTAGTAAAATCAGATGACGCAATGGAGATCATGATTGGCAAGCCCTCCGCTGT
The DNA here is from genome assembly GCF_027580195.1 of Bos mutus. Taxonomy (NCBI): domain Eukaryota; kingdom Metazoa; phylum Chordata; class Mammalia; order Artiodactyla; family Bovidae; genus Bos; species Bos mutus. Next base: position 2,521,578 of record NC_091620.1, on the reverse strand, counting down.
CATGAAGTGTCCATTGTGAGCCACCTTGACTCCTCCTGGAAAAAGCTAGAGAGCAAATTAATTAAGTCCTTTCTGGAAGGAAATTCACAAAAATGTAAATCATAATTACTTCAGGGTGGAGCATCAAAACTGACCTTTATTTCCTCCTTTTCACCTGCCTACATTTTATACATCTCTGTAAGAAGGTATTCCTCTGACCCAGAGCATATTATACAAAGCGAAGTAAGTCAGAAAGAGAAAAGCAAATATCATATATCAACACATACATATGGAATCTAGAAGATACTGAGGAACCTATTTGCAGGGCAGCAGAGGAGACACAGACAAAAAGAACAGAATGTGGACGTGGTGCGGTAGAGAGGGGAGTGGAGGGGGGAGCCAATTCAGACAGTATCATGGAAACATACATCATCATATGTAAAATAGAGAGCCAGTGGGAACTTGCTGTATAACACAGGGAGCTCAAACCCGGGGCTCGGTGACAACCTAGAGGGGTGAGGAGGGGGAGGAGGGAGGCTTAAGAGGGAGGGGACATATGGCTGATTCATGTTATATGAATATATGGCATGAATATATGGCAGAAACTAGCACGATGTTGTAAAGCGATTATCCTCCAATTAAAAATAAATACATAAAAAGAATGTATTCCTTTGAAGAAAACTTGCCTGCCTATATGGGCTTCCCTGCTGGCTCAGATGGTAAAAAAAAATCTGCCTGCAATGCAGCGGAGAAGATCCCCTGGATAAAGGAATGGCTACCCACTCTAGTATTCCTGCCTGGAGAATTCCATGAACAGAGGAGCCTGACGGGCTACAGTCCATGGGGTCCCAAAGAGTCAGACACGACTGAGACACTAACACTTTTCACTTCACTACCTGCATATCTATAGTGGCAACTTTCTGAAAATGAAGTTTCTGACTCAGAAGTGCCCAGTCGATAATCTAAGAGCCCTATTTTGTGAAGATTTCAGGAAAGGGAGGCAAGACATAGGAGAAGCCCTAAAAGCAGGTTGAAGGCGGCAAACCCATGACCCAGGAGGCTGACATCCAGGTGTGAGCACTGCTGGCGGGCAGACCACCACATTGCAGCTGCTCCTTCCTAACAGAGCCATGAGGATTTGCCTGTCTTCTCCCACTACTGTGAGAGGTAAGAGAGTGTCCACAGGGCTGGACACAGGAGAGGAGCATGTTACAGGGTTCCCACAGCAATGCTGGGCTTCCCAGGCAGCTCATTGGTAAAGAATCTGCTGTCAGCGCAGGAGCCACAGGAAACATGAGTTCCATCCCTGGGTGGGGAAGATCCCCTGGAGCAGGAAATGGCAACGCACTCCAGTACTTTTGCCTGGAGAATCCCATGGACAGAGGAGCCTGGGGGCTACAGTCCTTGGGGTCACAGGGTCAGACACGACTGAACAGCCTACACACACAGCAATGTTGTCAGCCCCAGCTGGTCCCTGCAGGCAAATCTGGCCTTTAAGCCAGTCGCCCCTCCACCTCAGCAGCCAGAGGTCTTGGTACAGGAGCTTTAACATCCCCAGGGCTCAGACATGATTAGAAACTGGTTCTCATCACTGCAGTGCTACCAAAGTCAGGCTGGCACCGATCCTGCACCTCAGCCTGAAGCTCAGTCCTCCTGCCATTACATCAAGGGTTTTGTTCTTGGGTCCTATTTTCTGCACCTGTGACCCTCTGGGACAAGTGAAAGTCACTCAGTTGTGTCCAACCCTTTGAAACCCCATCGACTGTACAGTCCATGGCATTCTCCAGGCCAGAATACTGGAGTGGGTAGCCTTTGCCTTCTCCCGGGCATCTTCCCGACCCAGGGATTGAACCCAGGTCTCCCGCATTGCAGGTGGATTCTTTAGCTAAGGCACGAGGGAAGAAGCCTTTGTGGCTAGCATTCTCCCTTTTCTCAGCATTGGAGACCTGCTCCCAGATCTCAGGTCTGAGAGGCTGCCTTGACGCGAGTGAATGGACTTCTCTGGTGATCTCCATGTGCTGTGCTGAGTCTCTAACAACATTCCTAGCACAAGCAAGCCGGAATTTTTCAAAGTAGTTTCATTGCTATTTTGAGTTTTGAGATGCCTTAGAATAATTGATTGGACTTCCAGAAATTTTCTATATTTATCACCCTTATGCAACCAAATTATAAGGATGAGAGTCAATGGTATGCTTGAAGCTTATCTCAAGAGTGATTATTGCAATCAATTTTATTGAGGTTCACTTCCATACCAATAAAACACTCATTTTACATGTACAGCTCAACGAGTTTTGACAAATGTACTCACCACTTCCAAGATATGGAATATTTTTTTAATCACCCCACAATCCCCCTCTTACCCCTTTGCAGCCAATTCTTCCTACTTCTAAGAGGGGGCAACAGCTGCTATGCTTCCTGTGACTATAGTTTCACCTCTTTTTAGAATGCCACAGAAACTGAACCATACACCATGTCCTCTTCAAGGCTTGCCCTCTGTTGTTCATCAGAGGGTTTTTGAGGGTCATCATTTTGTTACATAAATACAGCAGTGGTTCCTTCCTCTTTGTGGATGAGCAGGAGTTCCATATTGCAATGCACAGATGTAGCCCCATCTGTCCGTCCCTTCCCCTGGCCACTTCCACTTCTTGCTAATTTTCAATTAAAATGAAGCAACTGCTCAAGTCTTTCTGTGGACATATGTTTTCGTTTCTCTTGGGTAAGTACTGGGGTGGAATTCCTGGATGATACAGTAAATATACTTGAATGTAGGAGAAACTGCTGAAATGTTTTCCAAAAATGGGTACGCACGGCACTCTTTCTTTGGCTGTCACATGTCTTTGTTTTCCCGTGTTTCACAGCTTGTCACCACTTGGGTTGCCAGTCTTTTATATTTTGGTTATCTAGTGGTTTTAGTTTTCATTATTGTGATGTCTAGTGATGTTGAGTATCTCCTTCCATGGGTGTGCTCACTGGCCACGTATATATAATATATAATACATAACACATGATACAGAATATGGAACATTTCTTTTGTGAAGTGTCTGTATAAATCTCGTGGCCTTTACAAACGTCTCCTTATTGAAGTACGACTGGCCTATAAGTACTTGTAGGTATTTAATGTATACAACTTGAAGAGGTTGGAGACACACCTGTGGAGCCATCGCCACAGCCAATGCCATAAATATGTCTGGTCACCTGCAAAAATCGCCTCCTGCCTTGTGAATTTTTTTCTTTTTTTGTAGCAAATATTTAAGCATACAATATAGTATTCTTGTTGTTCGGTGGCTCAGTCGTGTCTGATTCTTTGAGACCCCGTGGACTGCAGCACACGAGGCCGCCCCGGCCACTATCTCCCGGAGTTTGCTCAGACTCGTGTCCATTGAGTCAACGATTCCATCCAACCTCTAAAAATAACACCGGTGCCATTTGAACCAGAAATCTCACTTCTGGGCGTGGATCCAAAGGACCTGAACTGAGGACCGCAAAGATGGACCTGCGCCGCCCTGTTCACTGCAGCACTGCTCATAACAGGCAAGACGGGAGGCAGCCGAACTGTTTACTGACAAATGAACGGTCACAAAAGGTGGCGTTTATATACAATGGAGCTTCCCTGGGGGCTCAGTTGGTAAACAGTCTGCCGGCCAGTGAAGAGTCTACCCTGGGTTGGGAAGATCCCCTGGAGAAGGGAAACACTACCCACTCCAGTATTCTGGCCTGGAGAATTCCATGGACTGTATGGGGTCGCAAAGAGGCGGGCACGACTGAGCGACTTTCCCTTTCATTTTCAGAGTTAATTTACACTGTTTGTTAGTTTCTGCTGAGCAGCAAAGTGACTCAGTTATGCATCTATATATCCTTTTTCATGTTCTGTTCTATTATGGTTTATCACCCACCACTCTTGACTGTAACAATTTCTGCTGTGGTGTTTACCTACTGGTGGCTTCCTTTTCCGTCATCCATTCTACGGTATGAATCATTATTCCAGTATAAGAATAAGCTGGCCCTGGGACTCCCTTGTTGGCCCAGTGATTGGGATGCTGAGTTCTCAATGCAAGGGGCACAGGTTCAATCCCTGGTCGGGGAACTAAGGTCCCACATGCTGCCCGGGACAGTGGGGAAAAAGGGAGAATGCTACTGACCCTTTTCCTCCATTTATTTATATTAACACAGATATTTATTTTACCCTACAGCTTTATATTCTTTACCCTCATTATTTACTTTCTTCCTCAAATTGTTTCCGTTTTGGTCGCTGTGATATAGGAACTGTGATTTAATAAATTCTTCAAAAGGTCTTCAGGAAGGTGCGGCATCCCCTTACCTCTTATATATTAACACCTGTTTTCCAATGGTCTTCATGCTTTTTTAAAATGCTGCTTTCTCTTTACCTTCCTTTATGGTCCCCTTTGAAGAATCAGATGACAGTCTAATTCTTTTATCTTTGTAAACTATTTGATCTTTGCTTGAGGCCTTGAGAATTTTTTTTTTTCCATCTTTGAAATCAAGTTTTACTCAGATGTGTCTCTGAGTTGATCATTCAGAGTTCCTGCTCCCAGATACCTAATAAGTCCTTCCAAGGTATAGGTTAATCTTTTTTCTCAAAGATTTTCTTGGGTTATAGTTTTTAAAATTATCTTATTGTCCTGTTTTCTTCCTTGTTAGAAAGTGAAAGTGTTGGTCAGTCAGTCGTGTCTGACTCTTTGTGACCCCATGGACTGCAGCCCGCCAGGCTCCTCTGTCCATGGGATTCTCCAGGCAAGAATGCTGGAGTGGGTTGCCATTCCCTTCTCCAGGGGATATTCCCAAACCCAGGGATTGAACCCGGGTCTCCTGCATTGCAAGTGTATTCTTTACCATCTGGGCCACCAGAGAAGCTCCTTGGGATCCCCAGAATTTAGCATTCTCTCTTTTCATGGTGTAGATGTCTTGAGGTTTAGGCATTTTCTGTTATGCTGAGAGTATAGGTTTTGTGTACTATTTTCTTTTCTTGATGTTCTTACTTGGATCTGGGGAAAGATTGGAGGGATGGAGACTTAGGCTATTGCCATTGTCTTCAGCTACTCAGGCACCATTTACTTTTACTATTTTACTGTTTACTTCTATTACTTTTACTATTGTTATTATGGCCATGCTCCATGTGGGATCTCAGGTTCCCAACCAGAGATTAAACCTGTGCCCCTTTCATTGGAAGCATGGAGTCTTAACCACTGGAAATTAGGAAATTCCCTTTATTATTTTCTTAATTGTACTTATTTTTGCTTACATTTCTCTTCTCTTTTTTTTACCTTTTATAATTTGAAATATTCAATTTTTATTTTTAGATCTTTCTACTTAGCTACAAATTTCTTATAAACACTTTATGTTGTTTTCATTTTCATTTATTCAAATTATTTCCTTGTGTTTTCCTTTAAAGAAAAAAACATATATAGGCATTTTAAAGTATCTTGTTCAATTTCCAAACACTGGGGGGATTTGTCAAATATATTCTTATTCTATTTTAATTCCATATGATCCAGACATTATACTTTTGTTTGATTTAATTTGTCTAAAGATTATTGAGAAGTGTTTTACCTCCTGGATCATGATCTATTTTGGTGAATATTTCATGTACAGTTGATGTTATGTGTATCTGGCCTCTGTGAGATGGATGTACCATAAATTCCAGTTAGATTAGCTTGTTGACAGTGCCATTCAAATGTTCTAGACTCTTCAGAGTTTTCTATGTATTTTTCTATCCATTACTGAGAGAGAAGAAGTGATGGAGTTTCAACTGCTGTGGTAGATTTATGTATTTCTGTTTTCAGTTCTCTCAGAGTTTGTTTTGTGTAATTTGAAGTTCTCTTACATTCATATACATTTAGGATAGTTGTGTCTTCTTAATGGATGTTCACATGTCTCACTACGTAATGTCTTTCTTTACCCATGGATATCCCTTTGTTCTAAAGTCCGCTTTGCGTGATATAATTATTACCACTCCAACTGTCTTATAATGAGTGTTTGCCCAGCATCTTCTCCATCTTTTTTTTACTTCCAACTTAACTGTATCTTTATATTTAAAGCATGTCTTGTAGAAGACCTGTAATTGATCGTGCTTTTTCATTAATCTAACTTCTTCCTTTTGGTTTTTAAATGGAGCATTTGGATCCATGTGCAAAGTAAATAATGTTAAATTTAAAACTACCATCTGTGTGTTCTTTGTCCTTATTTTCCCTTTTGTCTTGTCTAATCTTGGATTAAGTCTGTTTTACAAGTCTATTTTATTGCCACTATTGGCATATTAGCTATACTTTTTTTTAAGTGATTGATTGTTCTATAGTTTGGGCTTCCCTGTGGTTCAGCTGGTAAAGAATCTGTCTGCAAGGAAGAATACCCAGCTTCAATCCCTGGGTCAGGAAGATCCCCTGGAGGCGGGGCATGGCAACTCACTCCAGTATTCTTGCCTGGAGAATTCCATAGACAGAAGAGCCTGGTGGGCTATAGTCGACAGAGTCACAAAGAGTCGAACACGACTAAAGAGACTTAATATGCATAAATGTATACTTCAATTTCGTCCCACCCACCTTCTATGCTATCTTTTCAAACATTTTATTTCTGTGTAAACTGCACAAAATATTATTATCATTTTCTTGAAACAGTTATCTTTCAAAATATCTTTGGAAAAGGAAGACAGTTTTAAAAATATTTTTGCAATTACTGGATATTTACAATATTTTGTATTCTTCATTTCTTTATGTAGACCCATCATTCCATCTAATTTCAGTTTTATTCCATCTGAAGAATTTCAGATTTGATTTTTTATTCCACAGAGAGCTGAAGCACTACCTGATCTCATGCTTCTTCCGACGTCAGCTTCACAGTGTTTAAACCAGAGCCTAGAGTGCTCTCCAAATTTGGAATTAATCAGCTCTTAGAATCTCTCCCCTTTACTGCTTCTTCTACTTGTTAGATCTTCTCCGATAGCCCTTTTTCTAAACTTCCGCACTAGATTCTGAGGTGAAATTCCCAGGTCCTGTACCCTATAGGACTGAAGAATTCATTTATCCAAATTCTGAAAGTACTGTTTCCTGACAGCTCAGTCTCATTCTCTGAAAGTTTCCCTCAGATGAAGACAGTCCCTCCACTTTAGGTCACAGTGTCTTACTAGGGACAGTTCACGTCCAGTGATGACTGTACCCCACCAGGTCCTTCTGTCCATGGGATTCTCCAGGCAAGAATGCTGGAGTGAGTTTCCCTTCTCCAGTGGATCTTCCTGGTCAGGGATTGAACCTGGGTCTCCTGCATTACAGGCAGATGCTTTACCTGAGCTACCAGGGAAGCTCACCTCCCATCTTTTCTTTAGGGCAAGTTCTCTGTAGAACAATTCCCATTGCAGACTTATCATGGAATCTGCTGAGGTCAGGGATTGAACCTGGGCCTCCTGCATTACAGGCAGATGCTTTACCATCTGAGCTACCAGGGAAGCTCACCTCCCATCTTTTCTTCAGGGCAAGTTCTCTGTAGAACAATCCGCATTCCAGACTTACCATGGAATCTGCTGAGGTCATTTTGCACTGGATGCTTGATCCACTTCTGGGACTGCCATTCCTGCATCCATCACTCCCCCGTGGATGTTGGTCTTCAAGGCATCATTTCAGTTCAGTTGCTCAGTCGTGTCTGACTCTTTGCAGTCCCATAGACTGCAGGCTTCCCTGTCCATTACCAACTCTGGAGCTTGTTCAAACTCATGTTCATTGAGTCAGTGATGGCATCCAACCATCTCATCCTCTGTCATCCCCTTCTCCTCACACCTTCAATCTTTCACAACATCAGGGTCTTTTCCAATGAGTCATTTCTTCACATCAGGTGGACAAAGTATTGGAGCTTCAGCTTCAGCATCAGTCCTTCCAATGAAGACTGATTTCCTTTACGATGGACTGTTTTGATCTCCTTGCAGTCCAGGGATGCTCAAGAGTCTTCCCAACATCACAGCTCAAAAGCATCAATTCTTTGGTGCTCAGCCTTCTTTGTGGTCCAACTCTCATATCCATACATGACTACTGTAAAAACCGTAGCTTTGACTAGACAGACCTTTGTCAGCAAAGTAATGTTTCTGCTTTTTAGCATGTTGTTTAGGTTGGTCATAGCTTTTCTCCCAAGGAACAAGCAGCTTTTCATTTCATGGCTGCAGTCACCATCTGCAGTGACTTTGGAGCCTAAGAAAATTAAATCTATCACAGTTTCCATTGTTTCCGCATCTATTTGCCATGAAGCGATGGGACCGGATACCATGATATCACTTCATTTTTTTAATATTGAGTCTTAAGCCAGCTTTTTCACACTCCTCTTTCACTTTCATCAAGAGGCTCTTCAGTTCTTCTCTTTCTGCCATAATGGTGGTGTCATCTGCGTATCTGAGGTTATTGGCATAACCCAGTGAATTTCTTCCATTAAATCTGTGTCTCGTGGTCAGTCTCATAGATTACCTGATCTGTGATATCTAATGCCAGGAGTAGTCTGAAGAAACAGATTCCAAGATGAATTTGGGAGCCGATCCCCTGCTGGTGGGCTGGCAATAAGCATGATGTGAATGACAGACAGAGGACAGGGAGCCTGTGATCTGCAGTCATCAACATGCAGTTACTGAAACTTTCATCAGTGATGAAATGGGATGAGAAGAGAGGAAGGAAGTGCACTGGCTGGTGTGAGATACGACTTCTCAGTTGCTGGAGAGGCAAGGGGGTAAGAGCAATTACAAGGGTCATCAAATCAGATGATGAATGCACAGCAGAAAAACAATAAAAGGCTGAGGTTGTTAGCCATCCATTAGAGGCTCAGTGTGAAAAGCAGAAGACTTTTTAGTTATCATATTTATATTGTAAAAAGGATCTCATCTTCTGTAGCCAAAGGACAGAAAGTAAATTGTGTTTCAGGCCCGGAACTTAATTATAAGATGAGTAGAACTCCAGAGAATCTTAATTCTCAACTTCAGCAGTAATGCATGGCCAAAGTCAATGCCATGACTGAGAATAGTGGGATCCTGAGACTTGGGGTAAGGAAATATGGAAGTAGGTAATGGAAAATCTAAATCCTAAACCCTCTGGGTGTTTGTACATGTGGCTTCAATCATGTCCGGCTCTTTGCAACCCCATGGACTGTAGCCCACCAGACTCCTCTGTCCCTGGTATTCTCCAGGCAAGAATACTGGAGTGGGTTGCCATTTCCTCTCCAGGGTAATCTTCCTGATCCAGGGGTTGAACCCATGTCCTCTGCACTGCAGGCGGATTCTTTACCACTGAGCCACCTGGGAAGCCAAATCCTCCCAGTTGACTGATGTTCCGTATTCACGCAAAGATGATGTAGAGGATTTCTGCCTTGCAAAAATACATTAGCTGTCTGTTCACTCCCCGCTCCTGGTGTGACACACATTTCCCCTCCTTGCCACTAGACCAATAGCAAGGCATGGAACAAAGCATAACCTGGATGGAAAAGTTCTGGGTCTGCCAAGAAAAAAAGGAGTGGTATTCTGAATGAGCTGTAGAAATTAGTCAACAGGTGCCAGGAGAGTATGTACAGGACAGGGTCCTGAGGTCACCAACTCAAAGCTGAGAGTATAGGATGAGACAAGCAGAGTTTATTCACATGGGAGAATTCTACCATGACAGAGGGTTTAGTATCCTGGGAGCACCTCAAAGAGGAAGGGCTAACAAGTTAATAAGAAAGCTCTTAGAAGCTTTCCCTGAAATGTTACAGAAACCTGAATGAACTTTTTGGTCAACCCACTATGATGAATGGGGCTCCCCTGGGGGCTCAATGGTAACAAATCTGCCTGCAATGAAGGAGACTTGGGTTCAGTCCCTGGGTTGGGAAGATCCCCTGGAGGAGGAAATGGCAACCCACTCCAATATTCTTGCCTGGAGAATCCCATGGATAGAGGAGCCTGGCAGGCTACAGTCCCAGGGGTCTCAAAGAGTCAGATACAACTGAGCGACTAAACAACAAAACAAGTATAATGAACACTGCTGTATATTACATCTGAAATTTGTTAATAGAGTTAAATCCTAAGAGTTTTCATCACAATGAAGTTTTTTCTTTTATTTTGAAGTTATCTGAGATAATTATGGATGTTTACTAAACATTTTGTGGCAATTATTTCCTAATATATATGCATCAAATCATTATGCTGTACACCTTCAACTTAGTGCTCTATATCAGTTATAGCTCAGTAAACCCAGGAAGAAAAATTCTTAAAGATGACAATGTTACATGAAAGGAAATAATATATATATTTTAAATTTCAAGTAAATAATAACATATTCTAAAATTAAATTATAATAATTATAAATATTATAATTATAATTATGCTTTAAAATACTACATGGGAAAACAAAGATTGTAAGAAGATGAACCACACATTGAGTGGTTATTTCCAGGAGAATTGTAGGTAACATTTGCTTTTTATTTTCTCTTATATTCTTTGTGTATTTAAAGAATTCTCCACAATAAGTGGGCATGGCTCCTAGAACCCAGCAAATATATACTCCTTTTAGTTTTATAAAGATGGATTATTGTTTTTAATCCCAGTTTAAGTGGGGGATTAAACCAGGTAAATTAAATCTATCTTAATACTTGAATCCTTTGTTTTAGTTTCAAAATTCTGTATTTTGAAGATGGTTCTCTTGTAAAACGCTCTTAAAAATGAAATATTTTTCTTCTTTTTGTTTAAGAGAACTAGCACTTGTCCTATGGAATATAACCAGAGATTTCAGATAAGGCTAAAGGATAAGCACACGGCCCTGAATCCCTTGTCCTAGTGCTGAGATCCCATCATTCTTCAATGGCTCCACGGCAGTACATTATTCAAATCCCATTGGAGGGCTTGCATCAGGGCTGAGGTAGTACTCTGATAGATTCAGAACAGTGACGTTGGGTGAACTACATTAAAGAAAGGAAAAAGAAATCTAACTATACCCAAGACTGAAGCAACATCTAACGCATCCTAAAGAAACCAGGAGATGTGGTCTATAGCAAAAACTTAAAGCAAGAATCATTGCAATTTGAAATGACCTCCTTGGCCAATCCCTTGAATTTAAATTAGTTTTTACAAAATGACTTGTTCAAAGGAAGAGATCAGAAGGTATTTCCTAAAAAATACACTGATTTCATTGCCATATGATAAAATGTTTTATGTAAAAAGATTTTTTATGAAAAATTCTCTTTATAAAAATAAAAATATTTTTACTGCTGTTTCCAATTCATCTACAAATAATGAAAGGTCTATCATTTGATAATTGGGAGATTTCATACATTTCACACTGGGTTCTAACGTGTAAATAAGCTTCAAGGGCAAGTGAACCTTCCAGGAGGAGAAAATAACAGGAGCAAACATTTCTATTGAAATCCCCAGCTACTGAACTCAATCCTCCCCACTTCAAATGCTATCTTGCACAGTGAGTATGAGCACCATCTTGTTTTTTGCCTTAGTAACCGGTTCATTCTGTAGGGTACAGGCCAAGTTTTATTCTGCTATAGGCTTCCCTAGAAGCAGAGTTTGAGAAAAGGATTCTTCTCCTTGAGATTTGTTGAAGAAGTTCCCTCAGGAGAGGCAGTGAGGGGAGCATGGTGGGGCAAGGTAAACAGCTTAGCAAGCTCGTGTGATCTCAGCAGGACACCCGCTGGAGGCAGAGCTGGGGGAGGTGAGTGGAACCCACCAGGTACTTACTCCTTCTCACTGTTGCTATGGAAACCCGAGCTGTGATGGGGAAGAGGAAATGTTTCATTCAGTCCTTGGGCATCATTTACTTGCACTCAATCCAAGGTCAACATAACTGGTCACTCTTGTTAAGAATGAGGTCAATACCAGGGACAGCCCAGATGAAGTAGAAAAGACCATGGACAGGAAATCAAGAGAATTTTCTGAATTCTGGCTCAAAATCCTGGTACCACCTTGTGGAGTTTCTTTGTTTCTGGTTTTTTTTTTGGCCCATGCGACATGGTTTTCAGGATCTCGGTTCCCCCTACCAGGAACTGAACCGGGGCCAAGGCAGTGGAGGCACGGAGGCCACCAAGGGACTCACTAAACAAGTTTGTTCTTGATGTTCAGATTCTACTTCCGGAAAACAGACGAAAGAGTCGATCACCTGGGTCATTCATTGTAATGCTAAAAATACATGAAAGCTGTTTTTTTTGCCTTAGTTCATCTAAGAGTTGTCCAACACGGGCAGGGTGTGGCTGAGAAATACACATATGTCTGACTTGTCAGAACTCAGTTTTCAACGCCTCCCCACAGTGCCTGGAATAACCCTCTCCGATAAGAAGCTGGTCCCTGGAGGGGTCTAGTGCGCCTGGTTCCATTCATCCCTGGGTATATTTGCTAATCATCCAGAACATAATAGAAGTCTCAGAGGCAGCCACTGGGACCTCATCCCTGGAGGCGATGACTTTGCCAGGAGGGAGTGAAGTCATAGCTTCAACACATCATGTCTGAGTCTGTTGGGTGGTTTGGGAAGATCAGAGAAAAAGAAAGAGTAAGGCTCCTTATAAGCAAGTCATGCCAGCAAGAAGTCTGATGGCTCATTCTGCAGCCTATCTGGCCAAGTCCCTGGGAAGGATGACTGCCTGGGGACAGAAGATGTCTCCTGGAAGGGGTCTTCTTCCTTGACAAGTACCCACCTTGAGCACCACGACCACCATCTAGCACAATCCTAAGGACCTGAGCCAGAGTCAGGGAGGCATTTACTGCATTTAAGTGTGAGAATCGTGGAGAAAGATCGGGAGTGACTTATCAGCTGTGGACAGAGAGTTACACCACAGAGGGGGCTACCCCGGGCCGTGTCCATCCAAAAAGCTCTTTTGGGGAAACCATTCAAGTTTTCAACCTCCTCTACCTCCAGGTCCATAGGGGAAATAACCCCACCCCCTTCCTCTAAGGCACAGGGCCCTTCTCAGTGGGTGTGTGTGTGTGTGTCACTCAGTCGTGTCCAACTCGTTGTGACCCTATGGACTGTAGCCCACCAGGCTTCTCTGTCCGTGGAATTCTCCAGGCAAGCATACTAGAGTGGGTATCCATTCCCTTCTCCAGGGGATCTTCCTTACCCAGGGCTCACACCCAGGCCTCCCGCATTGTAGGCAGATTCTTTACCATCTGAGCCCCCAGGGAGGCTCTCTCTCAGAGCAAACCTTGCTCTTCCTGCTCAAGACGAGACTGCCCTGAGGTGCTAGAACAGGGCACACCGGGGGAGCACCTCCATTGCACACGTGACCACGGTGGATCTTAAAGGAAGTGCTGCAGGGAGCACCAGAACCCCGTGGTCACAGAAACAGCCCTCCACCGGACCCCCCACTCACTTTCCAAGAGGGTTCTCAGAAATCCTTCCCTCCTCTCCCTGGAGAAAAGAATGACCAGGTCTTCGTTGAAGGAATATGATTCTCGTCCACATTTCTGCAGAGTGGACCAAGTATTTTTTATTCATGACTCACATTAAATACACATTAAGTGCCTACCATATAATGCATTAATATATATTAATCTCATTTAATACTTCAGGTTTGGGAGTTAAGGGAAGGATGGAGAGGATATTTAAATGAGGGCCAAAGCCAAGGAAGACAAAGCACATTCCATCACTGACGTGATGAGGCCCAAGGATCCAAAATATTGTAAATTTCCACGAAAATGCCCTGTGGTGGAGGCTTTCACCAGCGTAGTCAACACATACTGGTAAAACACCTCTTTTATATTACACAGCATACTATATAGGTGTGTTACTATTATCAACAGTTGAGTTGTTAAAGAAAAAGAATATAAGCATTTGAAAGTGTCCAGAAAGAAGCAAAATGTCTTAATAAGATAGTCAGCCTTCTTTTCAATGTAGGACTGACCTTGAGGATGTGTTCACAAGCCCAAATCTACACTGCATCCAATCCTCAGTTTTTTCTGCCCTTCTTCATGAATTCTGACAAAGAAAGAGCTAACAGCGAAATCATATGTTGGTTTATTATTATTATTTTGCTGAAAGCTTCTCCCTTCCTTCCCACTTGGCAGTCATCAGAAGAATCTAATTAATAGAATAAAATCACATTTCATCAGTGCGAGGACTTCTCAGGACTCCAAACCACCATCATAAACATAAACTCCCAGGGCTTCCCTGGTGGCCCAGTGACTAAGACTCCGAGCTCACAATGCAGGGGGCCAGGAGTTCGACGCCTGGTCAGAAAACAAGATCCCACGTGCCACACCTAAGACTCAGTGCAGCCAAATAAATATTTTAAAAAATAAAAATAAACTCCCAGAGCTGAAGCAAGTGCAGAGGGTGAGAAAGATGCTGCTTCTTTTTTCCTGGCTCCCACTTCTGGATTCCTGTCTCTCCTTCCCTCTTCTGGATTTTTTTTTCTGGATCCCAACAAAGCCTACTTCTCTCCCCATCAATCAAGTTCTGATGGTCTCTCCATGCTTCAGCTGAAATCCCTGCTTTTTAATGGAGTTTTCCCCGATCCTTGTCAACCCAGACTGCCCCCTTCTCTGAAATTCTGTGAGGCATGATTCAGCCTCTGCTTCCTTCATTCTCCCCATGCTTTTTCTGCTTTAGTGAAGATCTGCATGGCACTAACAATTACAAACTGAAGGGCTTTATCAACCTTCAAGGTTCTGGATGCATGGCTAGGCACTTAGTACCTGCTACACCCTTCTTGGTTGGACTCAGGCTCATTGTCTGCTCACCAGTCTTTCTTCTTTCTGCAAATATTCACTGACCACCGGGCCCTTCTCTAAAGCATAAGACCAGCTGTGGCACGGCCAGGGCATCCTTCACTCACAGGAGGAGATTGTGCTCATTTCTGGGCCTTTGCAGAGCGGTAAGAGCGCCTCTTTCCCAGCTCCTGGTATGTGTTCTGCTTCTCTGTCTTTGCCTTCGGAGACCCTGGTGGTCCAATGGACAGCCGTCTGAAAAGGCTGACAAATAAGCCTGGTAAGGCCTCGAAGGACCTTGGGGAGGTGCAGGCAGAGGAGCTGAGGTGGGATTACGATGCTGCCACCACTCCCGGGGGTGGTAACCTCAGAGGAGGAGAGGAAGTGGGATGTCTGGACAGCAGATAATGGGCTGGCAGTGCAAACTGTCTTCACGATCGTCAGCAGGTTGTTGTTGAGTTGCTAGGTCGTGTCTGACGCTTTGTGACCCTATGGGCTGTAGCCCACCAGGCTCCTCTGTCCACGGAGATTCTCCAGGCAAGAATACTGGAGTGGGTGGCGTTTCCCTTCTCCAGGGGATCTTTCCGACCCAGGGATCAAATCTGTGTCTCCTGCACTGCAGGCAGATTCTTTACTGCTGAGTCACCAGGGAAGCCCACCCGTCCCTGTGAAGTGAAAGTTGCTCAGCCGTGTCCGACTCTTTGTGACTCCATCCATGGAATTCTCCAGGCTAGGATACTGGAGTGGGTAGCCTTTCCCTTCTCCAGGGGATCTTCCCCACCTAGGGATCGAACCCAGGTCTCCCGCACTGCGGGCGGATTCTTTACTATCTGAGCCGCAAGGGAAGTCTACATGTCCCTTTAGGTAAAAACAAAACCTTTGGAATCAGTAAAATTAGACCTATTTTACAAATCTGTTAACTGGCTACTAGCCTGGGGCTCTCACTTTCTCTTTCACCTGTGGCTGTGAGAAAAAAAATGTGACTCCGACTGGGAAAGGTTTCAGACCCACAAAAGAGACGCTGAGCCCACCAGCTCACGGTGGTGTCTGTCATCTTCCTGAGAATCGGCTGTGACTTAACTCCACCTTGAACCGAAGAAGACTGGTTGGCTTACAGGGCCTGCTTTGATATTACATTTGAATGTTTTCTGGCTTACAGACTCAAACTGATTTTACTTAAAACTGAGCTACAATAGAGAGAAAAACTCGATCTGCCCGGTGAGAAAAGCAGCCTGAAAACATAGCACCCTGTCTGGGTGACACTATGTCTCAGGGAGTTGTCACTGTCACCAGGCGAATCCGGTCTTGCCAAGTGGCCTCCCGGCGTCATCACCATGTTTTGGCAGATTTTCCATGGGAGTGTCCAGAAGGAAACATGGTGATATGAGTTCCAATTAAGCCTGAATTTCTGCTGAGATTAAACACCCACACAGTTCTCACTCGGGGGAAAGGCCCAGTTTCCACAGCAAACAAAAGAGAAGGTTGTGATCTTCTCCTGTGCTTGGAGCCCTGTAATTTCCTTCAAAGTGCTTTTTGAACTATTATCTGAGTCTATCCTCCTAACAACTCTGTACAGTGTCAAGGAAAGTCTGTATCCCCACTTGGGAGAAAAGGAAACAGTGAGCGTTGCCTTGTGGTTAGAGTCAGGAACACAATTTCCAAGCCCACTTACTCTCAGAAACTAAGCTTCTTGACTCAAGATGTTGCTGTTCGGTCGCTCAGTCGTGTCCAGCTCTCTGTGACCCCATGGACTGCAGCACCCCAGGCTCCTCTGTCCTCCACTATCTCCCGAAGATTGCTCAAATTCATACCCATCGAGCTGGTGATGCTATCTAATCATCTCATCCTCTGCCACCCCCTTCTCCTCCTACCCTCAATCTTTCCCAGCATCAGGGTCTTTTCCAATGAGTTAGCTCTTTGCATTAAGTGGCCAAAGTATTAGAGCTTCAGCTTCAGCATTAGTGCTCTCAATGAATATTCAGGACTGATTTCCTTTAGGATTGACTGGTTTGATCTCCCTGCAGTCCAAGGGACTCTCAAGAGTCTTCTCCAACACCACAGTTCAAAAGCATCAGTTCTTCAGTGCTCAGCCTTCTTTATGGTCCAACTCTCACAGCCATATGTGACTACTGGAAAAACCATAGCTTTGACTAGATTGATCTTTGTCAGCCAAGTGCTGTCTCTGCTTTTTAATACACCGTCAAGGTTTGTCATAGCTTTCCTTCCAATAAGCAAGCGTCATATTAACTTCACGGCTGCAGTCACATCCATAGTGATTTTGGAGCCCAAGAAAATAAAATCTGCCACTGCTTCCATTCTAGATGAGCAGATTTAAGTTCCAGACAGCAGAAGAGGTCATGAGACCGGAATTTTAATTCTTCCTATACCTCCTCCTACGACCGGGCCATTTGAATATTTTGTCCCTTTTCTCCATACTTCTAAGCCCTACCCATGTTCCGTGCACTAATCAAGCCCAAGTCCCCCTGAGCCGCTGCTTGGAGAGATGGCTCGATGGCTGAAAGCCTGAGGCGGTCCTGGTTTGGGTTCCACTCTCACCATGTAGGTGATGTTTCAAGGATCTGGCAACTGTGTACACACTGTAATGTGTCCTGATACCCTTAAGTCTCTGATTCAGAGAGGGCGGGCCAGCGTGTGTGGAACCTACACACAGAAACAGTCTTAACTGTTTGAAAAAGTATTTAATTAAGGGCTTAATTGTGTGGAACAAACAGTATGTCCTAGAGAGGTTCATAATGAAGAGGGTGAACCAAACTGTGGTCCTCGGGGAAGACAAGGTAGTTCTGGCATTTTATTTTAATTTATTTTATTGAAGTATAGTTGATTTACAATGTTGTATTAATTTCTGCCATGCAGTAACTCGGCTCTGCACATATATGTTCTTTTTCATACTCTCTTCCATTATGATCACAGGATTCTGAATATAGTTCCCTGTGCTGTACAGTAGGTCCTTTGTTTATCCATTCTATATGCAATAGTTTATATCTGTTAATCCCAAACTCTCTATCCTTCCCCCATGAGCATTTTAATAAGCTGTGATTTTCCCTGAAGATCTTTAAACAAATTATATTTAAAAATAGATTTGGCTTTTTTTTTTTTAGCTTTTTAATGCCCAATTTAAGTGATGTCCTACATAGTCATTTTACAAATCAAGATTTAAGAGAAAAATCATGCTTTGTTAGAACAAGTATGTTACATTGGAAGGTAAGAGGCAGGGTTGTTTTCATTTTTAAAGCACGTCATTACCTATATTACTTCACTTGTACTATGTATGGGCAAAGGAATTCGCTTTTTAAGTGGTGGGCAGACTATGACAAAAATTGAGAGATCCCTGAAGGAAATACTTCACTTGCCTAGTGATTCCTGCTGATGCTCAACAGAAACCATAAACCTGGATGTTTGGGAGAGGTTCTTTGAATTTCCATTCAGGCATCTTTAAACTTTATTGCAGGATTAAATAGCGTCAAGACTTGTGTCCAGAAAAATCCAAGGCTCAGGTTAACTCTCATTTCCTTCTGTGCTTTGTTCCTTGATCCAGCTTGGAGACTGCAGGCCAGACACCAGTTATGCACGCTGTCTATATTTTCAAAGGATCTTGGTAGCCAACCCTTATAATTTACTTAGATGTTTATATTAGGTTTTCTTAGGAGAAAAAAAAATTTTTTCTATGATGATTCAGTCTTTTCCATGACCCCTTTGGAGAGGAGGTCTGAATTTAGATAAAGCGCTTGCCAAGAGAAAGTGATATAAAATGGAGAATGAAGGAAGAATGCTCTGCTTCTTAATTCTGCTCTACTCTGATTAGTACAGCACTAGTTACTTCCAACTGGCTTTCCTCTGCTTGTTTTGTTGAACTCATTCTTCCCCTTTTTTCAGTCATTAAACCAATATTTGTCTTGAGAATGTAAAGTTGTGTGTATAATGATGAACAATACTTTAAAGAAAGGCAACCTTAAGAAATGGTTCTTCATCTTTGATAATTATCAGGCATCCTTGATCTGAGTTTTATATTCTACAATGTTGTTCGTTGGGACTCAGCAAAGAATATTTGCAGTAGTTTAGATGGTTCAGTTCAGAGAAGGCAATGGCACCCCACTCCAGTACTCCTGCCTGGAAAATCCCATGGATGGAGGAGCCTGGTAGGCTGCAGTCCATGGGGTCGCTGAGGGTCGGACACGACTGAGCGACTTCACTTTCACTTTTCACTTTCATGCACTGGAGAAGGAAATTCAACCCACTCCAGTGTTCTTGCCTGGAGAATCCCAGGGACAGGGGAGCCTGGGGGGCTGCTGTCTATGGGGTCAGACAGAGTCGGACATGACTGAAGTGACTTAGCAGTTACTTAAGGCCTTGCACTTGTTGGGCAAATGCCCTTTTCTGGATAGATTTGATCCAGGATCAATGCAAAGTCCTATTAATAAGCTTTGGAGTTGGACATCGTTTAGGAGGTTTTGTGAAGTTCTATGTTTAAGTCAAATCGGTGAAAACAATCATGGAGACACCTGCTAGGAAACTGCGGATCTTCCCCCCACTTTTGGAGCCTGATCTACCTTCTTTGGGCTGCCCTGGTGACTCAGTCGGTAAAGAATCAGCTTGCAACGTGGAAGACCCAGGTGTGATCTGTGGGTCAGGAAGATCCTCTGAAGAAGGCAATGGCAACCCACTCCAGTATTCTTGCCTGGAGAATTCCATGGACAGAGGAGCCTGGGGGGGCTACAGTCCATGGGCTGCACAGAGTCTGACATGACTGAGCGACTAAACCACCACCAGCTCTACTTCTTCAGTTTCTCTAGTGCAGAAAGAGTTACAGTTACACAGAAGAACCACCGGTTCTCAGAAGGCGGGGTGACTCGCACATAACATACACGTGCAGTAACAGCCCTGTCTCCCCGCTGGATGGATAGTGTAAGCCTCGGTCTCCGTCTCTCTCCTGGGGGCATAGTACCTGTCACGCCATTGGTACCACTGCACGTATATGCGGGGCAGATGAGTGAGGCTGGAGATGTGATGAACTTAGGGGGACAGGTAGGGAGACTCCTGTGCCCTGACTCTTCCACACTTGTCCCCAAGCCACAAACTATGATGATTTTATTTTGTTTGATGCTTCATTGGGTTTTCCTTTCAAAGAGCAGAAGTCATACATGCTAGGAACGAAAGCAACAATTTGCCACAGGAAATCACAAAGTGAAAAAAATCAGCTATTTCTCATCTCCCCTTCCCTACCCAATCCTTTATCCAAAACAATCAGTGTGACAACTTTATGTCTGTATTCACACAAATGCACACGGCCACCCACAGTCACAGAGAACACACACATACATATATATGTACATACATGCCCTCACTCAAAATATAGACTCCTTTTCAGTTCATGTATATTTCTCCACCAATTGAGTTTTTTCAACAAACATATATCTTATAGATTCTTTAATAGAGGCATAATATTTACAGACAAATACACCAAGATTGATTAGTTTTTATGCATTGACAATTGCAATTTCAGCTTCCCTACTTGCCACCACTATGAATAATGCCTTAGTAAACATCATTATTCCCATATTCTCATAAACTGATGGTATTATTTCAGTAAGATAAATTCCCAAAAGGTGCTTTTCTCTGTCAAAATGCAAGTGTATTTTTACTTTAATAGGTTCTGCCAAGTTGTTTTCCAAAGCCTTCAAAACAGTTTATCCCCCCACCAGCAGCAGAAGCACAGCATCCTTACCCCTGTCCTAACATCACAAGAATCATCGCTCTTCCAACTCATTGCTGCTAAGATTGTAAGAGGAATTGTTATCTGTTTTTAGAAAGAACTCCTTTAAACCACAGAGGAAAGTTTACAGACTCTACTATTCTGCTTGTTTTTCTTCACGTCCACTGTACTCAGCCTTAGCAGATAAGTCATTGTAACAATATGAGATTAAACATGTCCACTCCTCTAGGAACCCAGGCTGTTGCCTTACTCTCCAGAAACTTGGCATCAAGGACTAGAATCCTCACTTCTCTGCTCCTGGCTGCCTTTACCAGGCTTTGCCCCAAGGTTGACTTTAGGCAAATGTGTCCAGCACACTGACCTTGGGTGACCTTCAGGATAGATTATTGCAGGGCATCTCTTGCTCATTCATATGACCAATACTTGTCCAGTTCACAGAGCCGAGAACGTGACCTGTATACACTGTCAGTTATAACATGAACCTATGTCACAGCCACGAATCCCTTGGAGACAATCAATATCATAACATGCATGTAAGAATCCTCACAAGACACAGTAGAGATGGCAGAACGAAGCCAGACCACATCACTTCCCTCCCACCATCAGTCAGTTCAGCCACTCAGTCGTGTGTGACTCTTTGCAACCCTTTGGACTGTAGCCCAACAGGCTCTTCTGCCCATGGGATTTTCCAGGCAAGAATACCAGAGTGGGTTGCCGTGCCCTATCCAGGGGATCTTCCTGATCCAGGGATCGAACCCACATTTCTAGCATTGCAGGTGGCTTCTTTACCACTGAGCCACTGGGGAAGCCGCAGAGAAATATGCAGAGTCTTAATTAAATCAAATCAGTCAATCCTAAAGGAAAAAAAAATCCTGAATATTCATTGGAAGGACTGATGTTGAAGCAGAAGCTCCAATACCTTGGCCACCTGATGCAAAGAGCTGACTCATTGAAAGACCCTGATGCTGGGAAAGATTGAAGGCAGGAGGAGAAGGGGACAATAAAATACGAAATGGGTGGCTGGTATCTCCGATTCAATGGACATGAGTTTGAGCAAATTCCAGGAGATTGTGAAGGACAGGGAAGCCTGACGTGCTGCAGTCCATGGGGTCACAAAAAGTCAGACATGACTGAGCAACTGAACAACAGTTAACTCCACTGATTATCTGGTAAGACATAAACAACCCTTAGATCAAAATATAAAAGAACTCTAAAAATAGGAACTGAGTTTGAGCACTGCACTTGGTTTTAAACCCAGAATACTGGATGAGTCTGAACCTTAGAAATTCTGGGACCATCCAGAGAGAGAATCCAGTAGACATTCTTCCAATAAAACTAAGACAATCCCATCCAGGTGGTTCAGCATCTTATTCTAAAAGCCAGTTTCCCAAACAGACATTCCTAGGTTGGTATGAACTATATTCCCTGTCAGTTTTCATTTTGACATAATTTCCAACTTACAGAAGATCTGTGAGAATAAGACGAAGAAGTCCTCAGTCCTTCACTCACATTCAGTGTTGATACTTTTGCTATGGTGCTTTGCCATTGTTTCTCAACTATATGTAAATTGTGCAAATTATGCCTATTTCCTCCCAAAGACTTTAGTATATGTGTGTTTCCTAATACCTGGGATGTCCATTTGCATAACCATACTACAGTGATTGAAATCAAAGAACTTAATATTGACAAAATGCTAAGTAATCTATGGACCTTGTTCAAATTTGCCCAACCATCCCAATAATGTGCTTTTCAGAAAAATTTGTCTAGTCTAGGAGCCAAACCAGAGTCACACATTATATTTCATTTCCATGTCTCCTTAATCCCCTTTAATCTGAAAGGTTGCCGAGTCTTTCTTGGTCTATCTTAACATACTCCTTTTTAAAGAGAAGACGATAGTTAGGATGTCCTGAGTTTGAGTTTCGATGATACGTCCTTATGATTCAATTCCAGTTATCTACTTTTGGAAAAGCTACAACATAAATGACACTGTGTTCTTCTCATTGCATCACGTTAGGAAACACAGTCCTGTATTTTCTTCGTTTGGCCCATTATTACGTTCACTTTGAACGCTTGTTGAGGGTGGCGTCTGCCTGGTTTTGTCCATAAAATGTGACTTACTTTTCCTTTTGTAATCTGTAAGTGATCTGTGAAGAAATGCTTTGACACTCCATAGATATTCCTGTCTTATCAACTGCTCACACGTTAGTTGTGTGGCCACAATGATTCTGCACTATATCAGCACAGAGTGATGTTCACAAAACTGTTGTCTCCTAAACTCCTCACTCCTACGTTCATCAGTTCACATTTTATTCAATGAATAGCTTTCCTTCCCCCCATCTCTCGCTCCTTCCGTCCTTTATTTTTTTCCTTCTTTCTTTCTCTCCTTTCTTTCTTCTTATTCTCGTGTATTCTTATTTTATTCAGGAAAGTATAATTAAGCATTAATTTTTATTAAAGTATAGTTGATTCACAATGCTTTGTTCATTTTTGCTGTACAGCAAAGTGATATCTTCCCTGGTGGCTCAGAGGTTAAAGCATCTGCCTCCAATGTGGGAGACCTGGGTTCGATCCCTGGGTCGGGAAGATCCCCTGGAGAAGGAAATGGTAACCCACTCCAGTATTCTTGCCTGGAGAATCCTATGGACGGAGAAGTCTGGTAGGCTACAGTCCACAGGTCACAAAGAGTCGGACACAACTAAGCGACTTCACTTACTTACTTACTTAAAGTGATTCAGCTATCTATAGATGTATTCTTTTGCAGATTCTTTTCCATTATAGTTTATTGCAAGATATAGAATAGAGTTCCCTGTTGCTGTACAGTAGGTCCTTGCTGTTTATCTATTTTATATACAGTAGTGTATAACGGTTAACCTCAAATTCTAATTTACCACTCCCGCTCTGGTCCCCTTTGCTAACCATAAGTTTGTTTTCTGTCTTTGAGCACTAATATTAATGCTGCCAGGTTTGGCCATGAGTGCCCTTCAAGCCAGCCCTGTGTTGTCATGCTGTGTCCCACTCTCTATGAGCTCTTCCTTACTTCATGGAACAAAAAGTTTGCTCCAGGCTCATCTTTTACTCTACCTGTCCCACACCTGAAATAAGTGGTTTTCCCAAGGTTCCCTGGATTGTTTAAATGGAAGATGGTGTATGGAAGCAGTGATCTGTGTGCCAGCTGGTTGACGGGATCATGAGCACTTTATCGTCCTGTGAGGTTGGATGTTTCTAGATGACAAGCACGTGGTAAGACCCGTGCATCCCATTACGGTCTTTTGCTTGTTGCTGCACATCATTTGCTGTAGCATGCTCCCTGGGACTGAGGTCACGTTGGGTGGAACATCAGCAACTCTGTAAAATCTCAAATGGTGGTGCTGGAGGTGAGAAAGGAGGGGAAAACCTAAATCTGAACTGAGCACAAGGACTAAATCTGCCCGCCTCGAGAGTGGAAGTTCAGGGCAGTTTATCTGCCACCGAATGACCAGTGGTTTACGGAGAAGTGGGACCATATCAGCTGTTGACCCTCTTAGCCTTCAGGTGTGACCATGGTTCCATCTGCCTTAGTGACATGGCGCCCACGCTGCCCTTTCATACAGAGCTCAAAGCCCCCGTTTCTGCCCCCGAGGCCGATGTACTCATGGCCAGCTGCGAGCTTTGGAGCAGCCAAAGAGGGAGGCCAGCCGGCTTCCATAGGTCAGATCATCCCGTCCAGTGTGCTGCTCAGTACCTTCTTCCCGGTGACTCTCAGGTGGGTGTAACGTGAGACCCAGGAATCCCCACCTGTGGGGTCCATTCTGCACAGGTCCAGGCACGTACCCCAGACTTAATTTTCCTGAACTTCCAGCTGTATTCCATCTAGAACCCCTGTTCTAGGCTGAAACCTAAAATTTAGGTCCAATACTGTGTGCTGCCTTGACATTGGGATCCATTACCAGAACAGATCTTGGAAGGTCAGGGCACTCTTCTTACCCATTATGACAGCTGCATACCCCAGGCCTCTGAGAGGAAGTGCTTCCTTTAGTCCCTGCAGCTCTGGAATCGTCCTTGTTGATGACACAGAGCCCAGTATCAAGACATCGTCTCTGGAAGAACTTCCAAAGGAGCCCCGGTTTACAGCCCTCCTGTAAACCCATTCCTTATTGCCTTAGTACAGAGGTGCTCTTTGGGCCCTCTTGGGAAATGTTTCTGGTGATGGTTTCTCAGATCTTACATAATAAATCCGTTCGACTATCACCACTTTCTTTTACATTCAAACTCTTTCTTCAGTACCAAGTCAAGGAAAATCTAATATCTCCCTCTCATTTACTATGGGATATTACCATATTTGGGCTTCCCAGGTGGCTCAGTGGTAAAGAATCTGCCTGCCAGTGCAGGAGATGCAAGAGACGTGGGTTCCATCCCTAAGTCAGGAAGATCCCCTGGAGTAGAAGATGACAACCAACTCCAGTATTCTTCCCTGGAAAATTCCACGGACAGAGAAGTCTGGAGGGCTGCAGTCCAAGGGGCCACAAAAGAGTTGGACACAACTGAGCTCTCACACATATTGTCATGTTTAAGGATCCATCCCAGCAGATGCCAGATGACCGACAGATGTCCTTGTCAGAGCACTGGCTCATGGATGTTGCAAATGCTCCCGTGTCAACATTTCTTCCCTGGACAGCTTTGATCACCCAACAGGGTCCAACACACTTAAGATCCACTCCCACACACGTTTCGCAGTTTCTACTAGGAAAACTAGCCAGCTCCTGTAATCCCTTTTAGCATATTATCTACATACCTC
Source organism: Bos mutus (assembly GCF_027580195.1). Classification (NCBI taxonomy): domain Eukaryota; kingdom Metazoa; phylum Chordata; class Mammalia; order Artiodactyla; family Bovidae; genus Bos; species Bos mutus. The sequence goes on along the minus strand of NC_091620.1, from coordinate 2,496,438 downwards.
CAGGCCAAGAATTACATTTCATCCAGAGTTAGTTAGTGTTAGTCAGTTAGTCAGGCTGGACTCTTTGCGATCCCATGGGTTGTAGCCCACCAGGCTCTTCTGTCCATGAAATTCCCCAGGCCAGAATACTGGAGTGGGGTGCCATTCCCTTTTCCAGGAGATGTTCCCGACCCAGGGATCGAACCGGGGTCTCCTGCATTGCAGCCAGATTCTTTACCATCTGAGGCACCATGACCCTCGCCAGGAAGGATGAACATTGCTCTGGTGATGCCACATGGTAACAAAAACAAGTGTCTCCTGGCTTCTGGCGAAGTCATGCTTTATTCTTCAACCTGTCCTTCTCTGACGGCAGGGACTATCCTACTTTTGCATCCTGAATATGTAAGTAGAATTTGGAATTTGAGGATCCTCAGGATCATCCATCCAGATGTCCCCATCCTATGTCTCAGGTTGCCACTAGGTTCCTATCAGGGACACGTCAAAGCTGTGCCTTGGGTCTCTTTGGCAGCCTGCCACCTTACAGTGACATTCTGGACTTCATTGTCAGACAGCCTCTCCTAAGACTACAGAAGGTGAGAGCTTCCTGTTAGTCACTCAGTCGTGTCCAACTTTCTGTGACCGCAAGCACTGTAGCCCGCCAGGCTCCTCTGTCCATGGGATTCCCCAGGCAAGAACGCTGGAGGGGATCTTTCCTTCTCCAGGGGATCTTCTCAACCCAGGGATCAAACCCAGGTCTCCTGCATTGCAGGCAGATTGTTTATCATCTGAGCCACCAGGGAAGATCTAGTCTAATGCTAAAGAGGTTCTTTGGCTTTCAGAGAGTGTATTAAGTTTGCATTTGATGCCCTGAGGCTATTTTATTTGCTTTTTAAAATACTTCCAGTGTCATTAATGAAGCTGAACCACTTCACAATCCTTATAAATATTATTTCCCTAGTGCTGTGTGTTACAATCACACAGCCCAATGCCTCATCTTCCACCTATACCTTGTCCCAGCTAAGTGCAGATGATGCCACCACGTGCCTGAAGACATGAGAGCCACCCACTGCACTTAAACCAGCACGGGGACCCTTAACGCTATCCGTAAACTAAAAGTATACCAATATACTGCCTTGATATGCTTTGTTAATGACTAGAATCGACATTCAGAAAACTAAGATCATGGCATCCGGTCCCATCACTTCATGGCATCCAGTCCCATCACTTCACGGCATCTGGTCCCATCACTTCATGGCAAATAGATGGGGAAACAGTAGAAACAGTGTCAGACTTTATTTTTTTGGGCTCCAGAATCACTGCAGATGGTGATTTGCAGCCATGAAATTAAAAGACGTTTACTCCTTGGAAGGAAAGTTATGACCAATCTAGACAGCATATTAAAAAGCAGAGACATTACTTTGCCAACAAAGGTCTGTCTAGTCAAGGCTATGGTTTTTCCAGTGGTCATGTGTGGATGTGAGAGTTGGACTGTGAAGAAGGCTGAGCGCCGAAGAAATGATGCTTTTGAATTGTGGTGTTGGAGAAGTCTCTTGAGAGTCCCTTGGACTGCAAAGAGATCTAACCAGTCCATCCTAAAGGTGATCAGTCCTGAATATTCATTGGAAGGACTGATGTTGAGGCTGAAATTCCAATACTTTGGCCACCTCATGCGAAGAGCTGACTCATTTGAAAAGACTCTGATGCTGGGAAAGATTGAGGGCAGGAAGAGAAGGGGATGATAAAGGATGAGATGGTTGGATGGCATCACTGACTCAATAGACATGAGTTTGGGTAGACTCTGGGAGTTGGTGATGGACAGGGAGGCCTGGCATGTTGCAGTCCATGGGGTTGCAAAGAGTCGGACACGACTGAGCGACTGAACTGAACTGAATTACCTTGAAGATATGCCTTGTTAATGACTAGAATCGATATCTTAGACTGAATTTAACACCAAAAGAGCCCTGTTTGTTATTATTATTTGAAGAAGTCTAATTTGAGAGAATTAGACTAAGGAATAAGATGAGTGAGGTAGGCGAGATGAGAGGAGGCAACGTAAAAATGTGATACCAAGTGGGCTTTTGCTAAGTGTGAATGACGGCTTGGTTCATAGGAATGTGGCCCTGAGAAGTATATAAACTGCACCTCTAGACTCTCTCCTGTCTAGGGAGCGTGGAGAAAGGGGGAACAATTTAACATTGTCTCTCATTTTCCGTTCTTCCAAAAAAGTCTTCCCCTGGGTGTCGACTCCTCTGCCCTTTGCGGTCACTTCGGTGCTGAGTAGAATCCTGGGGTGACATTCACAGGGCAGCCCTGAGGAATTGAGACGCACAGCATGGCAAATGGTGCCACACTCTCATATTACATCTTTATAAAATTGGCCCTCACCATGCAAAGTGGCAGCAGGGGAGAGATGAGGTCAGAAAGGTCTGAGAGATGCATGAGACATTTGATTCTCTAATGAGGCATTTGATTCTCTAATCTTTTTTAGCTCTTGAATAAACTTTGAGACACAGTTCCTAAGGAGTAGATTAATATTCATCTGAATTTGAACTCTTCCTTAACTCTTTTTTCTCTAGATAAAATCGAGGATTATTAAGTGTGATCCTTCTAAAGTTAAAAATAAGATGTATGGTCTGAAGCTATACTTAACAATCCATCGTCCTCCTCATCCTTCTATTTCTATATCTGAGTAGAGAAATATCTGAAATGATAGTCACAAAATGACTAGTGTTTTGGAGGATTCGAGATGATTTATTACTTTCTTTATACTTATTGGAATTGCTTGAATGTTTTATAGTGAGCATGTATCATTTTTATAAATGTAATAAATTCACCTTTCAGGTAATAATGTTGGCACTTGTATCTTTGATGTCACCCTGGGTAAGTGAATCTGTCCTCAGTTCCTGTCCGATAAGTCAATTCACCTAAATTCATTCAGAGCAGAAGAAAAGCACCTGGTATTTATAATAATAGAAGGTAATGGCACCCCACTCCAGTACTCTTGCCTGGAAAATCCCATGGACGGAGGAGCCTGTTAGGCTGCAGTCCATGGGGTCGCGAAGAGTCGCAAAGTGAGCGACTCCACTTTCATTTTTCACTTTCATGCATTGGAGAAAGAAATGGCAACCCACTCCAGTGTTCTTGCCTGGAGAATCCCAGGGATTGGGGAGCCTGGTGGGCTGCCGTCTATGGGGTCGCACAGAGTTGGACACGACTGAAGCAACTTAGCAGCAGCAGCAGCAGTGGTTTATTAGAAGAATAAAAATATATCTAGATTTTTTTTTATAAATAGAGTTGACACATGTATCAAATCTGGGAAAGATCAATAGCAATTAGGTACAGTTGAGACATTGGAGGAATCCCTCTTTGAAACCAAAATGTATCCAAAATGCATACAAGGAACCTCAGAAGCGACCATCATCTGTGTCAGGTGGGTACTGTTGCCCAATCGACTCTAAGCTACATCTTGTGTTATTTCTCAAGTCCGTGGGCCACCGGAAGGTGATGGCCTGGACAGGCTCTCTTATGCATCTGCGGTCAGCTGCTGAGTTGAATGGAACTGCTGATAGCCTTACGGTGGCCTTGCCTGGGACGGTATGGCTGTGTCTCTCACTCTCCAGTGGGCTGGTCTGTATGAATGCTGTAGGTATTTCCAAGAGAAAAAACAAAAGCATGCACGTTCTCCTGAGGCCTAGGTTTGGACCTACACATTATCACTTTCTCCACATAAACTCAAAATGGTTTAAAGGATCAAACCCAGGTCTCCTGCATTGCAGGCAGATCCTTTACCATCTGAGCCACGAGGGAAGCCCAAATATGAGACAGAATACTATAACACTCTTAGAAGAGAGTGAAGGCAAAACATGCTCTGACATAGATCACAGCAATATTTTCTTAGGTCAGTCTCTCAAGGCAAAAGACATAAAAGAAAAATAGATAAACAAGTGGGATTTGGTAACACTTAAAAAGCATTTACACAGCGAAGGACATCATCAGCAAAATGAAAAGACAGCTTACAGAATGGGAGAAAATGTCTGCATAACTGACAGCGGTTAATTTCCACAATATGCAAACATTATATAATCCAATATCAAACAGCTTAATGGGTTGCCATGCCCTCCTCCAGGGGATCTTCCTGAGCCAGGGGTCGAACCTGCGTCTCTTGTGTCTCCTGCATTTGTAGGGGCTTCTCTGGTGGCTCAGTTGGTAAAGAATCTGCCCACAATGTGGGAGACCTGGGTTTGATCCCTGAATTGGGAAGATCCCCTGGAGGAGGGCATGGCACCGCACTCCAGTATTCTTGCCTGGAGAATCCCATGGACAGAGGAGCCTGGAGGGCTGCAGTACATGGGGTCCCAAAGAGTCAGATACGACTGCACGACTAAGCACAGTCTTTACCACTAGCATCACCCGAGAAGCCCAAATCAGCCATATATATACACACATATATCCCCATTTAAGTTACCACAGAGGTCAGTGCCTGTCTCCCTCTTACTCTGTCTCGTCAGGACCCTGTTTTACTTCTCCAGTGGCAATAACGTGATGGACACATGGTCTCCCTGCATGCCCTTTGGTCATGAATGGCCTGCACTGTATCAGAGGGGACAGACTGTTGACCAACACACAGTGGTGGGTGACTCTTGTTCTTTGAGAGACAGAATTTCTTCCCTCAAGGCAGCAAGCACCATACAGGATTGGCAGAAACGTTCTGAAAACTGATTTCCATAAAGGAGGATAAAATAGGGGGAAAGGGGAACAAGAGCAAGGGTTGGGGGAGGCTGTAGAAGAGTCCTGGAGAGACCCCGGATAATATTGCCATGCGTTAATACTGAAGGAGGAAACAGACAGAACAGGCTCCATCTTGAAAGCAGGACTCCATCTGTGGACTTTGAGCTTTATGCCCAGTGTCTATGGAAATGACATACCAACTGGAAACCAGAACCCCCTGGCCCCCCCGGATGGAAGAACCCCAGGGCTCATACCTAGACTCTCCGTGGCCTAAAAGAATACCCTAATTATCTGTGTAACCAAATAGAATCATCAATCCTATTATTGGGGTATGACCACAGGCCTATTGATAATTGTCCACTGTTAACTACCTAGGCTTAAGGCATATGAGTCATTGGTTAACTTTGGTTGTATCTTTCTTTTTCCTTTGTTCAGACTAGTTTCAGGGAATTTGGGGAGGTGGGTTTGTGCATGTACACTTAGGGTATATAGTTCAGTTCAGTTCAGTCGCTCAGTCACGTCCTACTCTTTGTGACCCCATGAACCACAGCACACCAGGCCTCCCTGTCCATCACCATCTCCCGGAGTTCACCCAAACTCATGTCCATCGATTCAGTGATACCATCCAGCCATCTCATCCTCTGTCATCCCCTTTTCCTCCTGCCCTCAATCCCTCCCAGCATCAGAGTCTTTTCCAATGAGTCAACTCTTGAGTAGGGTATATAAGGTTTTCACAAAAACTGGTCGGGGTCCTTGGCTAAGAGGAGACTCTGCCCTGGGCCCGCTGGTGTAATAAACTGCACCCCACTATCTGCATTGTCCTTCTGAGTAAATTTGCTTCCCAGAACGCATGGCTACAACAATACTACACTTTGGGCTTCCCTGGTGGCTCAGTGGTAAAAAATTCTGCCTACCAATGCAGGAGACACGGGTTCGATCCCTGATCTGGGAAGCTCCCACATGCCCATGCAGCTAAGTCTGGGAGCCACGACTATTGAGCCTGTGCTGGGAGCTGCAGCCACTGAAGCCCGAACACTCTAAGCCTGTGCTACCCAGCAAGAGAAGCCACGGCTGTGAGAAGTCTGCACACCACAACCAGAGAGGGGCTCCCACTCTCCACAACCGGAGCACGGGCTGCACAGCCGTGAAGAAGACCCAGCACAGCCAACGTAAATAAACGGCATTCTTCAAAAAAGAAAATACTCCACACTTTCATATTGCTGGTAAACAAACTCGGATTTGACCATGGTGGTATATTCACCCATTTAGACAGCCAATTTAGAATTCCGTGTTGTTGTTGTTGGTTTTTTTTTTTTTTTTTTTTTGAATTCCATTCTCTTTAATGGTAGTTTTGATAAATGGTGATTTTCATACGCACTAGAAAAAAGGATGATTGATTTTATAATGGATTTTTTAAAAAGCAGTACATTCAGATGCAAATTAAAATGTGTTGCAGCTGTCGTTCTCACAAAGGAAAAAAGGTCCAGAGAATTCAAAAAGTAATTCTTGTTTTGCAAGTGTTCCGCCGAGGCTTCAGTCTCTGCTCTGACCCCAGCTGCCCCCAGCCACCAGGCCACTGGAACAGAGAAAGGCTTCCTGCTTTCTGTCCACACTGCCTCGGGAATTAAAAACTCATCTCCCCAAAGGAAAACCTGAGAGGGAGGAAATGGCCACTTTTCTTCTATTTCACGCCCCCAAGCCCCCAGGCTGGCCTCTTTGCTTATTCCAGGCCACTTGCCGTGATTACAGCAAAAACAAAACACAAACAAGAGAGGAGACCTCTTTGCTCTGTAGATGAATGGTTTACAACCGGGCTTTGAATAAAAGAAGGAAACACCTGAGAACTACTCATTGTGTATTACTGCCCCCAGACAGTCTCTGCATTAGCAAACACAACAAAAATCCCTAGTTTCCTGGAGTTTATATTCTATTTGAGAAGAGAGCAAAAATGTGAACAAATAGTTATATATCAGATATTACGTTGCTAGTAAGAAAAATGAGCTGAAAAGGGCTATAGGGAATGGTAGAAATGTACTGAGGGGAGGGGACCCCTGATTCTCCAAGAAAGTGGAGTTGCTCAGTCGTGTCCGATTCTTTGTGACCCCATGGACTATAGCCTACCAGGTTCTTCCGTCCATTCCAGGCAAGAATACTGGAGTGGGGTGCCATTTCCTTTTCTAGGAGATCTTCCCAAGCCAGGGATTGAACCTTGGTCTCCCAAATTGTAGGCAGACGCTTTACCATCTGAGCCACCAGGTCTCTCCAAGACTTACTAGCAAAGCCCATCCCGAGACTGAGACACAAGCCCATCTGTCTCTCTGGACTGGAGATTTTACTAGACGGATCACTTTCCGACATCTCCTTTGGGAAGAAAAGCCAAACCTGCAGGTCATGGGGAAAATTTCCCCAGAGGGATGGGCTTCCACTGACAACCAGGGACCTTGGGTCAAACTGGCAACTAAGCATGCACGTTCACAAAGGTGGTTCCTGACGAAAGAGGAAGGCGTTCCTCTGAACCCCTGGAGAGAACCGGAGGGGTCCCAGAACTCCTTACAGCCGTGAACATTAATGGCAGCATGGCATCAGTAAACAGCATCGTGTTTCTGCTTTCATGTGGGACAGAAATACAACTGAAAGAAATGGAAAGAACTCTGGCATCTCGAGCTTGCTGTCAGCTATTTTTTATTAACATTTGGGAAGGTCAGTGGACGGCTCTGAGGTTTTGTCGGTTGAGTCGATGACTCCCAAAAAAGCAATGAAGGGAAAATAAACTCAGAGAAGGACTGATGGTTGGGTTTGCTAAATGCTCCTAAAACAGAAACCGCTGCTTCAGAAGGGCTCCTTTAAATAAGCTTCCAAGTTGTCGTCTCAATTGTATATCTCATTTCAACACGTTTATTTCTCTTAGCTCACAGACCTTGTGAGAACAAGTGAAAATAGTTCCACTTAAATCTATTTGTCATCTTAAAATGTACATGTGAAATTTTTAAAAATATTCATTCAGATCAGAACAGATCAGTCGCTCAGTCGTGTCCGACTCTTTGCAACCCCATGAATCGCAGCACGCCAGGCCTCCCTGTCCATCACCAACTCCCGGAGTTCACTCAGACTCACGTCCATCGAGTCAGTAATGCCATCCAGCCATCTCATCCTCTGTCCTTCCCTTCTCCTCCTGTCCCCAATCCCTCCCAGCATCAGAGTCTTTTCCAATGAGTCAACTCTTCGCATGAGGTGGCCAAAGTACTGGAGTTTCAAAGGTAGCATATTCCTAATGTGCAATAACGTCTAGTTTTAAATACTGTCAAACCTACAGACATTTCCAGAGAGCACTAACTCTCTATCAAATTATACTTTTAAATTTTTAATATTTTTTCAATTTAAACACTTTATATAATATTAAAGGTTACTCTCCATTTACAGTCATTATACAGTGTCAGCTCTGCTCCCCGTGTTGTGCAATATATCCTCGTACTGTACATCTTAACACCCCATAGTCTGTGCCCCGCCCCCACCCCTATATTGCCTCTCTCCTTCTCCCCTCCCCACGGGTAATCACTGGTTTGTTCTCTGTGTCTGTGAGTCTACTGCTTTTTTGTTATTTTTCACTAGTTTGTTGTATATTTTAGGTTCCACATATAAGTGATATTATACAGTAGTTGTCTTTCCTCTGTTCATGAAATTCTCCAGGCAAGAATATTGGAGTAGGTAGCCATTCCTTTCTCGAGCGGAATCTTCTCGTCCCAGGGATCGAACAAAGGTCTCCTGCATTGGCAGGAAGATTCTTTCCCACCAGAGAAGCCCATGATGCCCTACATGTGCGTGTGCATGGTAAGTTGCTTCTGTCATGTCCGATTCTTTTCAACCCTATGGACCATAGCCCACCAGGCTCCTCTGTCCAAGGGATTCTCCAGGCAAGAATACTGGAGTGGGTTGCCATGCCCTCCTCCAGGGGATCTTCCCAACCCAGGGATCGAACCAACCCTGTGTCTCTTATGTTTCCTGCATTGGCAGATGGCTTATTCACCACTAGCACCACCTGAGAGCACATGATGCCCTCCAAATCTATCCATATTGCTGCAAATGGCAAAGTGTCACTTTTTTTATGGCTAAGAAGTATTCCATTGTATATACCACATCTTCCTTATTCATTCATCTGTTGATGGACTCTTAGCTTGCTTCCATATCGTGGCAATTATAAATAATGCTGCTATGAACATTGGGGTGAATGCATCTTTTGGAATTAGTGTTTTTGCTTTTTTTTATTATTATATACCCAGGAGTGGGCTTGCTGGGTCCTGTGGTAGCTCTATTTTCAGTTTTTTGAGGAACTTTCATGTTGTTCTCCATAGCAGCTACACCAATGTGCATTCCCACGAACAGAGCAGTGGGTTTCCCTTTTCTGCACACCTTCTCCAGCATTTATCAGTTCTGTTCTTTTTGATGATGGCCATTCTGACAGGTCTGAGGTGATAATCTTGGTTTTGATTTGCATTTCCCTGAGGGGGAAGTTGCTGAACATCTTTTTCACGTGCCTGTTGGCCATTGCATGTCCTCCTTGTTCAAATGTCTATTCAGTTCTTCTCTCATTTCTTAATTGGATTTTTTAGGGTTTTTTTTTAATATTAAGTTGTATGAGATATTTATATGTGTTGGATATTCGCTTCTTAGAGGTCACATCATTTGCAAATATTTCCCCCCACTTAGTAATTTGTCTTTTCATTTTGTCAGTGGTTTCCTTTGCTGTGCAAGAGCTTAGAAGTTTAATTAGGTCCCATCCATTTGTTTTTGCTTTTATTTTCTTTAGGAGACAGATCCAAAAAATATTACTGTGATTTGTGTGAAAGAGTGTTCTGCCTAGATTTTCCTCTAGGAGTTTCATAGTATTGGGTCTTACACTTAGGTTTGTAATCTACTTTGAGGTTATTTTTACATTTTTACCACCTCTCTCACACATAGTTCTGGCCTAGTGACCCAAAACAAAAACTTTCTCTGCTGCAAATAACTTTTGTATCATTGGAAGGCTGAACACTCTTACCTCCTTTCAATGATAACTGAATGGGTTGAGCACCCACCATGCATTAGAGATCACCCTAACCCTTTGCATAACTGTCCCACACATCCCTGTGAGTTAATTTTGTTTTCTATAGACAGCATGATGTGAAAAGTCAACTCATTGGAGAAGACCCTAGGAAAAGGGGGGAAAGATACTAGGAAAGATTGAGGGCAGGAAGAAAAGGGGGCAACAGGATGCAATGGCTGGATGACATCATCAAATCAATTTGATGAATTTGAGCAAACTCCGGGAGATAGTGGAGGCAGGGAAGCCTGGCGTGCTGTAATGCATGGGGTCACAAAGAGCTGGACACAACCAAGCGACTGAACAGCAGCAACAATAGAGGGCAGAGGGAGGGGAAGTAACTTGAACAAGTTCCCATGGGTTTGTGCTAGAGCTGATGTGAACTTAAGCAACCTCAGAACAGAGGTATTCCACCCCCTCCCAAAGCCAGACCAGTAGACTCAGGCATGCCTTGGGGGCAAGTGCCCCCAGACCCCCAGAGAGCACGGGGAAACAGCAATGGGGTCGTGGCCATAGACAACAGGGGCTTTGGGCACTACACAGTGAAACAGCTCTTATTTGTGTTCCACATAAAATTTAATTTGAACACTGCTTCTAGGCTTAAAAAAATTTTTGAAAAAGTTTGAAAGAGCAAAAGAATTGTGTTTTCTCTGACGCTTCTTGCTTATGCTACTATCTAGAGTGACTCCATGTAATTTTAAGTTGGGTTAAATTTAGGCAGCTGAATCGTTACAAATTATGTCCTTGAAAATAAACCACAATAATTATGTCAGCATAAAATGCCATTTTTTTCCTTTCCTGCACGCTCCTGTGAGACATGATAATATCCAGTTAGCAGCAACCCTTTACATGAGATGTTATGGTCCTATTGTTTAGAGCCAGAGGAGTCGGCAATATGTAAAAACCGGGGGCTTGAGTAGGTGGACTGTCTGGTCAAGTGAGCATCTTGGTTGGTTCAGTCTTCGAAGAAAGGTTTTTGCCTACAGAGTTTAAATCCACGCTCCTGTCTTGGTATATCAAAGCCAAAATCCAGTGACTTTCCAGACATTGGACTCCTTGTCCCAAACATGACTCTTGTGCCCAGAACCAGTGGTGCCTGTGAAGGTTGGGGCTTGAGGGACAGGAAGGCTGAGCCCGGGACACGGCCTGGCATTTCCTGATGCTGCTTTCTGTACTTGATATAAGTGCTGGCTCCTCACGGCCTCATGAAGTGCTTCTACCACAAAAGCAGAATTCAGTTTTAGGGGGTAAAAGCCTTTGGCTCAGTGATGAGGTCAGCCGAGTGTTTGTGCTTTGGCTTGATTTCTACACGACTGATTTCTGTTCACTGTCTCTGACCTTGAGCCAATGCCATGTGAGGATCAAGGGGAAGATAACTAAATGGGGAAACAGACCCAGTCCTTGAGCAGCCCTGCCCACAGGAGGTCCGTGTCCTGCCGTATTTTCTACATCAGGATATAAACTGACACGTGCTGTAGTCTTAACCCTTCCACAGGAGACTGTGTGGAAAGCCAAGGGCGAGGGGAAAGCTGGGGTCTTATTGGGAGGACCTCGGGGATGTAACAGACGGAGATGTCCTCCCAGGAATGCAACTCCGTATGTGTGTGCGTGCGTGTGTGTGTTTCAGCTCAAAAGGAAAGTATTTCCATCTTAACGACAATGGTGGCTCGAATGGTGGAATTTCTAGAACAGAGAAAAGTTGGTTGTGCCACTGACACTCTGTGCAGGCTTTTCTCCATCACAGGAGGGCTTAGCTTCCAGCCAACACAAACAAACAGCTCATATTTACTGCAAAAGAAACATCCGGGCCCTATTTACCAAGAAGCTCACCCTGAGATATGTTGGCTCCACTTCCTTCTGGTGCTCACCCACGGTGGATCCTCAGGTCTTGTTTTGGGTTGAACGGGCCCGAAGCCCACTAAACCCCAATGGGGTTGTCCCAGGATCACCTCTTTCACTTGGTTCAAGTACTTTCTCTTAAGAAAATCCCTGGAGCGTCCCTGCTGGCTCAGTGGTAAAGAATCCACCCGCCAATGCCGGGATACACGTTCGGCTCCTGATCCAGGAAGAAATCACAGGTCTCAGGACAGCTGGGCCCGAGTACCACGACTACCGAGCCTGTGCTCTAGAGCCCGGGAGCCACGACTGCTGAAGCCCGTGCACCCTTTGCTTTTGCACCACAGCCGGAGAAGCCACAGGCTTCCCTGGTGGCTCAGACGGTAAAGCGTCTGCCTGCAATGCGGGAGACTCAGTTTCAATCCCTGGTTTGGGAAGATCCCCTGGAGAAGGAAATGGCAGCCCACTCCAGTACTCTTGCCTGGGAAATCTCGTGGACAGAGGAACATGGTGGGCTACAGTCCATGGGGTCGCAAAGAGTCGGACACGACTGAGCGACTTCACTTTCACTTTTAGGAGAAGCCACCACAGTGAGAAGCCCATGCAGCAACTAGAGGGAAGCCCCCACTCGCCACAGCTAGAGAAAAGCCTGCACAGCGAGGAGCACAGTCACAGATAAATAAATAGAAAGCCCCCTGAAAGAAATGCCTCGTGTTATTACCTTGAACAAACTCATCAACACAAGAAATATGACTTAATAACTAGAGTGGGGCAAAGTTATTAAAGAAATCATTTCACCTGCTAAGTAGGAATATTATGATCCACAATACAATTTAAGAGAAACAAGAGAACAAAAGCTAAGCGCTTTTCAGGGATGTTGATTAGATATAATTTTTTCGGAGCATTTTCCAGTCAGTGCCAAATAGTCCACTTGCAGATACAGGTGTGGGTGGTGACGCTGAGGACAGATTCCCCTCTTGTGTCTAATGATTTGAGGGCGGCTTGTCTGCACGAGGGCGCTTTCCTGGGAGGAGGTGGAGGGGAGGTGAGCTGGTTCCTGTCTTGTTCTCCCTCCTGTCTTCTTGCTGTTACTTTGTGTGTGTGGAAGCACAGCAAACAAATGCTGAACTACATGCAGGAGACGTGATGGACACCTGTCTTTATCAGTGGCCAGAAAACAGGTTTCGCTTCGGCCATCTCTTAGCCTGGTCATCTCCGTGGTGTGAACTGAAGACCTTGGGTTCCTGCGACGCTGCCCCTTTGCTCCATGCCCCCACAGGCTGATGCCAACATCAGGGTCTCTCTCAGTGGGTTATTGGAACACACGTGATATAGTAAAAGCATTCCGACTGGGTTACTGGTGGCTTGTGACTCAGGGTCTCCATTCTGTGTGATAGTGAAGGTCATGTCTGAATTAATATTCATAGTCCTTACCTGCACACCAGGTAAAAAGGTGTGAAAATGTGAAAGGGTTTCTTGACTGCCACTTGCCTTATGAATGATATTTCACTCTTTTATAAATGAATTATGTTTTTAACTGAGTCCAGCTCATACTGCTCACTGCATGACAGACCAATAAATCTAGAGACGAGTTATTGGAACAAGGAACCATGATTTGTTTTGAAAAGCCAGCACACTGAGAAAATGGTGGACTAGTACCCTCAAGGAACTATCTTCCCCGAGTTAGAATTCAGGCCTCTCTTATACTAAAAGGGGAGGGTGTATTGTTGGTTTTTGCAAACTTCTTGGTGTCACAACCCTTTGTTCTTACAGCTGTCCAGTAGGTCAAGTCGATGTTCCTGTAAACCTCCAACCAGACACATGTCATTCTCTGTTCTGCAACTTTTTGTCTGTGTATGGAGGGAAGAGAGTTATACTCTTAAAGCACAGAGCCTTGAGAATGGTCTGCCCTGTATATTTCATGCTAGAGGAGCATTCTTATGGCAAAAGCAATAGAATACAAAGATTAAAGTAAAAGGAACAGCTCCAATATGGAGTCAGGTTTGTTCGTCCCTCTTACACGCTGACCTTGGGAGTGTTCAGCAGTCCTTGCATTAAAGGAATTTCATCACATTCTTTCCTTTTTGACAAGGAAGATTGGGGACAGGGAGTTAAAGTCAACAGAGTGAGACTCCACTGAGAGAGAGGGATGGACAAGGAGATGGAGAAGGGGTACAGTCTTTGCCACACCTCTGCCTCCTCCTCCCCGTGGCCTTACCTGCTCCCCTCCCCTCTAGTTCCCAGATGCCTTGTAGTTTTTCTTCTTTTCAAGTCATGAGTCCGCATCCTGCCAGGGAACACAGCTGGGCCATAAAAGACAGACGCTGTGCCCATGTGGGCAGGAGGCCGCGCCCCAGGCCAGTGGTGTGCAGCTCTGATGCACGTTGAATTTCCTGCCTACATGGAACTGTGTGCAATTGTGTGACAACCTCCCTGGGATTGTTCCCACCAGGTGACAGACACTAGGAGGTTTTCAGTCCTTTGGTGCAGAGACAAGCCTACTTTAGTGACTTAAATCATTTCCCAGCATTCTCAAGTTTTCATCAGGAACCCACATTTCATAAGAAAGCATCTTGCTTGGCCCCTACCATGCCTTTTCCATAAACACTGTCTAACAGGCAGTTGATAAGGGAAGAGTTCTATCAGCCAGAGCCCAAGTCCTACAGAGATGGCACCACTAATCACTACTGCATCTCTTGGAGCATGTTTCCTACTGCACCGGCACCTTGCTCCTGCTTGGATCTGTTGTTTTTGTTCGGTCACTAAGTCGTGTCTGACTCTGCAACCCCATGAACACAGCATGCCAGGCTTCCCTGTCCTTCACCATTTCCCAGAGTTTGCTTGGTTAGAGCCTTGTAATGTGGGCTTTTTCAGCTTAGAGTCGTTTACCCCATTACTGTGAACGCCTTGAGAGCAGGCAACATGCCTTCACTTAGATTTTTGTTCCTAACTCCCAGAAATAATTTCAATTTGAAGTGAATTGAATAGAAATAGTGGCTATTAAAAGAATAGTTCAAAAATGTTTGAGAGTATATGCTAAAGAATTTCACTCAAAATAAATTATATAAAATATAAATAAATGATCTAAAACACCAAGTGCCATAATTATATGCAATTTGCCCAACTTATAGGAAGATCTCTTGTGGTTTGAAATTATCCTTCCTTTGATATTTTATGAATGTACCAATTTTAGGTGCAAAGCCCTGAATGGATAGAAATTTCACAAACAGATAATAAAAAAATCTCTTTGAAATCTCCAAAATAGATGCTGGCATCTGTAAAATTCAAAGGAGATTAATGATATCAGGACTGATGCTGAAGCTGAAACTCCAATGCTTTGGCCACCTGATGTGGAAAACTGACTCATTGGAAAAGACCCTGATGCTGGGAAAGATTGAAGGCAGGAGGAGAAGGGGACGACAGAGGATGAGATGGTTGGATGGCATCACTGACTCGATGGACATGAGTTTGAGCAAGCTCCAGGAGTTGGTGATGAACAGGGAAGCCTGGCGTGCTGCAGTCCATTGGGTTGCAGAGTCAGACATGATTGAGCTACTGAACTGAACTGAACTGAATGGTATCAGGAAAAGCATGGTTTTTATCTGTCTTGGTGAAGGCAAGCAAGTTCTCCATTCACTGCATTTAACTGTGGTCTAAATAAAACATGTGATAAAAAGCCTTATAGTTATGTATGGATGTGAGAGTTGGACCATAAAGAAGGCTGAGCACCAAAGAATGGAAACTTTCGAACTGTGGAGCTGGAGAAGACTCTTGAGAGTCCCTTGGACTGCAAGAAGATCAAACCAGTCAATCCTAAAGGAAATCAATCCTGAATATTTATTGGAAGGACTGATGCTGAAGCTGAAGCTCCAGTAGCGCGGCCACCTGGTGTGAAAAGCCAACTCATTGGAAAAGACCCTGATGCTGGAAAAGATTGAGGGTAAGAGGAGACAGGGGCGGCAGAGGATGCGATGGTTGGATGGCATCACCAACTTGATGGACATGGGTTTGAGCAAACTCTGGGAGACAGTGAAAGACAGGGAAGCCTGGCGAGGTGCAGTCCACGGGGTTGTAGAGTCAGACATGACTTAATGACTGAACAACAAGGCTTGTGAAACATCAGGTCAAGTATTTGCTCAGTACTTCTATCCCTAGCCAGTCAGTTGACAGGCATTAATTAAATGCCTAACCCTGGTGCTCAGACGGTAAAGAATCTGCCTGCAATGCGGGAGATGCAAGTTCAGTCCCTGGGTTGGGGAGATCCCCTGGAGAAGGGAATGGCAACCCACTCCAGTATTCTGGCCTGGAGAACTCCATGGACAGAGGAGCCTGATGGGTTACAGTCCATGGATTGCAAAGAGTCAGACATGACTGAGCTATTAATACACACAACAAAATAAAAATAAAGCATTTGGGGTGGGGGGTAAGGTGGTCATGGTTGTATCAGGCTTTGTTTGCCACTAATAGCATGTAAAAACAATAAATAATTGGAGGACAGTTAATTTACAATGTTATGTTAGTTTCTGGTGTATGGCAAAGTGATTCCATTTTACACACACACGTATATATATTCTTTTCCATACCGTTTTTCATCACGGTTTATTATAAGGTACTGAAAATAATTCCCTTTGCTGTATAATAGGACCTTGTTGTTTATCCATTATATACATAATTATATCTATGTGTTATATATTATATATGTAACAGGCATATACATTATACATATATAATACATATATTATGTGTAATATATATTATATACATATATATGTTTGCACTGCCAGTCCCAAACTCCCAATCCTCCCTCCCTCTTGGCAACCACAAGTGTGTTTTCTACGTCTGTGGCTCTGTTTCTGTTTCATAGTTAAGTTCATTTGGGTCGTATTTTAGACTCCATACGTAAGAGACATCGTATATGTGTCTTTCTGCGTCGGACTCATTCCGCTTAGTGTGATGATCTCTTGATCCATCCATGGTGCTCCAAATGGCATTATCTCATTCCTTCTTCTGGCTGAGTAGCATTCTGCTGTGTATACGTGTGGTATCTTTTTTATCCTTTTGTCTATTTATAGACATTTAGATTGCTTCCATGTCCTGGCTAACAATAAATAATTAAGTCGCAAGATACCTAAATGCTAAATTCTGTAGCACAGATTAGGAAGGCATAGAGATTTTGAAGAGGGCTGGTCAAGGAAGATCAGATGTCATGCTGGAGCTGGGTTATGAAGGATGAGTAGGACTTGACAGGGAAGTGGAGAAGGATGCAGAAAAGTCCTCACTAGGGCAAGATGAACAAGGAGGATGCTAGAGGCACTTGGAGTCAGAGCCTGGAACTCAGGAAGAGGGATGAATTCTTAAAATACAGAAGGAACATAGAGAGGAAAATGCCCTAAGGAAAGTGGTGTGAAGGAGTCTTTGTTTGAAAGCAGAGACTAGGACATCTATAGCAGAATAGCAGGACCGTTCATATCTGTTTTAGAGCCAATTCCTGTGGTTTATACTGCAGTAAGCACACCTTCCATAGGAGCTTCTTGACTGGCTGGCAGATACTTCTCCATTCTTTTGTGGGCATCAGCCCTAAGAGGCCCACTCTGACCCACTGCTCAGAAGGGAACGGGTTCCAGCCATTCCAGGAAATGTTTGATATCCCGTGCTCTGCTGTGGGAGGTACCATCACACCTCCCACGGGGTAAGCACGTGTATGAAGGAGTACACTCAACAAGGAAGACTGTCCAGAAATGTTCTGTTGTTGTTTTTCAATCGCTAAGTTATGCCTGTCTCTTTATGACCCCATGGACTGCAGCTCACCGGATTTCCCTATCCTTCACTGTCTCCCAGAGTTTGCTCAAATTCGTGTCCATTGAATCAGTGATGCTAGCTAACCATCTCATCCTCGGCCTCCCTCCTCTCCTTTTGCCTTCCATCTTTCCCAGCATCAGGGCCTTTTCCAGTGAGATATTCTGGAAGATAATAAACTTGTGCTACCTGAGTCACACTGTTATCCTCAGGATCCCCAGGAAGCAAAGAGGTAAGTTATAAAACAAGCTCATAATGCAACTAATTTATGCTAAAGACTGTGTTATTTGCATATGGAATATATGCAGTGGTATTAATCAAAATCATACATGACATTTTACAAACTCCAGGCAGTACCCTGGAGGTGATACCACGTTGACTCTGTTACAAAACCTAACAAGAGTCCACTGGCTTCCCCTCAGCAAAGCTGATCTACTGACACTGGGTTGTGGTAAAGGAAAGTACAGCATTCATGTTGCAGGTGCCAAGCTAGGAGAATGGGCATCTCATGCTCAAAAGACCCAGACTGCCCAATGGCTTTCAGGGGAGGAGTTTTAAAGGCAAAGGGAGAAGGGACCGCAGTGGGTGTAATCAGCTCTTGGAGAATCCTCGGAGGGACTGGCATCAAGGTGAAGTTTTAAGCGTCATCAGCCTTCTGGTGTTTCAGCCAGTCTAGGGTCTATGTTCTTGCCATCACCAATTTTCATCTGGTGGGGCTCTGCTTCATGTAAAAACAACTTAGGAATGTTTGTTGGTTCTTTATCCATGTATTTTGGAGAACTCTTATTTCAGTGATTCTGCTGTGTTGCTGGTTTATACTCCAAAATGTTACCCATTCCCCAGCCCAACAGCCAACCTCTGTTTCTACATCTTTGCATTCCTCCATGTTAACTCCTGAGCCAGCCCTTTCGAGACTCAGGGAGGCCTGAGGCTAAAGCAAAAGCCTTTGACTTCAAAGGACAGGGGCTTGTATTTGGGTTCAGCTCTGCCTGTGGCCCCTCTGGTCATTCAGAAATGCAGTCTTGGGAAACTTCTGTGTGCTGAGCGCTGCCTGGGCAAAACAGAGAGGAACTGGGAGAAAGTGACGATGACAAAGCGCCACATGTGGCAGGCAATGCCCTGATACCTTCTGGCTAGCTGGTTGGTTTGTTTCTTCTAGCTTTGTTATAACATGCATTTATATTAATTTTATCCTGAATGCACACATCAGGTATTCTGAAGACAGATTTCTCATGAAATACTTCACAGTAAGTAACCACTGTGTCAGCCTCCCATGTCCTGTTCTGCAGTGAGCTTTGGTGAGACTTGGCAGGATTTTTTTCCTGCATGAATGAGTAATCAGGTACCCATATTGAAGGGCAAGCAAATATGATTTTTCTCTGTTCATACAGAGAAAGAAGAAATTGTTCTCCCCTCCTGCAGGGTGGCCCCTCCTTGGAATTGTGGCCCCCTATTCCAACCCTTTGATGTGGAGATACTAAAGCCACAGTTGCCTGGTTTTGTACATTTTGAGATTAAATACCTAAGAGATGGACTCTTGGCACCTGGGGCTTAACCCTGGGACTTAGCTGTATTGAACCATTTGGCTCTTCATGAAAGAAAAGGGAAGTTGTATTACTTTTAGGAGCAGAACAATTAACTTCACAAACCGGCTCCAGACCTCATTCCCATAGGCTGAGGAATAAGGCTCAGAGATTCAGAAATTTTAAGAGGTGAAGGTTTTACTGGAGCCCTGAGAACCCTGGGGAGGGTTTATTTCTCAACAGTCCCAGTTAATCCCAGCATCTCTGTGAGGAAGCCCTCATGATGCCTCCAGCCCTGGTGTTGGCTCTTCTGGAGACTGTTCCTCAGCATCATCTCCTGCTCGGAAAGTGGAAGCGTAAAGTACAAGGAGGAGCCAGAGTTCTAAGTCATCACAGCCTGGATGCAGCGAATTAGGGACTTTTCAAAGATGACACAGTTAAAGAACGACAGAGCTGAGAGCAGACTCCAAACCTGCTGACTTTATATGTGGAGCCTTCACAGTAACATTGCAAGTTTCTGGCGCCCCTGTGGAGCATAGAGACAGGTGCTGAGCAGATAGATGGTGCGGGTGACGGTTGTTTTCAGTGGATGTGTACATGTGTGAGTGTATTGTTAAGAGTTCACTTAACTTTTTAAAAGCTCGACCTGTTCTTCAATAATTTCTGACATGAAAACAAGTAGTTGAGAAAACACAAATCATGATGCAAATGCCTCAGCCCTCATTTTAGCTGCAAATGGAATTAATGTGAACTTTCTTCACATTCCTTTTCTGCTGGAAGATTTGGGCAGGGGCTACTTCCAAAACTGGCCTCCCTGGTGGCTTAGAGTGGTAAAGAATCTGTCTGCCATAGCTGGAGACATGGGTTCCATCCCTGATCTGGGAAGATCCCCTGGAGAAGGAAATGGTAATCCATTCCACTATTCTTGCCTGGGAATTCCCATGAACAGAGGAGCCTGGCAGGCTATAGTCCATGGGGTCACAAAGAGACACAACCTCGAGACTGAGCAATAACAACAACTCTCAAGACCAGAACTGGACCCATAATGGGCAAACTGCTCTTGCTCAGGTGAATATTAGAAGAAAATTGGTAAGCTGTTCTGATGCACAAAAGACTTAGAAAGTGATCAATGTTGTGGACATCTCTTAAATGTAAGCATCATGTAAAGAAAATCTGTGGCCATGATTAGTATTCGCCTGTCAGAGAAAACTTTCAGTCCGTTATGTCAATTCCCTATGGCTTGAAATAAGACATTTCTTAAAGGGCTGGAACGGGAGTTATTAGTCAATATCTGAAGGCAGCTCTATCCTTATACCTAACACTGAAGGAGACCTAGCGTCTCAACTGACTTAGGTTCCAAATGACCTAGAATCTGGGAGTCTTTCTCTTTCTTATAAGCCAGAGATAAATCAGTGGAACAAAGCAGCTTGTTTTCCTACCTAGAAGTTATTCGCTTTCTGCCTACATGGGTCATTCCAGTAGCTAAGGTTTTCTTTGGGGAGAATTTGGCCAGTAATTATGCTATCAGTAATGACTAACTCAGTGATTGCCAATGGCCCTTGATGTCCATTCAGTTTCATTTGCTTGGGTCTGGAGAGAACAGATACACTCAGAGTGTCTTGGTTAATAAATATTAATGTAGAGGAATTTTAATCCATTATTTATTTCTCAGCATCTGCATAATGCCCTCTCAGGTAAAAGTAATAAAAGCTTCACAGCGTTTGCAGTTTAACAAAATTTCCAAGCAGAAATGCAGTGAAAGCAGGATAGAAGCTAGCCAGAGGAGGGCACCGACATTTTTTTTTTTTTTAAGTTTTTAATTTATATTGAATTGGGCTTCCTCGGTGGCTCAGATGGTAAAGAATCCACTGCAATGCAGGAGACCTGGGCTCAATCCCTGGGTTTGAAAGATCCCCTGGAGGAGGGCTTGGCAACCCACTCCAGCATTCTTGCCTGGAGAATCCCACGGACAGAGGAGCCTGGTGGGCTACAGTCCCTGGGATCACAAAGAGTCAGACACAACTGAACAACTAAGCATATAGTTGATTTACAATGTTAACAAAGTATAGACTCAGATGTACAGCAAAGTGATTTAGTTATACATATACATATCTATTCATTATTGAATATTTTCCCATATAGACTATTACAGAATTTTGAGTAGAGTTCCTTGTGCTATACAACACGTGCCTGCTCAGTCATGTCTGACTCTTTGCAACCCAATGGACTGTAGCCTGCCAGGCTTCTCTGTCCAGGGGATTATCCCAGCAAGAATACTGGAGTGGGTTGCCATTTCCTCCTCCAGGGGACCTTCACAATCCAGAGATCGAACTTGTGTCTGCTGTGGCTCCTGCATTGGCAGGCTAGTTTTTTATCACTGAGGCAGCTGGGAAGCCCTGTGCTATACAATAAGTCCTTGTTAATTGTCTATTTTATATGTGGAGAAGGCAATGGCACCCCACTCCAGTACTCTTGCCTGGAAAATCCCATGGATGGAGGAGCCTGGTAGGCTGCAGTCCATGGGGTCGCTAGGAGTCGGACATGACTGAGCGACTTCAGGTTCACTTTTCACTTTCATGCATTGGAGAAGGAAATGGCAACCCAGTCCAGTATTCTTGCCTGGAGAATCCCAGGGACAGTGGGGGAGCCTGGTAGGCTGCCATCTATGGGGTCGCACAGAGTCGGACACAACTGAAGCGACTTAGCAGCAGCAGTGTGTATATATTAATCCTGATTTATCCCTGCCCTAATAAATCCCTAACTGATCCCTGCACCCTTTCCTGTTTTGTAAACTTGTTTGTTTTCTAAGTCTGAGCATCCGTTTCTAATTTGGGAATAAGTACATTTGTGTCACTTTTTATATTCCATATATAAGTGATAAGGCTTCCCTGGTGGCTCAGATGGTAAAGAATCTGCTTGCAGTGTGGGAGACCTGGGTTCGATTCCCAGGTTGGGAAGATACTCTGGAGGAGAGCCTGGAAGCCTCTCCAGTTTTCTTGCCTGGAGAATCCCCATGGACAGAGGAGCCTGGGGGGCTCCAGTTCATGGGGTCACAGAGTCAGACACAACTGAGTGACTAAGCACATGTAAGTGATGTCCTATGACATTTATCCTTGTCTGACTTCACTTAGTGCAGTGATCTGTAGGTCCATCATATTGCTGCAGACTACATGATTTTTATGGCTGAGTGATATTCTGTTGTGTGTTTGTACCACGTCTTTATCCATTCCTCTGTGGATGGACGTTTAGGTTGCTTCCACCTCTTGGCTATTGTAGTTAGGGCTATTTAGCTATAAGACTAAGACTTTCAAGTCTCAGAAATCCATCCCACTTCTGTAATGTGTCCTACAGAAAGAGACTCAATCTATTTTGGTGAGTAGATATTCCTTCTTTCTTATTCCCCCTGAGCAGTGCCATGGAAAAGAGACATTGCCATGCCCATCCAAGCCCTGAAATTAATGGAACATTCCAGGAACATTTCTACATTAATAGTAAAATAATATAAACCAAACAAAAGGAACTACTGAACCATGATTCCAGGTCATCTGTAGATCATGTGGACTTGTAGAGATTTCGATGTAGAGTAAACTTACAGAGAATGTAAGCTCTGCAAACCCAGGGATGATGTCTGTTTGAAACATTGATGTGTTCAAAGTTCTGAAGATAGTGCCAAGCATGTGATAGGCACCTAGTGAATACTCATTCAGTAGCTGAACCTTCTGCATCCATGGGACAGGACTGTTCATGTCCCTCTGTGAGTTTCTGCAACCGAAGGGCAATTGGAGGTGGCATCTCAAATGCTTGACTAGGTGGAGCACTTTTTAAAAAATTGTTCCTGTCAAAATTCATCTCTTAAAGGCCATAACTAGAAACAGGAAAATTACAAACTAAGAAAGCTCATCAATAAAGGCAAACATACAGGAAAGGTAGGAAATTATCCACACACAAATGTGAAATCAAAACCAGGAATCATGAGAGATGGAGAGTACAAATGCAGGGCCTTGAAAATGCATTTGAAATTGGGAGATCAGCAACTTAAAACAATCATGTATATAGACTACTATACCAAACCTTCAAACTGTGGTGCTGGAGAAGACTCTTGAGAGTCCCTTTGACTGCAAGGAAATCAAACCAGTCAATCCTAAAGGAAATCAACCCTGAATAGTCATTGGAAGGACTGTTGCCGAAGCTGAAGCTCCAATACTTGGGCCACCTGATGCAAATACTCAACTCATTGGAAAAGACCCTGATGCTGGGAAAGATTGAAGGCAGGAGAAGGGGATGACAGAGGATGAGATGGCTGGATGGCATCACTGACTCAATCAATGGACATGAATCTGAGCAAACTCTGGGACATAGTAGGGGACAGAAGAGCCTGGTGGTGCTGCAATCCATGAGATCGCAAAGAGCTGACCACAACTTAGCGACTGAGCAACAACAGTACCGTACCTCGTGGTAACCACACCCCAAAAGCCTGTAATACACACAAAAAAGGAAAAGGAATCTGAATGCAACGCTAAAGATAGTTGTCAAATCACAAGAGAACAAAAGAGGAAAAGAAAAAGAGACCTACAAGAACAAATTCAAAACAATGAACAAAATGGCAGTAAGAACATACATATTGATAATTACCTTAAACGCAAACGAATTAAATGTTCCAACCAAAAGACACAGAGAGACTGGTTGAATGGATACAAAAACCCATCCTTTAAAAATGATTAAAACTTATTTCTGCCTGGCTTCTGGATGTAACATTATTTAGTATGTGGCAAAGTTAGTTTTTTAAGTAGTAGGGTAAAAAAGATGGAATATTAATAAACAGCCTTAAAAACTGGCAAATCATTGACAAAGAAAAAGAAAGCTCAATCTCTGCCTTTTTTTTTTACATGAAAATTAAGCATGGAAGGGTCAGATGTTAAAATGTGAAATAAATGCAAGCAGAGCACATACGTTTATGATATATGTATAATCTCGACTGTATAATTGAGTCCGAATCATATCATCTAGTTTCCTCTGCAAAAAAGGAAGATTGATACATTAGAGCATGAAAGTGTTTTGAATTTCTGAAGAGAAAAACCACAATATGCAAGGTTAAACGTGAACGCCAACCTGTGAGAAAATTTATGCTTCACATTTTCAATCCATCGTCAATTTTACTATGTTCATATAAATCAATTAAGTAATAAAAGATGACTTTGCCAGGTAGAAAGTAGGCAACAAGCACAGGTGGGCAATTCCTCCTAGAATAACAAATGGTGGGTAAATACATCATTTTTCTTTTATTAGTGGCAGGGCTGAACATTGCCACAACGATAGTTTGCCTCTTGATTTGCAATTATCTTGAAAGAGTGATAAAATCCAGCATTGACAAAGAAGAGTGAACACGTACCTATACCAACTGGGAGCATAAACAGTCTTTCTAAAGTATGTGATAGCTGGTAACATTTTGAAAGGTTATACAGTGGTTCACATAGGCACACAGACACTCACATCCTCAAACCTCCCAAGGAAAAAATGTTACTTATCAGATATCTGCAGAGAAAAAATATATTTCTGTGTGACTCTCTCCAAAAGTAGCTCAACTGTTTCTCATCCTGCAAACAGTGTTGGATTTTCATCTTCAACAGTGATTCACAAGTTGTCCCCTGAGGCTTAGAAGGAGGAAGCAAATAAAATAGCCTGCTGCTGTTTGGATAACCTGTCTCCTCTCCCCTTGGCTACTCGAAGTCCTTGCCTGTTTTATTTTTTTAACTTTTTATTGGAGTGTAACGTAGTCCATTCTGAAGGAGATCAGCCCTGGGATTTCTTTGGAAGGAATGATGCTAAAGCTGAAACTCCAGTACTTTGGCCACCTCATGCAAAGAGTTGACTCATTGGAAAAGGCTCTGATGCTGGGAGGGATTGGGGCAGGAGGAGAAGGGGACGACAGAGGATGAGATGGCTGGATGGCATCACTGACTCGATGGATGTGAGTCTCAGTGAACTCTGGGAGTTGGTGATGGACAGAGAGGCCTGGCGTGCTGCGATTCATGGGGTCGAAAAGAGTCGGACACGACTGAGCGACTGAACTGGACTGAACTGAACATAGTTACGTATAAGAAAATGGCAATATAAGTGTATATAACTGCATACATTGTCATGAAATTAGCACACCTTTCTAAGCAGCATCCAGATCAAGAAACAGTATCACCAACACTTAAGAGCTGCCTTTGTGACCTTTTCCACTAACATTGTCCACTGGCTAACATGGTCCTGACTTCCAACAGTGAGATTGGTTGTATCTGCTTTTTTTGCTTGAAAGAAATGGTGTATTTATTGGCTGTTTGAATATCTTCTTTTGTGAAGTGACTGTTTCAGAATTCTATCAGCTGGCTTGTTTTCTTATTGATTTAAAGGTCTTTTTTTAAAAAAGAAAAAAGTCAAAGTGAACCCTTGGACAGATGCTCCAAAGAAGACATACACATGGCCAACAGGCATACAAATTGTCACCGAGGTTCCACGTCAGTAAGCATCAGGGAAATGCAAGTCAAAACCAGTAGACACCACCTCGCACCTGTCACAGGATGACGATTAACTGAAAATCTCAGAAAGAAAACAAGTGTTGATGAGGAAGTGCAGAAAGTAGAGCCCTGGTGCACAGTTGGTGGGAACATAAATTGATACAGCCACAATACAGAAGAGTATGACAGTTCCTCTAACTAACAAACGATCGAGAGTAACTATTGAAATGAGGAGTGGTTAAAGACTCAAAGAAATATTTAGCCTTATCACTTCCCATTTAAGACAATGGGAAGCTTTATTTTTCCAGTTTCATCTCATTCATCTGGTTTTATACCTTTACGCAAATGCTAAGAAAAGCACAAATAGGCTTAGAGGAATATCTGGGTAGATGCTCACCAAAATATTAATAACAGCTTCTTCTTCATGGTGAGATTTCAGTAATTTTAATTTTCTTCACTGTTTAATTTCCTTCCCATTTAATTTTCAAATAGGCAGGGAGTATCTTAGTCTCCTGGGGCTTCCCTGGTGGCTCAGATGGTAAAGAATCCACTGCGATGCAGGAGACTCGGGGTAAAGAACCTGCCTGCTAATGCAGGAGATGTAAGAGACACAGGTTCAATCCCTGGGTTGGGAACATCCCCTGGAGAAGGAAATGGCTACCCACTGCAGTATTCTTGCCTGGAGAATTCCAGGGACAGAGGGGGCCTGGTGGGTTACACTCCATGGGGTTGCAGAGTTGGACATACAAGAACACACACACACACACAGAGACTGAGCAATTAACACTTTCACTTTCTTTCGCAGCTTAGGGCTACTATAATACAGTACCATAGACATGATGCCTATGATGGCTTAGAGCAGCAGAGACTTATTTTCTCACAGTTTTGGAAGCTATAAGTCTGCAGCCGAGGTGTCCCGTAGCCTCTGCACACCTTCCGGTCGTGGACGTCCAGCCTTGGCTTGTAGTTTCATCGCTCCAATCTCTGCTTCTGTTGTCACGTGACCTTTCTGTCTCTCTGTCTGTGTCTTCTTATAAGGACACTAACTGGTGTAGGGGCCCACCCTGCTCCAGTATGATCTCATACTAAATCATTACATCTGCAATCACATTATTTCCAGATAAAGTCTCCATCTGAGGTGGTAGACAGTCCTGTGTGTTCCCAGATAACTGTGGCTGGAGGGCACGCGGTAGCTTTAGAGTCAGTGGGAGAGATTATCAAGTTGATTACACACCATTCTTATGAAATGATTTTTCCCATCCCTGGGGAGGCAAATTTGGGAATACTCCAGGAATACAAAGTCTAGAAAAATATTTTGCTATTGCCAAGCTAGTTACCTCTCCAAGAAAGACTTCCATCTGGGCGTATTAATACAATAGTCAAAATAGTCAAAATTCACGGCTGGAGGCAGTTGACTATAAACCACTAAAGGTATTTAAATGTGACCATAGAAATTGTTTCTTGTCATTGTCCCACTCTTACAGTTTTTCCAGGGTAATGAGTTTGACAGATGGGACCAGTGCCAGGACAGCCTTAGAATTTGAATGAAATGTCCTCACCGAAGACAGAGTAGCTCTGGATAATGTATTATGTTAATCAGAATTTTCAGCATGGAAGAGTAAAATCCTCTCTTGAGGTAAAACACATAATTAGTTTATGAGCAGGAAAGGCAGTGGGAATAAGAACATGTTAAGAGCAGTGAGAGCATTGAGAGACCTTCTCAAAGAATACTACGATCGTCTTCAATTGTATCTGATTGAAAGGGCTTTGAAATCTACAACTAAAAATCAGTTCATAGATGCAAGCTATTGTATATAAGATGGATAAATAATAAGGTTCTACTGTAGAGCACAAGGAACTATATTCCGCATCCTGGGATAAGCCATAATGGAAAAGAATGTGAATAAAAAGTATAATTATGTGGATAACTGAATCACTTTGCATTATAGCAGACGTTAACACAACATTGTAAATCAGCAATATTTCAACAATATAAAAAATGTTAAATATAAGAAATAAAATTAAATAGGTAAGTTACAAGGACATACTGTGTAGCACAGGTAATTATAGCCTTTATCTTTAATAGCTTTTAATGGAGTATAATCTGTAAAGATACTGAATCACTATGCTCTATACCTGAAACTAAGAAAATATTATAAATCAACTTCAATATTAAAAATAGACCATTATTAATAAAAAGATTAATTCATAGACAGTTATTGCACCAGTCTTTGAAACCATATTGAACTACAATGCATGTGTGTGTGTGTGTGTGTGTGTGTGTGCTCATCCCTCAGTCGTGTCCAACTCTTTGCAACTCCATGGGCTATAGCCCACCAGGCTCCTCTGTCCATGGGATTTCTCAGGCAAGAATACTGGAGTGGGTTGCCATTCCCTATCCAGGGGATCTTCCTGACCCAGGGATCGAACCCACATCTCTTGAGTTTCCTGCATTGGCAGATGAATTCTTTATCACCGCACCAGCTGGGAAGCCCTTGAACTACAATATCAAAATTATTTCTGTAAGGTAAAACAAGAGACTAAAATCATCTCTTAGTTTGTCAAGTTTTTTTCCCAGTTCATCTCAGGTTTTGTTTTTTTAAAAAGGTTATCTCAATAGCTGAATAATCAAATAAAATTGAAATGTCAAGCTATTTTTATTACCCTTATTTTTATAAGATAAAGCGTTACCTCTTGGACATTGTAGCAAACACAATGATAGCTTTAGACTTTTTTAAAAAGAGTTAATAAAACATTTTATAATTCTGATTTGGGGAGCTGAATTTGGAAAACATAAAAATATGATGAACTGTTAGGGGAGACAAGTCATGAACATAAAGTCATAATTTTTTTGGATTAAAATATTTATAGTAAAACCACAGCAACAGAAAACAATGATTGTTTTAACCTTTTCAAAATTAAATGACTTTTTAAAATGATTCAAGAGTATACCACAGGCACAGAATTAACTATTTTTTTATCCTTTCAAAAAATATTGTTCCACATAACCTCTTGTTCTATATAGGTTGTTTTAGTGTATGATAAATATAACACATACTAAAACGTGCATGGGGTGAGGGCTTCCCAGGTGGCTCGATGGTAAAGAATCCTCCTGCCAATGCAGAAGACATGGGTTTGATACCTGTGTCAGGAAGATCACACATGCCATGGAGCAGCTAAGCCTGTGAGCCACAACTGTTGAGCCTGTGCTCTGCAACAAGAGAAGCCACTGCAGTGAGAAGCCCGCGCACCGCTGGAGAGTAGACTCCACTCAACGCGACTAGAGAAAAGCCCAAGCAGCAAGGAAGACCCAATAGCCAGTAAACTAAGAAATAAATGAATTTTAAAAAAAAGTGTATGGGGTTCAGCTAAAGCTGCACTTAGAAACATATCACTAACAAAGCTTGCAGGGAGCCACCACGGGAGATCCCACCCATGACAAAGGTCATGCGGAGAGATCCTCACAGGCAAAGATGGATCAGTCCTCAAGGAACCCCCTGGATCTGCTTGAGCATCTGCCCCAAAGCCAAAATCTGTCTGTCTTACTATTTTGTGCCTGTCACCAACTCTTCTGACATTAACAGGGGGCTGTCCCCGACCACCTTTCTCTGAAAAAAGTCAACTTAGGGCTCTAATTAATAAGTCTCCTAGGCATGATAGGAGTGTTTCAATTCAAACCCCTCTGATGGCTTTCTAGCTTGCCTGACAGGTTTATACTTACTCTTAAATTAACACACATGATTGTTCACAACTCCCCAACCTTGAAAGGCATGGGAAGCCAAAACATTCTAAAAGTCCTAATGAGCATAGAGTCCTTTAAGGGATGAAAAATTATTAGAATAGATAGTACTGGTAAAGGGCTTCATTATTGGGCCAATGCTTGCCGCCAAGTTCCCATATCCCTTATCCATTGTGCGCCTGGGAGTGCATTGGTTAACATAGTTGGAATGTAAGGAAAACAAGTAGCAGCCTTGGAATTCACCACATCAGACCTTAGAGCTGATTGGTTCTTTCTTTGTTGTGACCCACTGCACCTTTGCTCACTGAGAATGTAACTCTGTTTAGCACTTTCTGAGGCTGACATAGATTAAAAATATAAAGAAGAAACACTTCAAGAGAAAACAAGTTTTCTGATTGAGCAGCCTTTATCAAAAAAGGGTCATAAAATGTCCACAGGCCTCCAAGGCCAGAAGATATTGTACACAACATTGTTTATGGGAAAGGTATGCAGAAAAAACCCTGGTTTTGATAAAGACAAAACAGATGTAATGTTTGGGCTGACTGTATGACTTTGCATCTTTCATTTCCCTCTATGTACAAGTCAAGGTATAAAAGTTCCTTTTGAAAATAAAGTTATGGGCCTCACTCACCGAAGCTTGGTCTCCCCGTGTCGTTCTTTTTTTCCTTTTCCCTCCTTTTCTTTCTCTGTTCTTCCTTCAGGATGACTCCTTGGGGCACAGGAGCTTTATTGACTTTCTGTGTTTATCAAGGAAGATCAAGCCCTGCTCTCCACTTTGCTATCCTTATCACCTAGGCCATCATCCTGAGGGTACCCCTGGATCCTACTGGGGCTGGACCCCGGCAAAAGCTGATGTTTATTTAAGAGAAAGGTTAAAAGTGAATAAGCCAATCAGTTAATTTAAGGAGTTTCTTTAAAGTGAGTAGAAAGGTATACTACAGATAAGGAAAGAAAAAATAAAAATATTGGATATAGTTGAAAATAACCGCAAACCAAAAGTTATTTATTTTCTTCTTTTTTTATTCACAAACTCTTGTTGTATTTTTGTTGTTATATATTAAAGTGGGGATACACAGGTACCATGCTCAAGGATGAAGCTCCCCTTGGTCTGTCCTACGCAGGTTATGCAGGACAATAAATGCAGCCCACAAAAATTATTTATGCAAAAACACTAATAAAATGGAGACGTCCTCAGTGAAATGAAAGGAGGAGGCAGAGAAGAAAGTAGAGGACAGAAAGGAGTGGAGGAAAAAATCACACAAGAAATAACAATGGATCTGATCCATGTTTCACAACTGCAGACTTCTCAGAGACTTTAGAGTTATTAGTGTGGCTCAGCTGGTAAAGAATTTGCCTGCAATGTGGGAGACCTGGGTTTGATCCCTGGATTGGGAAGATCCCTTGGAGAAGGGGAAGGCTACCCACTCCAGTATTCTGACCTGGAGAATTCCATGGACTGTGTAGTCTGTGGGGTCGCAAAGAGTTGGACATGACTGAGCGACTTTCACTTTCTCTTCTTTCACTTAGAATTATTAAGAGAATACTTTGAGCAACTTTAGCTAATAAGTTTGAAATTAGGGAAGTAACCACATTTCTCAAAAACATACCTATGATAACTCAAGGAGAAAAATTAACAAAGCTTGAAAATATTGTAACCACTAAGGAAATTGAATTAGTAATAAGGAAATAAGTTGCCTTTAAAAAAGGCACTCTAGTCTTATCCATCTTGTATATTCTTCCAACTTTCAAAGAACTTCAAACTCTCAACCCTGTTTATCCTTCGCCAGTGAACAGAAGGGCTTCCCAGGTGGCACTAGTGGTAAAGAACATGCCTGCTAATGCAGAAGATGTAAGAGATGCAGGTTCGATCCCTGGGTCAGGAAGATCCCCTGGAGGAGGACGTGGAAACCCACTCCAGTATTCTTGCCTGGAGTCAGGAAGATCTGGAGGAGGAGATGTCCCCTGGAGGAGGACATGGAAACCCACTCCAGTATTCTTGCCTGAAGAATCCCATAGACAGAGGAGGGCTACAGTCTATGGAGTTGCAAAGAGCTGGACACAACTGAGTGACTGAGTACGCACACACAATTTCAAGTCTTAACATATGAAGAATCAGAGAACTTCACTAACTATGCAAACAGTTTACCAAAAGGCCACACCAGAAATCACTGTTAATGGTAAAATGTTAGTGAAAATACCTTACTTGTTCTTGACCCAAAAAATCTTATATTACTGCTTCTATTTAATACTAAAAAGAAGTCTTGGGTACTGAAATAAGACCAGGAAATAAATTGTAACTTTGGGGAAAAAAAAAAAAACTGACATATAATTATAAATGTCTTCACTTAAAATGCAAGAGATTCTATAGTCAAATTTTATAGATGATTACTAAAAAAGTATAGAAAAGTAGCTGCCAAATAGATCAATGTAAAAATTATTTTATGTGTAATAATACTATTTTAAAATCTGGGTCTATATGTTTTGGTCTGCTTTTGCTTCACAGTGGTTAATAAAGTCATGACTCATTCAAAAAACCTGAGGGCTGATTAGATGGCTATATTTGTGAAAAATCATCAAGCTGTTCACAGTAAATTGCACCTTAAAAAAAAATTTAAGTGATACTTCGTAAAAGTTTACTTGGCTAAGTAACCCTCACAACACATCAAAATTAATAGTGACATTTCATAAGCATGTCTTTAATAAATAATTACAAAAAGATCTGTGCCAACCACTCTCCATTATAATCTTCTTGGAGACCCTCCTGGCAAAGCGTCTCCATTCTTGTAAAATGACAGAGGTGTGTAGTATGATGTTTAAAGCTCTTAACAGTTGAGCAGCTGACTGGCCAAAAGCAGCAGATTAAGAAAAAAATGGCAGCAGGGACTTCCCTGGTGGTCTGGTGGTTAAGAATCTGCCTTCCAATACAGCGTTCCATCCCTGGCCTGGGAAGATTCTGCATACTCCGGGGCGACTATGCCCAGTGGGCAGCTCCTGAGTCTGTGTTTTCTGGAGCCTGCGCACCACAACTGTAGAGAAACAAGGCAAGATCCCATGTGCTGCCACTAAGACCCAGAGCAGACAAATAAATAAATAAACATTAAAGAGAAGAAAGAAAGAAAAAGCGACTGCAAGCCGTCTTTCCAGCAGTGTTGCAGGAACGAGGGTCTGTGAACGGGGGTGGTGGGGTGGGTCTGGGAAGGGGCTGCCTAGCAGAGACCACACCTCCCAGGTCCTGTGCCCAGTTCAGTTCAGTTCAGTCGCTCAGTCGTGTCCGACTCTTTGCGACCCCGTGGACCGCAGCATACCAGGCCTCTCTGTCCATCACCAACTCCCGGAGTTTACCCAAACTCATGTCCATCGAGTTGGTGACGCCATCCAACCATCTTATCCTCTGTCGTCCCCTTCTCTTCCCGCCTGTCCTGTGCCCAAGGGACTATCAACAGTGAGATGTACACGAAAGCACATATTTCATCTCAGGACCAATATGGTCAAGAAGCAGGAGAACCTTCTCTGCTCTTTCTCGCCCTTCTCTGTGATCTTACAAGCCACGTGTTGAAGATAGAGAGCCACTGCTGTAAGCCCCCATCCTCTTGAATGGCCACAGGGAAGGCCCCTACAAGCGCCAACGGTGGCCTGATCTGGGGGTTGCCAGTATCTTGGGGATGGAGGTGTGTGCTGGAGGCTGAGGCGGGAGGGTTCACAGAAACCACATCTGTGCCATGAACAGAGGCAATGAACCTGAATGGACACGCGGTGTTGGAGAGATCCCAGCTGATCCCGTGGGGATCTCCGGAGCTGGAGGGGCCCCAGAGTTTTCCTGAGTTGAATTCTTGCTCTCCTGCTATATAACACATACTCATATACAGTGATAAGCTTTGCACAGTCTATCACCAACTTTGTGTATGATGAATTTTCATATACGGAAATCAGTTCTTATAAAACTATTCTGCAAAGCTCAATAAACTTCAATGTGAATTACTTTGTGAACGAACGTGAATTATTTATTAATTAATACTTAAGACTCCCCCAGTTTTCATGCTGTTTAGGTTCTGAATTAGTTTCCTTGTCCAGATTAATAAGTCCCCTTTTCTTTGCCTAAATTAGAATATAGCAGGCAAGAATGGAGGGCATGCACGCTGAGACATGATAGAAATAGCTCCAAGGGTAATTCCTACTTCTTACAATAATAATGATATGAGTGTAGAATTTTTTAAATGTCAGGTTCTCAATAAAATGAGGTCGCAGTTTTTAAGTACAGACAACTGCAGCTTGGTGAACATGTCAAAACAGAAGAGCCAGTTTAATATCTATAGATAGTAAGTTTGGAAACCTATTTTCTTTAGATGGTATGCATAATCCATGCCATTTCTCTATTAGATAATAGATAATAAGTATTCATTAAGGAATTTTCATGGACCAGATAAATCTTTTTCGTATAAATCTTCAGAGGGTTATTTTCTCAATCTTTTTTTAAAACATATGCCTTTTTGTGATAAATATGACATCTCACCCCATCTCCTCTTCAGGATATTCTTATAATCTTTACATCTCTTGATAATAACTGAAGTCATTTATTCTTGTTCTGTTCAGTCGCTAAATTGTGTTCAACTCTTTGCAACCCAATGAACTTCACCACTTCGGGCTCCTTTGACCTCCACTGTCTCCCAGAGTTTGGTCAAACTCAGGTCCATTGAGTCAGTGATGCTTTCTAACCATGTCATCCTCTGTTGTCCCCTTCTCCTTTTGCCTTCAATTTTCCCAGCATCAGGGTTTTTCCAATGAGTCAGCTCTTTGCATCAGGTGGCCAAAGTATTGGAGTTTCAGCTTCAGCATCACTCTTTCCAATGAATATTCAGGGTTGATTTCTTTAGGATTGACTGGTTTTATCTCCTTGCAGTCCAAGGGACTCAAGAATCTTCTCCAGCACCACAGTTCAAAAGCATCAGTTCTTTGGCACTCAGCCTTCTTTATGGTCCAACCCTCTCATCCATACATGACTACTGAAGAAACCATAACTCTGACGAGACAGACCTTTGTCTGCAAATGCTGTCTAGGTTTCCGTAGCTTTCCTTCCATGGAGTATGTGACTTTTAATTTCATGGCTGCAGTCACCATCCACAGTGATTTTGGAGCCCAAGAAAATAAAGTCACTGTTTCCCCATCTATTTCCCATGAAGTGATGGGACCAGATGCCATGATCATTTTTTGAATGTTGAGTTTTAAGCCAGCTTTTTCACACTCCTCTGTCACCTTCATCAAGAGGCTCTTTAGTTCTACACTTTCTGCCCTTAGAGTTGTATCATCTGCATATCTGAGGTTGTTTATATTTCTCCCTGCAATCTTGATTCCAACTTGAGCTTCATCCAGCCCAGCATTTTGCATGATGTACTCTGCAGAGAAGTTAAATAAGCAGGGTGACAATATACAGCCTTGAGGTACTCCTTTCCCAGTTTTGAACCAGTTTTTCCATGTCTGGTTCTGTTACTTCTTCACCTGCATACAGATTTCTCAGGAGACAGGTAAGATGGTCCAATATTCTCATCTCTTTTAGAATTTTCCAGTTTGTTGTGATCCGCACAGTCAAATACTTTAGCTTAATCAATGAAGCAGAAGAAGATGTATTTCTGGAACTCCCTTGCTTTCTCCATAATCCAACATATGTTGGCAATTGGATCTCTGGTTCCTCTGCTTCTTTGAAACCCAGCTTGTACAACTTGGTAATTATTAAAAGATGACTTTGGGGTCCACTGAGTGCTAGCACTGTTCAGTTATCTTGATAATATGGACCATTTAAGCTTACAAAGAAACCCTCATGGATCCCATTTGTACGTTTAATGTTGAGGAAATTATCATATTATTATGCAGAATCTGGCACTTGGGACTCAGGATCTGAGAGGTGAATGATTTACTTTGACTTGACTATTCAATCCTCACTATGCACAACAAGATAATTATTTTTTACATTTTTTACAAGATAATTATATTTACATGTTATTTGGAAATTG
The DNA here is from genome assembly GCF_027580195.1 of Bos mutus. NCBI lineage: Eukaryota > Metazoa > Chordata > Mammalia > Artiodactyla > Bovidae > Bos > Bos mutus. The sequence continues at coordinate 2,461,255 of NC_091620.1, read as the reverse complement.
AGATTAATAGGCAGAATAGTAATTTTTTTTCAAAATCATGTAGAACAGCTAGTCACTTGCCTTTTATGCCCAAACAGGACTGGTGAAGGTGACGTTCCCTATAGACAGTAACAGGGAGCAGCACATATACAGCGTCCAGATCAGAATGTCCAGGATAAGAGCTCCTGCTGGCTTAGCCTTGATGATGCTCTGATGTCTGCTCCTTAAGCCACCCCAGTCACCACAGATGGCATCTATACTTGTGCTTCTTGGAATATAGTCCGTATAACACTTGTTTTTTTAAGTAATTTTTATTGGTCTTTAGTTGATTTACAAAGTTGTGTTAGTTTCTGCTGTACAACAAAGAGACTCCTACATTCTTCTTTATGTATTTTTCATACACACATTCTTTTTTATATTCTTTTCCATTGTGGTTTATCCCAGGATATTGAACATAGTTCCCTGTGCTATACAGTAGGATGTTGTTGTTTCTGTATTCTGTATGTAACAGTTTGCTTGTATTAACCTTATGACTACTTACTTCTGAACCCCAGCCCTACTGTTCCCTTGAACTGCCTTCAGTTCAGTTCAGTTGCTCAGTCGTGTCCGACTCTTTGTGACCCCATGAATCTCAGCACACCAGGCCTCCCCGTCCATCACCAATTCCTGGAGTCCACCCAAATCCGTGTCCGTTGAGTCAGTGATGCCATCCAATCATCTCATCCTCTGTCATCCCCTTCTCCTCCTGCCCTCAATCTTTCCCAGCATCGGGGAACTGCCTTAGGAAAAAAAAAAAAGAGGTGAAATGGCCATTGAAACTTGGAAACAAAGGGGAAAGCACTTTGAATTCTAAAATCTACAAAAAAATAGATCAGAAATATGTTATATAATCTTCAAAAGATTATAATATGATAACTCTGCCTGGCAAGATGTTGAAATAATCCAGATAAATGAATTAAATATAAATAAATACTGTGTGAATTAGAATGACACAGTAACTTAGGGCAAAGAATTCCCATGAAGACACAGAGCAGGAAAGAATAGGCTGTATGTTTTACATATAATGGCATGCACACAAGTGTACTATCAGTTCAGTTCATTTACTCAGTCGTGTCCAACACTTTGTGACCCATGGACTGCAGCATGCCAGGCCTCCCTGTCCATCACCTACTCCTGGAGCTTGCTCAAACTCATGTCCATCAAGTCGGTGATGCCATCCAACCATCTCATCCTCTGTCATCCCCTTCTCCTCCTGCCTTCAATCTTTCCCAGCATCAGGGTCTTTTCCAAGGAGTCATTTCTTCCCATCAGGTGGCCAAAGCATTGGAGTTTCAGCTTCAGCATCAGTCCCTCCAATGAATATTCAGGACCGATTTCCTTTAGGATGGACTGGTTGGATCTCCTTGCAGTCCAAGGGACTCTCAAGAGTCTTCTCCAACACCACAGTTCAAAAGCATCAATTCTTCAGTACTTACCTTTCCTTAGAGTCTAACTCTCACATCCATACATGACTAGTGGAAAAACCATAGCTTTGACTAGACGGACCTTTGTCGACAAAGTAATGTCTCTGCTTTTTAATATGCTGTCTGGGTTGTTCATAGCTTTTCTTCCAAGGAGCAAGCATCTTTTAATTTCATGACTGCAGTCACCATCTGCAGTGATTTTAGAACCCAAGAAAATAATGTCTGTCACTGTTTCCATTGTTTCCCCATCTATTTAGCATGAAGTGATGGGACTGGATGCCATGATCTTAGTTTCTTGAAAGCTGAGTTTTAAGCCAGCTTTCTCACTCTCCTCTTTCACTTCATCAAGAGGCTCTTTAGCTCCTCTTCTTTCTGCCGTAAGGGTGGTGTCACCTGTGTATGTGAGGCTATTGATGTTCCATTACATTGATCGTATTGGGTTGGCCAAAAAATTCATTTGAGGTTTTCCATATGACATTGTAATATAATTATATTATTGTTGGTTTTCCCATTAATAAGTTTTGCCTATGGAGTAAAGATGTCTCAAGTTTCTTCATTCATTAGGATCTGAGAATCAGATCCTAATGAATGATTTTTATCAAAGTCATGCTGAGACAAATATTAAAAGCCATATTATAGAAGTATTAGAAGTCCTATAATACATTCCTCAATCCCATTACAGAGGATAATGATATTTTTCCACTTGCAGTTTTAATTTTTCACTAGTTGTTTCCATATTGCTAAACAGGATGTTGTCCAATAAGTCCCCTACATATGAATGAGTTCCATCCCAAGAGTATGTTCGTAAGACTGATTTGTTCCTATGTCCAACAAAGTTAGCCTAGGTACCCAACTAACACACTCAGCTGCATAGTACTATGCTTTAATAGGTTCATAATACTCTATGGGAATAATACATAAAGAATAAAGAAAACGTTTTAAATCTTACAGTCCAGCCCCTTGAAAAGTACAGTAGGAAGTATAAGAGCTGGTCTGCAGTCGCTGGTAGCTCTGTCGGCTACATCAATACTGCTTTCTGCTTGCTTCCAGACATCCTGGGCTTGAAATAAAGACACTGCCCTACTGTACTCTACACAGTACTGCACAGCAAAGTACACAAAGCACAACCACTTGTGGAGGACACACGCACAGTGCACACCAGACCCGTGAACACACTTAGGAGACTGGACATGCGAAGGCACGGGCCATCTCTGAAAGTCCACAGACTCGAAGGGCACTTACTGTGTCCCTATTTCTTGACTTCTCCCTGCCTTCTGGTTGTAAGAGCTAAAGATTCAGGGCGCTGACTTCTGTCTTCTACTCATTCCAAGTTGTTATAATTACATCATCATTTTTTTGTTCCTCAAAAAATGTTGCTAATTGGTCCCATTGGATGCTTAGTGGTGGTTTGGTTGCCAAAGTGAAAGTAAAGAAAGTAAAGTCGCTCAGTCGTGTCCAACTCTTTGCGACCCCATAGACTGTAGCCCCCACCAGGCTCCTCCATCCATGGGATTTTCCAGGCAAGAGTACTGGAGTGGGGTGCCATTGCATTCTCCAGAGGATCTTCCCGACCCAGGGATTGAACCAGGGTCTCCCGCATTGTAGGCAGACGCTTTACCGTCTGAGCCACCAGGGATTGCCTGGTCATGTCCAAATCTTGCGACCCCACGGACTGTTGCCCGCCAGGCTCCTTTGTCCATGGAATTCTCCAGGCAAGAATACTGGAGTGCGTGGCCATTTCCTTCTCCAGGGGATCTTCCTGACCCAGGGATCGAACCCAGGTCTCCTGCATTATAGGCGGTCTCCTGCATTGCATGTGGATTCTTTACCAACTGAACCATTTCTTGACTTGTCCTTGCCTTCTGGTTGTGAGAGCTGAGGATTCAGCATACTTATACTGATTTCCATCCTCTATTCATTCCAAGTTGTCATAGTTACATCACCATTTTTTTTTCTGTTCCTCTAATGGTCCCATTTGAAACTTAAGTATATTAACTTTGAAAACTCAGGTTTTGCTTGGCCCTGGATAATTTGGGGTTTTATTTACTTGACCATTAGCTATTTCTACTTGCCTTGGTCTCTCTTTCTGTAAAACACCCTTTAATTAAATATTAGAACTTCTGGATCAAAACGCAGGCCCTCTCATCCTTCTTCGTGTATTTTCTCCCTCTCTTTTTGTGCGCTAGATTCTGCATGGTTTGCTCAGACTTTGTGTTGAACTCTTACACTGAATAATTACTATCCTGTCCCACAATACACACGATCCTATTTTAACTTCCAAGAGCTCATTCTTCTTTTCTTATCAAATGTTTATCTCACCATGCTTTTTTGCTTTTATTTGTATAAACTTAAGTGTCTCAGGTTGTTCTACTCACTTCCATCTTTCTTTTTCACCCCACAGGATTTCCTCAAATGTCTGGTTATTCTCTGCTGCCTTTTTTCTTTGCAGAATGAGGCATATTGAAGGTCCAAACCCTGGTGGGGTCCCTAAGGCTGGGGTGGTTATCAACAGGAAACTCAAATAAATTCAAATGCCGTAGCCTCCTCCTCTCCTGAGCTTCCTGTATAGACACGGTTTGTTCCTGTTCTGTGCCTTAGAAGAATCACATTTTCTCCATGAAGACGGAATCTTGTTTTATTCTTGCTTACCCATTTATCCCCAGTTTAGTGCTTTGGGCAGAGGAGGCCCTCAAGAAAGAAATGCTCAGTGAAAGGATGAATTAATTAACATCGAGTCAGGATTGTGCTCGGAGAAGGCAATGGCACCCCACTCCAGTACTCTTGCCTGGAAAATCCCATGGATGGAGGAGCCTGGTAGGCTGCAGTCCATGGGGTCACTAAGAGTCGGACACAACTGAGCGACTTCACTTTCACTTTTCACTTTCATACATTGGAGGAGGAAATGGCAACCCACTCCAGTGTTCTTGCCTGGAGAATCCCAGGGACGGCGGGGCCTTGTGGGCTGCTGTCTATGGGGTCGCACAGAGTCGGACACAACCGAAGGGACTTAGCAGCAGCAGCAGCAGTAGTATTGTGCTATCATTATTCTGAAGTAAAGAGTTTATTATGCATTATTGGTCTTCACTTGAGAATCACAGCTTGAATCAGCAAAAAAACCACAACTTTTAATTAAGGGAAAAGCAGATAAATTAATGGACAAAAGCATTACTTTTAATGAAAGATGGCCTAAAAACAGAGGCAGGACATTAAAATAGGCACCACAAACATTCCATTCAACTTTAAACCAGAGGTTGAACTCTTCTTAGATTTCAATAACAACATTTAGTAAAAGCAGAATAATATAAAGAGCTATATCCATGGATGACTACCACTGCACTTGGTTTAAAATACGAACTTTGAAGGCAAAACTTGTATAATTTGACAATTAAGGTATCAAGATTTACCTATCAAGTATTCTTTAGGTCTGGACAATACAGATGATAAATCCAAGAAAGAAAATAAATTTAAAATGTTAAGGGAGAGGGTGGGAAGATTTGGGAGAATGGCATTGAAACATGTATAATATCATGTATGAAATGAGTTGCCAGTCCAGGTTCGATGCATGATACTGGATGCTTGGGGCTGATGCACTGGGATGACCCAGAGGGATGGTATGGTGAATAAGGAGGGAGGAGGGTTCAGGATGGGGAACACATGTATATCTGTGGCGGATTCATTTCGATATTTGGCAAAACTAATACAATATTGTAAAGTTTAAAAATAAAATAAAATTAAAAATTAAAAAATAAAAATAAAATGTTAAGCCTTTATACTAGCTAATCCTTAGAATGCATTCTGATAGATCACTTTTTAAAAAATTGAAATATAGTTGATTTGTAATATTGTGTTAATTGCTGCTATATAGCAAAGTGATTCAGTTATACATATATAAATATACATTCTTTTTCATATTATTTCCCAGTATGGTTTATCATAGGATATTAAATATAGTTCCCTGTGCCATTCAGTAGGACTTTATTGTTTATCCATCCTAAACACAATGGTTTGCATCTGCTAATCCCAAACTCCCAATTCTTCCCTCACCCAACATTCTCCCCCTTGGCAACACAGTCTGTTCTGTGTCTGTGACTGCTTTGTAGGTAGGTATATTTCTATCATATTTTTGATTACACATGTTCAGTTCAGTTCAGTCGCTCTGTTGTGTCCAACTCTTTACGACTCCATGGACTGCCGCACACCAGGCTTCCCTGTCCATCACCAACTCCTAGAGCTTACTCAAACTCACGTCCATCAAGTCAGTGATGCTATCCAACCATCTCATCCTCTGTCATCCCCTTCTCCTCCTGCCTTCAATCTTCCCCAGCATCAGGGTCTTTTCCAATGAGTCTGTTCGTCCCATCAGGTAGCCAAAGTATTGGAGTTTTAGCTTCAGCATCAGTTCTTCCAATGAATATTCAGGACTGATTTCTTTTCGGATGGACTGGTTTGACCTCCTTGCAGTTCAAGGGCCTCTCAAGAGTCTTCTCCAACACCACAGTTCAAAAGCATCAATTCTTCAGCACTCAGCTTTCTTTATGTTCCAATTCTCACATTCATACATGACTACTGGAAAAACCATAGCTTTGACTATACAAACCTTTGTTGGTAAAGTCTCTACTTTTTAATATGTTCTCTGATATCATATAATATTTGTCTTTCTCTTTCTGACTTACTTCACTATGACAATCTCTAGGTTCATCCATTTTGTTACAAATGACATTATTCATTCTTTTTTGTAGCTGAGTAATATTCCATTGTGTATACGTACCAGATCTTTATTCCTTGATCTGTCAATGCATATTTAGGATTTTCTTTCCATATCTTGGCTGTTGGAAACAGTGCTGCTATGAACACAGGGGTGCGTGTATCTTTTGAATTATAGTTTTGTCTTGGCTTCCCAAGTGGTTCAGATGGTAAACAATCTGCCTTGCAATGCAAGAGACCCAAGCTCAATCCCTGGGTCAGGAAAATCCTCTGGAGAACATAGTGGCTGGAGAAGAGAATGGCAACCCATTCCAGTATTCTTGGCTAAAGAATCCCACAGACAGGAGCCTTGTGGGTGACAGTCTGGGTTGCAAAGGGTTGGATACAACTTAGTGACTAACATACGCTGGACACATGGCCAGAAGTGGGATCGGTGGATCACACGGCAACTCTATTTTTAGTTTTCTGAGAAATCTCCAGACTGTTTTCCGTAGCGACTGCACCAACTTTTCATTCCCACCAACAGTATAGGAGGGCTCCCTTTTCTCCACACTGATGGATCACTTTAAAAGCTGAGAAATAAGAAGCAAATACAGAACTCAAAGTGGAGAGAGGGAAGTGTTTGCTAATTTGTCTGCTCTGGGAGTTCTCACGGAGCTGGTGGCCAGCCAAGAGCTTCTGCTGTCTGAGTGAGTCTGAGCCCCAGGATGCGATTTGGGAGGAAATTTGTCCACATCACGGCTGTGGCCCTGAGACTCCTGGTTCATTCCCGGCTCATACCACTGTCCCTGTCCATGCTCTTTTTTGAAGCTGAGACTCATCAGCAGAGACAGGCTCCTAGGGAAACCTGTTAAGGAACTCTTTCAAAGCCATTCCTGACTCTTGTCTTCCTTTTAAACACTAGAGTCTCACAGGATGAGGGATCCAACCCTCTCCACACCCCCCTCTAAATTTCTGCTGAATGGAATTGAGATTTTCCTAAATAATACTTGAAAAATCACAGCCAGGAGATGAGTTTCACCTCCTTAATTAGACACAGAGAGGAGCATCTGGAGAGTCAGAAGCTTCAGGAATGAAGCTCGGTCACTGGCAGGAGCAAATGCACTGGGGTCCGTACCAGCTCAGGATTTAGGGAGGGTCCAGGGAGGGGACCACAGACGGGTGAGTGCAGGAAGGTGACCGAACGCCCTGGTTTCCTCTGGCTCACGTCCCCACTCACACCACCAGTGGATCTTATGACCAAGACCCCAAAACTGCAGAGACCTGCGTACTTCCATGGCCATATTACCAGGTCCAGCCGACTTATACGGTGTGCCGCCATGCAGCACCCTGTGGGACTCCTGGGCACAAGGCCTTTCTGTCCCTCATTTCTTAGATTATAGCAAACAGCCTTCATTCAGCCTCCATGACCTTAAGGTCCTGAGTGCCAACGGGCAGATTCAAGCAGTTGTTAATTAGGGAAGGGAGTAGATATGAGGGCTTCCCTGGTGGGTCAGATGGTAAAGAATCCACCCACAATTCAGGAGACTTGGGTTCAATCCCTGGGTTGGTAAGATCCCCTGGAGAAGGGCATGGCAACCCAATCCAGTATTCTTGCCTGGAAAATCCCATGGACAGGGGAATCCAGTGGGTTACAGTACCTGGGGTCACAAAGAGTCAGATATGAGTGAGCAGATAACACTTTGACTTTGAATTTTGGAGATGTGAACCAAGCAGAAACAATCAAGAGCAGCCTTGGGGCAAGACTCTGTCTCTCCATCAAAGGATACACACAGCTATACCTGTGAGCTTGCTCACACACTAAGCTGCTCCAGGTGGCAGAAGCTAACAATTAACCATGGTATGCTGCCCAGGAGCGTGTAGACCCCAGACCAGTTGGACCTGAAAGTTGATGACGCTGACTCCTACTTGGCTCACCATCAACCCATCAGAAGAATGTCCATGAGCTGATCACGCCCTCTTTGGACAATAAGCCTTCTCACTATCTTCCCCAAGCTGGGATACGTGGTTTTGGGGACATGAGTCCTCTGTGTTTCCCTTTGCCTGGCAAAGCAATAAAGCTATCCTTTTCTTCTTCACCCAAAACTCTGTCTCCAAGATTCAATGTGGCATGGGTGCATAGTAATGCTGAGCTTTCAGAATCAGATGTAGGGCATCTGAAATGTCACAGGTGCTCTTGAACCCTGATTCCCAACCCTAGCCTTGCTGGTCACAGGCACCATATCACACTTATTCTTGAAAGCATCTCTCTCTCCACTCAGTCTTCTCCCACTCTTTGTGACCCCACAGACTGTAGCCTGCCAGGCTCTTCTGTCCATGGAATTCTTCAGGCAAGAATACTGAAGTGTGTTCCATTTCCTTCTCCAGAGGATCTTCCCGACCCAGGGATGGAACCCAGGTCTCCTGCGTCTCCTGGATTGCAGGCAGAAGCATAGACGACTTCTATCAGAGAAGCCTCCTTTTGCCTTAAAGTGCTGTCTCTCGGATTCCTATATTGCACACAGTCAGGGATGATGGATGGCTTCCGAATTCCTAACTATCCTAGGAGTGATACATTTCTCAGTTATTTACTCAAAAGAGAACTCTGATAAATGACCTCCTCTCAGGAATCACAGGTAGGTAATAATGGGAGTCACGTGGGTAGAGGTGTAAGAAGCACAGAATTAATAGAAGAGAAGTGAGCCTGGGTCAGGAATTGTAAGGGAAAACAGTGAAAGCTGGGGAAAGAGGGATGGGGTATAGAACAAATAGTCCTTAGCTCAGTAATTGGGCCGCCATGTAGAAGGCTGCCAATGCAGGAGACATAAGAGATGCAGGTTCGATCCCTGGGTCAGGAAGATCCCCTGGAGGAGGGCATGGATACCCACTCCAGTATTCTTGCCACTCCAGTATTCTTGCCTGGAGAATCCCATGGACACAGGAGCCTGGTGGGCTACAGTCCATGGGGTCACAAAGTGTTGGACAGAACTGGGTGACTAACATACTTTCAGGGAAAAGCCAAGAGCTGGACGGTTGTGATGGTTAATTTCATGTGTCAACTTGACTGAGCCATGAGTTCCTGGTTATGTGTTCAGACTTTATTCTGAGTGTGCTTGGGAGGGTGTTTTGGATGAGATTAATGTTTGAATTGGTATAAAGCAGATTGTTCTCCCAATGTGGGTGGGCCTTACCCAGCCCAACCCATTGAGGGCCTGAACAGAACAAAAGGGCTCACCCTCCCACAAGTAAGAGGAATGCCTCCTACTTTGAGCTGAAACATTATTTTTCCCTGTCTTCAGTCTCAACTGGGTCTGGAATGTGTTAGCCTCTGGACTAGAGCTAGGTTCCTGCTTTCCTGGGGCTCCTGAGGCTGGCTGCAGAACTGGGGACTTGAGAGCCTCCATATGACATGAACCAGTTCCTTACGTTAGCTGTACACATGCACACACACGTACACACACGCACGCGGACACACACACACACACACACACACACACGGTCTATTGGTTCTGTTTCTCCAGGGAGCCCTGACTAATGCATGGATTTCTTCTCCTTTTGAGCTATGCATGCTCAATCACTCAGTCATGTCTGACTCTTTGCAACCCAATGGACTGTAGCCTGCTTGGTTCCTCTGTCCATGGAATTTCCCAGGGAAGAATAATGCAGTCAGTTGCTATTTCCTCCTCCAGGGGATCTTCCCAACCCAGGGATCGAACTCACATCTCATGCATCTCCTCCACTGGCAGACAGGTTCTTTACCAATGAGCCACCTGGAAAGCCCCATTCTCTTTGAGTTTGGGGTCACATTGGCCATCTTTCCTGCCATATGAAGAGAACCACTAAGTATACCACCTCTTAAAGCTGTTCATACTGATTAGTACGAAAATACTCCCTCAAGCACACACCCTCTAGCACCTTGGTGCTTTAGTCGAAGTCCCTTGGCATAGATCCAGGCATCACGATGTCTGGGGAGCAAATAAATCATTTGGACAAATAAATCACAGTGGACAGCTGTGACCCCAGTAAGTTGCCCATGACACCCACCCAGTGGCTTTATTGTTGGCTCTGAGGGAACTCGGATTTCCTCTTAGGGAGCTGGGGAAATGCTGTCGTGGGTGGCTTGGGCTTGTGAAGACACAAATATAAAGCGGATTCTCTCTCATGGAATAAAAGTTGCAAAAGGAGGGGGCCGGCAAATAATCCTTCCTCCCACCCACAGCATGAACCGTCACCACAACCATCCTAACATGATCAGAATATTTTCTGATGGGCAAGACCCCCACGAACTCTGAACAACCATGGACTCAAGGTTTGGAAAGATTGAGGGCAAGGCAGAGGTGAACAGAAAGACCACTCTTGTGGCCAAAAATTGTGGCTTTATGGTTTGGTCTGGGAGGGAGAAACATCTCTCCATCAAGAAACATCAGATGTTTCCTTGCACGGGGCTGGAACTCTACCATTAGAAATGTTTCCCTTCGGATCAAGGCATTGCTGGCTTCAGAAATGAAAACTGCCATTATCACAGAATTTTCATTTGCACTTCAGGGGACTAGAAGCTTTGTGTACATTATCTCAATCGGATTCATCAGATGGCTCGCGGAATTCCACAGACTACACACAGGAAAGTCACACGAGTTGTCCTGACCATATGGAGTGGGGTGTGTCTGGGGGTCTGTGACCAGATACCCAGCAGGCTCTCTGGCCTCGGCAGCTGGCACCCTCAATGCCCAATTCCTGCCCTAACTTTACGGAATTGGGCATAACCCTCAGGGGGAACCCAACCTCTTACCTCCAGGGCAGTGGGCTCACTTCCACCCTTTGTGTTTTAGCAGAAAACAAAAGCGACCACCGCAACCGCCAGTCTCCCCAGCCCCAGTCACACTTCATGTAAGGAAAGAACAGAAAGTAAACAGCAAGTTGTTAAAGCCTCAGAAAGAAGAAGAGGGGAGGGGGAGTGGTACTGTGACCCGGTCAGAATCTTACAACAGGAAGGAGATGCCCCACTGCTCACGTGGTCACGTCTAACCAGGAGTGTGTCCTTGGGAAAAAAGACAGACGGGCAGACCTCTGCCTTTGATCGCTCTTCCTGGAGCCAGCAAGGTGCCCCTCCCCCACCCGTCTTCACGTGGCCCTGGACAGGCTGGATGGCTCTCCCTGGGGAGCACCATGCCAGGTGTGCTGTGGCCAGAGGGGCTGGCCCCAGACGTCTGTGTGGCCAGTTCTCCCATGTTCTTCAAGAGCTGTTCAGTTCAGTGGCTCAGTCGTGTCCCACTCTTTGCGACCCCATGGACGGCAGCATGCCAGGCTTCCCTGTCCATCACCAACTCCTGGAGCTCAAGAGCTGTGAGCTGCTGAAATTACAGCTTCTGGTGCCAACCGCTCTGAGGCCCCATTTATAATTGCAACCACCCCTCCCCATGCAGGTGCTTCTGATCTCCCGTACACATCCTGAGTTTTTCCCGTGGCACTGATCACCTTCTAACATACTGCAGACACACACTCGCATGCACATCTAGAAAGGTACATGTGTGTACTACACGGACTACCTAGGTAGTATGCTTTGTGTACTGTGTACATGTGGATGCTGCTGCTGCTGCTGCTGCTAAGTCTGTTCAGTCGTGTCCGACTCTGTGCGACCCCAGAGACGGCAGCCCACCAGGCTTCCCTGTCCCTAGGATTCTCCAGGCAAGAACACTGGAGCGGGTTGCCATTTCCTTCTCCAATGCATGAAAGTGAAAAGTGAAGTGAAGTCGCTCAGTCTTGTCCGACTCCTAGCGACCCCATGGACTGCAGCCTACCAGGCTCCTCCGTCCATGGGATTTTCCAGGCAAGAGTACTGGTGTGGGGTGCCATTGCCTTCTCTGATACATGTGTATAGGGTCTGCCAAAAAGTTCATTCAGGTTTTTGTAAGATGTCGTGGAAAAACCCAAACAAACTTTTTGGCCAACCCTATATAGTATAGTCTTACACACACACACACACACACACACACACACACACGGGCTTCCCAGGTGGCGCTGCTGCTGCTGCTAAGTCGCTTCAGTCATGTCTGACTCTGTGCGACCCCATAGATGGCAGCCCACAGGTGGTGCTAGTGGTAAAGAACCCACTTGCCATTGCAGAAAATGTAAGAGACTCTAGTTTGATCCCTGGATCAGGAAGATCCCCTGGAGAAAGGAATGACAACCCACTCCAGTATTCTTGCCCAGGAAATCCCATGGACAGAGGGGCTGGTGGGCTACAATCCATAGGGTCTCACAGAGTTGAACACGACTGAAGTGACTTAGCATGTGTACATATATACATGTGCACACATTACGGCATGTAGTATATATATAATGCATATATGTACTACACAATCTTAATTATAGTTATATGTATAAACTCTGTATTCATTGAGTATTGTCTGCATCTCCTTCTAGAGGGTAAGCTCCATGAAGGCAGGGAGGTTTGGGCTAGTTTTCCTCTGCTCTACTCCAGCCCTTAATTTGGTGCCTGGTGCGGCAAAGTCATTCAATAAATACTTGCTGATTGATGGAATGACGCCTCTCAGTGTGCATCTTTCCCTTGAGAGCTGTCGCGTCCCTTGGTGTTTTCAACACATAAGATGAATGGTCCTGGGGGAATGAATGGAATACGGACACTGATGGTTTCTTGCTATCGTGACTCCCAAGTGACAGACTGGAGTGCTGTTGTAAACACTGAGAAGTTCAAGCTCCTCTCCTCCAGTCAGCCGTCCATTCACTCATTCATTCTCCATTCATTCATTCAGCAGATCTTCACATTCCTTCTACCTGCCGGGGCTGCATAAAGCAAGATTCATCCACAGCAATTGCACATCACTTGGTCTCAAATTGGTGAAACTCTTCATTTTAAAATGCAATTTCAACATTTTAAAAATTCATTAGGAAAACCAAGGAATGATGAACATTGAGTATTAATTGTCCTCCTTGTTCGCTCTTCTGCAATGATCTGCAAATGACACGTTGCTAGGTCTCCAGAAGGCTGTGGCCGTAGCACCTGTGCGGAGCCCGGGGTTCAGAACCCTGGGCTGGGAGCCAGCTCAGCGCCAGGTTCCCTGTCCTACTTAGACACCTCAACTCCCAGCCTCGCTGTAAGATGTCCACATGACGAGAAGTGGGTGCACTCAGCGTTCCCTGAAAGAGCAGCGTTTAAGGTAGAATTCACACAACTGACTATTGGACGCAATGCTGAGGGACGTGCGGGAAGAGGGCCTCCCTGCAGAGATATGAGGTAGGACTCGAGGAAGTGCAGGATCTGGTGGGGAGGGGAGTTCCCAGAAAAACAAAAATTTTACCTTCGTGATATTAATAATTAAAATTATGTCAGCATACACTCAAGTTACTTTACCAAGCAGATGGCGAGTTCTCACATTACTTCACTAAATTAATATTTTCCCTCCAAACAGTGGATGGAAATGCCCCTCACGTGAGGAAAAAGCCCATAGTGCCGGTTTCCCAGAGGAAAGAGATGGGCAGGGGTGAGGGGAGTCGCTGATGAGCCCTGTTTGGAGCTGCTGCATTTGGCCCCTGTTCCTGTTTCCCCAAATAAGAGGATCACGAGAGATACCTGAAGCACCAAAAAGGTTCATCTGTGTGTCAGCAGGGCCTGGCCCAGGAAGAATCAGGGGATTTGAGAGGCTGAAAGCCCCTGCATGGGTGTGCTAAGTCGTTCAGTCGTGTCCGACTCTGGGAGACCCCAGGGACTCCATCGGGCTCCTCTGTCCGTGGGAGTCTCCAGGCAAGAATACTGGAGTGGGTTGCCATGCCCTCCTCCAGGGAATCTTCCAGACCCAGGGATCGAACCCATGTCTCTTACGACTCCTGCGTTGGCAGGTGAATTCTGTACCACTAGTGCCACCGGGGAAAATGTCTTTATAGAAATGCAAATAGATGGGCGGTGTCATTGAACAGAAATGACACTTAAGGGACTTATTTAATCAGATCAACCTCAACCACCAGCCTGCTGAAGTCCGGAAAGGTGTATGCTCGGTCTGGGAACAGAGGCAAGGAATTCCTACAAAATAACAGGAACAGCTATGCCCGTGTGCAGAGTGTGTGCGGTGTGAAGCGTGTGTTTGTGTCATGGGTGCACTGCGTGTCATGTGTGTGGAGACTGTGTGTTCAGTGTGTTATGAGAACCTGCCCAGCGAGGAGGGGGAGGTGAAAGGGGACGAGAGTGGGGTCATGGGGACCCCCCAGCCCCAGAGCCGTTGCAGGTCCAGGTAGAGGCTCGGGGTCCAGCCCCGGGCATGGTTTCCGGGCACACCTACAGAGGAGGTAGGTGGGGAGCGGGTGTCCGGGCACCGGCCTTTGCCAGCACAGATGGCCTCGCAGGTGGCAACCAGTGTAACGCTTTGCAAAACAAGCTTCAAAGGAGGCATCAAGCTGAGACGTGGGCGGTGGGAACAAACCAGCCACGGGACCATGGGTGGCTTCCAGACTCCGCACGGCATTCACCCAGCGGGTCCACTGGCAGCTCGGAGCCTCGGAGACCAGACCCCACAGCGTGTGTCCACCTCCTGCACCCTGACCCACAACCCTCCTGCGCCCTGCCTCTGCCGGTCCATTTCTGGGGTCTCTGTGATGGTCTCCTCTCCCCAAAATCCTTAACCTTCTTCCCTCCCTTCCCCAAAGCCACCTGTGTTCAAGGTGTCCCCTGGGATCACGTTTCAGTGAAGGGTCCCTAACCTCCGAAAGCCCAGCAGAAACGTGAACTGACCTAAGAGGGAATGGTTTTTGCTGGAGGAGCTAGAAATGAGAGGAGCTGCAAGTAAAGGAGGTCCCTTGCAGGAGGTGATCCCTGAGACCTGGGAGACATCTGTGCAGGTCCACAGAGTTGGGGGCTGAGACCCTGAGCCCAGAGCCCAGAGGCTCACCCGCTGGCCCCGCGGGGGCCCCTGTTGTGTTTACTCAGACACTCACAGCTTGTTCCTGGAGGGTCTCGCTTTGCACACGTACCTCCCACTTCCCAGCGCATCTTGCCACACACACCCAAACCCAGGAGGCAAAGGATGGACAGAGAAGAGGGTGCAGAGAAAGCCCAGTGTGCAGACTGCGTCCAGATGGCATCTTTCTGCCGGCTCTGTGTGGCCTTGGCTCCCACAGGGCGACTCGCCAGTCCTCAAAACGAGGCGCTGATCAATCCATGCCACTTCGCTGAACGGAAGTTGTGTCCTGCTCGGGACGCTGCTGAAGCCACAGGGCCTCAGGGGCTGGGACCAAGGGCCCGGGAGGCCTCCAAGCCAGCACTGATTTGGGGCGGGGAGGTGGAAATGTGGGTGTTGGCACCCACAGCAGCATGTGGCCGGGATGAAGACCGAACCACCACCCCAGGAACTGCAGCTGGGGGACACGCCCCTGGAGCAGGAGCCCTAAGGAAGGTCTGCGGCTTCCTGAGATGCCCGGGTGCCTGCAGGGCTTCATGGCTGACCCTGGAGCCGCTCCATCACCTGTTCCGCCACAGGATGCACATCCGATCATAAGGCGCAAAGAGGCCTGTCTGCAGAAGAAGAAAGAAAAGAAAATGAAAGTCTGCCCTGGGGACAGACTCTGCCCTTCCCTGCCCCTCCATCCTCTTAGGATCTGACGACCAGTGAGCTGAACGTGTTAGTCGCTCAGTCGTATCAGATTCTTTGCAACCTCGTGGACAGTAGCCCACCAGGCTCCTCTGTCCATGGGATTTCCCAGGCAAGAATACTAGGCATGGGTTGTCATTTCCTCCTCCAGGGGGTCTTCCTGACCCAGGGATCGAACCTGCATCTCATGCATTGGCAGGCAGATTCTTTACCGTCTGACCCACCAGTAAGCTGGGGATGTCTTTGTATCTCAGGTTCCCTTAGATATTCCCTACTGTGGTCATCGCCTGCACAGTTTCTCTTCCAATGCCTTCGTGCAACTGCTGGGGGGGGGGGGCTACGAATACACAGGAACCAGGACTGACCTGCCCTCTCCCTTGCGGCAGGAGGCTCGGGCTCCGTAACAATGCTGTCCCCCAGCAGATGGCCCATCGGTGCAGCGGACAGATTGCTCCCCACCACCGCCCACCTTGGAGAGGGCCCTGAGCCACTCCCGGGAACACATCACATGCGGGCAGTTCTGTTTCTCGGGGACCTGAGTAAACAGTCTCCCTCATAGGCAGGCTCGTCCTCTGTCTGCCAGGCCAGCGGCTGGAACAGCAATGTAAACACGGTTGTGGGAACCAGCGCGGCCCCGCTGGCCTCAGCCAGGAGGGAGGGGACAGGAGGAGCAGGGTGACAGTGGAAAGCGGGGCACTCGGTGGAGACCCTCCCCGAGGTCTGGCCCTGAGACCCTGAGGCTGGCCAGGTGCGCCTGTCTGTAACGAGAGGTCACTGCCATCCGGGGGGCTGAGTCAGGCCCAGGGACGAAGGGCGGAGGCAAGGGAAGGGGGGCTCTGACTGCGGGGCACCGAGTCACAGCTGGGTAGAGCTCTGGGATGAACTCCATCCCCCAAATTCACACATTGAGGCCCCCACCTCCAGATCACACAGTGTGACTCTATTGGGTGGAAAGAAAATGAAAGGGAAGTCGTTCAGTTGTGTCCAATTACTTGCGACCCCATGGAATATAGCCCACCAGGCTCCTCTGTCCATGGGATTCTCTAGGCAGGAATACTGGAGTGAGGTGCCATGCCCTCCTCCAGGGCATCTCTCCAACCCAGATACATGCCCAAGAGTGGGATTGCTGGATCATATGGCAATTCTATTTTAGTTTTTAAAGGACCCTCCATGCTGATCTGCATGGTGGTGGCACCAATGTACATTCCCAGCAGAAGTAGAAGGGTTCCCTTTCTTCTGCACCCTCTCCAGCATTTATTATTTGTAAACTTTTTAATCATGGCCATTCTGACAGGTGTGAGGTGGTACCTCATTGTACCTTTGATTTGTAAAAAATGCTCCCTACACTTAAGGTAACTAAATGAGCTTGTTTTCCCAAGATAGGAGCAACTAAACTCCTGGGGCTCTGGAACAAGGCTTAAGTGATTCCTTTCCCTCTTTCATCTGGTTTGGGTGATAAATTATTTGGTGAAGTTATGCTTCTGAGTGTCACATTATTAAGTTAGTAATACAAACGAATAGATCCTTGTACACACTTTCTGGGAACCAACAGTCTCATTTCAGCAGGTGAGAAAATGAAGCAAATGATGTTAATCATAATATTTAAGCAGAAGTAGATGTTCTACTGGGCTTCCCTGGTGTCTCAGATGGTAAAGAAACAGCCTGCAATGCAGGAGACCCAGGTTCGATCTCTGAGTTGGAAAGATCCCTGAAGAAGGAAATGACAACACACTCCAGTACTCCTTGGAAAATTCCAAGGACAGAGGAGCCTAGCGGGTTACAGTCCATGGGATCACAGAGTCAGACATGAATGTGCAACTAACTTTCACATTCATTTTCAGATGGTCTTCTGGAATTCCCTTACTCTTTCTCTGATCCAATGGATGTTGGTAATCTGATCTCTGGTTCCTCTGCCTTTCCTAAACCCAGTTTGTACATCTCGAAGTTCTCAGTTCACATATTGCTGAAGCCTGAGTGACTGAATTGAACTGAACATGAGAAACGCTGGACTGGAAGAAGCACAAGCTGGAATCAAGATTGCCGGGAGAAATATCAATAACCTCAGATATGCAGATGACACCACCCTTATGGCAGAAAGTGAAGAGGAACTAAAAAGCCTCTTGATGAAAGTGAAAGTGGAGAGTGAAAAAGTTGGCTTAAAGCTCAACATTCAGAAAACGAAGATCATGGCTTTCGGTCCCATCACTTCATGGGAACTAGATGGGGAAACAGTCAAACAGTGTCCGACTTTATTTTTTTGGGCTCCAAAATCACTGCAGATGGTGACTGCAGCCATGAAATTAAAAGACGCTTATTCCTTGGAAGGAAAGTTATGACCAACCTAGATAGCATATTCAAAAGCAAAGACATTACTTTGCCAACAAAGGTTCGTCTAGTCAAGGCTATCGTTTTTCCTGTGGTCGTGTATGGATGTGAGAGTTGGACTGTGAAGAAGGCTGAGCACTGAAGAATTGATGCTTTTGAACTGTGGTATTGGTGAAGACTCTTGAGAGTCCCTTGGACTGCAAGGAGATCCAACCAGTCCATTCTGAAGGAGATCAGCCCTGGGATTTCTTTGGAAGGAATGATACTAAAGCTGAAACTCCAGTACTTTGGCCACCTCATGTGAAGAGTTGACTCATTGGAAAAGACTCTGATGCTGGGAGGGATTGGGGGCAGGAGGAGAAGGGGATGACAGAGGATGAAATGGCTGGATGGCATCACTGACTCGATGGACGTGAGTCTCAGTGAACTCCAGGAGTTGGTGATGGACAGGGAGGCCTGGCGTGCTGCCATTCATGGGGTCACAAAGAGTCGGACACGACTGAGCGACTGAACTGAACTGAACTGGACTGAAGCTTGAAGGATTTTGAGTATTACCTCACTAGCATGGGAAATTAGTGCAATCTCTTTCCATAAGGTCATTACGTGTTTTATTGTAATTGAGTTTCATGCAAATCCCTCTGCGTTCAGGAAGGCAAAGCCCTCTTTCCTGGGAGGTTCATGGACAAGACCGGTTTCCCTCAGAGCCTTTGGGGTCTTCTCTTGGGTCCAATAGTAGCAGGTCTGCTGCTGCTGACAAGTGTGCTCAGTCGTGTGCATCTCTTTGTGACGCCATGAACTGGAGCCTGCCAGGCTCCTCTGTCCATGGGATTTTTCCAGGCAAGAATACTGGAGTGGGGAGCCATTTCCTCCTCCAAGTAGCAAGTCAGAGCTGGAATTTTTGTGTTTACCACACGTCCGGGAGAGCTCAACATCAATTTTTCTTTCTTCAGGAGTATGTGTGGGATGCCGTGTTTTTCCTTTTTGTTTGCTGATTGGCTTTTGGTTAAATATTTGAAAATTAATGGCAGAGAACCAGAGATAGCAGGTCTCACCCTGATAGACTCCAGGTGTGGGAAGTGTGCTTCTCTTTAGTCCCTCTAGAAGCATAGAATGTGTCTGTTTCCCCTTTGCTTCTTCTTCTTGCCCCTTCTTTTCCTTCTTGATGGCTTGCGGGCCATGGGCCTGTGTCTTAGCCCACTTGGGCTGCATGAATAAAATACCATGACGGGGTGGCTTGTAAACACAGATACTTATTTCTCACGGTTCTGGAGGCTGAAGCACAAGATCAAGGTACCAGCACACTTGGTGTACAGTGAGAGCTGTCTTCCTGGTCCACGGGCCTTCTCTCCGTGTCCTCACATGGCAGAGGGACAAATGGACTTCCCTGGGCTTCTGTAATGAGGGCACTGACCCCACTAATGAGACTCTGCCCTCACTACCTAATCACTTCCCAAAGGCCCGGCCTCCAAATAGCCATCATATGATATCAAGTTTTCAGCATATGAGTGATGTGAGTGTCAGACGGACATAAACATTCAGTCCATAGAAGCCTGTGTGCAGATTCCTCCTGAGGAGTTGAAAACCATTAAAAGCTACTGTCCTGCCAATTTCCCTCTGCTGTGCCAAATTGCAGAGGAATAAGGTCGGGTTTACATCAGCTCTGAGTGGAGGGAGATGCCTTGGGCAAAAGGCTACATACGGACTGGAAGGCAGGCCCAGAAGCCAATGCTTCTCGACTATATAAGGCAGTGAAGCCAGCAGAGAACAAGAGATGTGTCTCCCTGGTGATGAATGGCCCCAGAGCGCTCAGACCTGCAGCCAGCTGGCGTGAGAGATGGGCTCGGACAGAGAGGCTAAGAATTACTAAAAGGGAAGCAGTTTTCAGAACGAGGAACATAATGTTCTAAGGAACTATTTGACACCTATGAACCAAACTAGAAATTGAAGAACGAGGCTGTCCAGAAGTAAGTAGGAACTCTTCAAAAGCAATAAATACCTCAGGTGGGGGACAGGAGAAGGGAGCATTGGCGATCACATGACCACGACACACCAGGAGGAACTGAGTTCAAGACCCAGCAAGAAGATGCATTCAGTGCAATTTTACAGTTTAACCCAGCTTTAACTCCTGCAAGTGTACAACTGCATAACTGTTAGTAACTCTGCAGAGATGAGCCATCATTACCATAATTTAGTCGGAGCACATTTCCTTTGTCTCTAAAAACTTTCCAGGAGCCTATCTTCAGTCAGTCAGTGCTTCCATCCCAATAACCGCCCGTCTGTGCTCTGTCTCTATAAATGTACATTTAATACAGATATTCACTGACTTTGGAGTAGGAAATGGCAACCCACTGCAGTCTTCTTGCCTGAAAAATTCTATGTACAGAGGAGCCTGGTGGGCTACAGTCCATGGGGTTGCAAAGAGTTGGATATGACTGAGTACACACACACCCGCACACATTCATTGGCTTATTAATATTAACATTTACTGGTCAATCCTAAAGGAAATCAGTCCTGAATATTCATTGGAAGGACTGATGCTGAAGCTGAAATTCCAATACTTTGACCACCCAATGTGAAGAGGGGACTCATTAAAAAAGACCCCAATGCTGGGAAAGATGGAAGATAGGAGGATAAGGGAATGACAGAAGATGAGATGGTTGGATGGCATCACTGACTCAATGGACATGAGTTTGAGTAAACTCCGGGAGATAGTGGAGGACAGGGAAGTCTGGCATACTGCAGTCCATGGGGTCGCAAAGAGTCAGACGCAACTGAGCGGCTGAACAACAACAAATTGCCTGGCTTCTTTCACTTAGCAAAACATTTTAAAATTCATCCAGGCTGTAGCATATACCAGTAGTGCATTCTTTTTTGAAGAAGAAGAAGAAATTTGACTTGTTCTCAGCTTGGGGCTGTGATGAATAAAGCTACCATGAACATTCATGTACATAGGTCTTTGTGAAGACATACACTTTCTTTTCTTTCAAGTAAATTCCTAGGAGTCTCATGGGAATTTTAGTGGGTGCAAAATGGTTTTGATTTCACTTCCCTAAAGATTAATTATCTAGCATTCAGCATCCTTCCCATGTCCTTCTTAGCCATTCATGTGTCTTCTCTGGAGAAATGTCTAGTCAAGTCGTCTGCTCACTTTTGAGTTGGGTTCTTTGTGGTTATGACTGAGTTGTAAGTGTTCTTTATGTATTCTGCAGGCCAGTCTTTCATTAGACGATTGATCTGCAAATATTTTCTCACAGTCTGTTACTTACTGTTCACTTTCTTAATGATGTGCTTTGAAGTACAGAAGTTATTAAATGTAGGGAATCTTCCCAACCCAGGGATCAAACCTGCATCTCCTGCATTGGCAGGTGGATTCTTTACCACTCTGCCACCTGTGAAGCCCTGTTAAATGTAAGAATTTGCATCTTAAAACTTAAGTATAGAAAGCTGTGGGCTGTTACTAATCTCTGCTGTCTCACTGCCTTGGGTTTGATTTCTTTCTTTTTTTAAAAAATTTATTTATTTACTTATTTTAATTAGAGAATAATTACTTTACAATATTGTGATGGTTTTTGCCATACATCAGTATGAATCAGCCACAGGTACACATGTGTCCCCTCCATCCTGAACCCCCTCCCACCTCCCTCCCCACCCCATCCCTTCAGGTTGTCACAGAGTGCCTTTGGGTGCCTTCTTTAAACATGAAACTTGCACTGGCTATCTATTTTACATATGGTAATGTATATGTTTCAACACTATTCTCTCAAAGCATCCATGGTTTCATCCATATATAAAAATACATATATATATATATATATATATATATATATATATATATATAAAACCAAAGTAAGCAGTTCCCTCTATTACATTCCTCTGGTTAAGAACTACAGGAAGTTTCTTTGACCCTGATTGGACCCTGGCTAACACACATAAAAGTCCTGAAACTTTATTTGCTCCTAATAATGGCTCTTTCATCATGAGGTTTTTCTGCCAAGAACGATCTCTCCAATTCCTTAGCCCCACCCTTGACACACACCACTGACCAAGCAAACTTTTATTCATTATTGAGATTGCAGAGCCAAAGTCACTTTTTCTTCATGTATCTTCCCTGGCCCCCACCCGCAGTCTAGATCAGGTTTCTTTTTCTTCCAGAAACATCAGCTCCAGGAGAAGAGGACTCTCCCCCTCATTATCATTTTCCCCACCACTCAACACAGTGCCTGGAACACCGTTCAACTTCAATAAACCGGTTTGAATGCTTGAATGTGGCAGAAGTTCAATGGGTCTCTGAACTTGACACTTCATATTTTAAGAAGATCAGAATAAGGGTGAGAGCTGTTGAAAGGAAGAGAGCTGAACAGATTGACTTAATGAAGTAAAAGGAATTCTCTCCAGGGACCAGGCACTGTTCTCAAGTTGAATGATGAACAGACTCTGGAAAGCCAGGATGACAGGTGTTTTGAAAGACCTGGGACTCCAGACATCAGGGGAGAAAGCAGCTACTCAGGAGCCTGACTGGGACCCCCAGTTATGCTGATAAGAGTGGAATGAAATGTGAGTGAGGGTGTCCCTGTGGCAGGAAGCTCGGGACTGGAACCAGGATGCCTGGTGGGAACGTTCAAGTTTTTCCTCTTTCTGTTTGGAACCTGCCTCTGATATGGACTGAATGTATGTGTCTCCACCAGATTCCTGGCTGAAGCTCTGCCCCTAGCGTGGCTGTATTTCAGAAGTAATTAAGATTAGATGAGGTAGAGAGGTGGGGCTCTGATCTGATAAGACCAGTGTCCTTATGTTGTCAGAAGGAGGACCCCTTCAAGGGTCAGAGCGTGGACTCTTGTCTAACTCTCAGAAATGATTGTCTGAGGAGACACACGAGCTGACAAAGCAAGAGACTACTGGGAAGGGGGCGCCCCGGCAAAGAACAGAAGGCTGAGGGAACCCAGGAGAAATGCTTGCCATGTGGCTCGAAGGCTTGGGTTTTATGGCGATCAGATTGCTTTCTGGGTTGTCTCTGGCCAATCGTTCTGATTCAGGGTCCTTCCTGATGGTGCATGCATTGCTCAGCCAAGATGGAGGCCAGCGAGAAGGATTCAGGGAGGTGGTCAGACATGGGACGTCTCCTTTTGACCTTTCCCGAACCTTTCCAGCGGGTGGTGGCTTATTAGTTTCGCGCCCCTTACCAGGACCTCCTGTCGTAAAACATCTCACGCAAATGCTTACTGTGGTGCCTGGCCAGGGTGGGCGGTTTCAATCAGTGTGCTTCCCCTAACACATAAAAGAAGAAACAGCAGAGAGCTCTCTCTCCATCCCCCCTTCCCCACCCCACGGGCACACACAGAGGAAGGGCCACGTGAGGGCAGGGAGAATGTGACCCTCTGCAAACCAGAAACAGAGCTCTCACTGGAAAGTAAACCAGACAGAACCTTCATCTTGGACTCCTAGCCTCGAGCACTATGAGAAAATAAATTTCTGTTGCTTAAGTGAAGAAGGAAAGAAGCAGGTTGCCCGGACTGAACTAACTCCATCTTGAAAGAAAGGAAACTCCATCTCACACTTGTAGGGAACTCTGGACTACATATCTGGTAACCATGGAGATAATATACCAATGGCCAAGCAAGCCTCCCAGACGGATAAACACCAGACCAGGCTGACCTCCTACCTAAACTCCCTGGAGCCAAGAAGAATACGATAACTCACTATGCATCAAACATTTTCTGTAATCTTAAAGGGGCCATTGATGCGGGCTACACTGCACGGCTAGTTGACCTTCAGAATGGGAATCATGTCTGTCATGTAATTGTATCTCTTTCTAACATTTTCCAGAGTAGACTTGAGAAAATTGGGGATATGGGCTTGGGCACGTACATTTTGGGTGTAAAAGGTGGTCTCAAAAATCAGTCAGGGTCCCTCGCTAGGAGGCAACTCTGCCTCAGGCCCGCCGGGGGGATAAACTGCACTCCACCATCTGCACCATCCTTCTGAGTGAGTTTGTTTCCTGGGGTGTTTGGCTACAACAAAGCCAAGCAGTTCGTCGTATTTTATGTCAGTCCAAGATTCAATCAATGGCTGGATTCAATGAGGGAGGGAGTTTGTGTCTTTGCTTGAGTGACAAAGTGAGGAGAAAAAAATAGCATCCTGCAAAATAAGGATGACAGCGGCTTATGGACACAGGGTGTTTAAAGAGCCCGGCGTCTGGGCTAAGTGCTTTGTGTGCTCAGTTGCTCAGTCATGTCTGACTCTTTGCAGCCCCATGGAGCCCTCCAGGCTCCTCTGTCCGTGGGATTTTCCAGGCAAGAATACCGGAGTGGGTTGCCATTTCTTCCTCCAGGGAATTTCCCGAACGCAGGGATCAAATCCGCATCTCTTGTGTCTCCTGCATTGCAGGCAGGTTCTTCACCACGGTGCCACCTGGGAAGCCCAACTGCTTTACATGTGTCAGCGTGATTAATCCTCGCAACAACCCAAAGCGATGGGATCAGGAGCTAAGGCGCGGGATGGCTGTCACACAGTTAGTCCAAGTGGAGCTGGGGTCCACACCCAGGCGTGTCCCATATTGCACTGACTCTCAGAAACACGGACCAGATGCGGGCAGGTCAGAGGGCAGAGGGGAAATCAGAAACGAGGAGCAGGACTTTAGAACTTGAAGTGATTAGTGACCCAGTCCTTCTATCTCTGATCCTGCTGTTTTCTGAGACAGGTTTGGGATGAGTAGAAAGTGTCAGTTTCTATAGGGTGTACCGGAAGGCAACTCTCTCTGTCCCTTCTCTATTCATCTCCAGCAGCAGCTGTGGAAACCAATGAAGACCAACCAAATGAGAATAAGCAAGCGCTCTTCATTCAGAGGCTGCTCCCATCTCTTGTGTTCGGCAGAGAATCAAAGGTAGATGGGTGAGCAGGACTGTTTCACAGAGGGATAAGGAGCCTCAGAGGCGCTCAGATGGAGGCTGTGGGGCCAGGAAGCTGCAGGCAGGCCAGCTGGAAGCGGGAAAGGTCCTGTATGATTAGTTGGGGGTGTATATTGAGATTTCTCTGTTTGCTTTAGAGACGCACACAGATATTAATCAAGTCCTAGCTATTTCGGGCAGATTGCTGTAGAGGCTCTCTGTTGGTTTCTTGAGCTGGTTGCTAGAGACAGTGTTCTGTCTTCCTGCAAATCTGACTTATGAATAGTGGGCTGGCTTCCTGGGCTACTATTGACTATCTGGTGATGTCCATATGTAGAGTCTTCTTTGATTATGCCAAAGCCTTTGACTGTGTGGATCACAACAAACCGTGGAAAATTCTTAAAAAGATGGGAATACCAGACCACCCGACCTGTCTCCTGAGAAATCTATACGAGGTCAAGAAGCAACAGTTAGAACCGGACGTGGAAAAACAGACTGGTTCCAAATTGGGAAAGGAGTACGTCAAGGCTCTATATTGTTACCCTGCTTATTTAACTTCTATGCGGAGTACATTATGCAAAATGCTGGGCTGGTTGAAGCACAAGCTGGAATCAAGATTTCTGGGAGAAATATCAATAACCTCAGATACACAGATGATACCACCCTGTGGCAGAAAGAGAAAAACTAAAGAGCTTCTTGATGAAAGTGAAAGAGGAGAGTGAAAAAGTTGGCTTAAAGCCCAACATTCAGAAAATGAAGATCATGGCATCCAGTCCCATCACTTCATGGCAAATAGATGGGGAAACAGTGGAAACAGTGACAGACTTAATTTTGGGGGGGCTCCAAAATCACTTCAGATGGTGATTGCAGCCATGAAATTAAAAGACGCTTACTCCTTGGAAGAAAAGCTATGATCAACCTAGACAGCATATTAAAAAGCATATCACTTTGCCAACAAAGGTCCGTCTAGTCCAAGCTATGGTTTTTCCAGTAGTCATGTATGGATGTGAGAGTTGGACTATAAAGAAAGCTGAGCTCCAAAGAATTGATGCTTTTGAACTGTGGTGTTGGAGAAGACTCTTGAGAGTCCCTTGGACTGCAAGGAGATCCAACCAGTCCATCCTAAAGGAAATCAGTCCTGAATATTCATTGGAAGGACTGATGCTGAAGCTGAAGCTCCAATACTTTGGCCACCTGATGCAAAGAACTGACTCACTAGAAAAGACCCTGGTGCTGGGAAAGATTGTAGGCTAGAGGAGAAGGGGCTGACAGAGGATGAGATGGCTGGATGGCATCACCAACTCAATGGGCATGAGTTTGAGTAAGCTCCAGGAGTTGATGAGGGACAGGGAGGCCTGGCGTGCTGCAGTCCATGGAGTTGCAAAGAGTTGGACATGACTGAGCAACTGAACTGAACTGAACTTCCTGGGGCACTGTAGCTAACAGATTGGGCTCCTGGGCTGGCTGCTGAAGATTTGGTCAGAGTTCTAATTTTGTATGGGCTTTCCAGGTGGCACTAGTGGTAAAGAATCCACCTGCCAATGAAGGAGATTTGGGTGTTGGGAAGATCCCCTACAGGAAGAAAGGACTACCTACTCCAGTATTCTTACCTGGAAAATCCCATGGACAGAGGAGCCTGGCAAGCTACAGCCCGTGGGGTTGCAAAGAGTCAGAAGCCACTGAGCACGCATGCACACTAATTTTATGTCTGGTCCTGCCATTGTCCATTTGTATATTCAATTTCTCAATGCTAAAGGAAAAGAGCTATCATTGGAGACATCCATGTCCTCCAGCATCTTTTGCCTCTGGTGGGGAAGAACTCCTTAAATCAGAAGCTTTTAGCCAAGACTGTGCATGAGGACCACCTGGGAGCTGAAAGGAGGTACTGATCCTTGGGGGCTACCCGAGACGGCCTCTGTCAAAGTCTCTGAGTACAGATGGCTCAGTCCCCAGTAGGTTCTAAAACCTGTTCTGTTGATTCAATTACTGCCAAGAACAAGAACCACTGCTCTGAAGGTTAAATGCCTGGGGCTGAGCTAGGAAAAACCCTTTCAAATGTTAATGTGCAAACAAAACACTTGGGGATTTGGTTTAAAATGTAGATTCAGAAGAAAAAGGTGGATTTTGATTCGGGGTGTGTAACAGGCTCCCAAATAGGCTGATGCTGTAGGTTCTCTGGACACACTTTTGCTGTTCAGCCGCTCAGTCCTGTCCGACTCTGCGACCCCACAGACTGCAGCACGCCAAGCTTCCCTGTCCTTCACCATCTCCCAGTATTTACTCGAACTCACGTCCATTGAGTCTGGTGGTGCATGCCATACTTTACATACAAAGAACCAGCATTTGGCTCAGAAAAGGAATAATTAAAGGGCAATTATGGATGGAGAAGGACAACCTGCTCCAGTATGCTTGCCTTGGAAATCTCAGGGACAGAGCCTGGAAGGCTATACAGTCCACGGGGTCGCAGAGAGTCGGACACAACTGAGTGATTAACACTTTCACTTTTTTCATGGTTAGATCTTTCCACTTACTGGGACACTGTATCTGGAGCTACTATAACCAGTGAGATGTGGAAAAGTCAGCTGGGGGTGGCATGTCTGGAGATTGAGTTTTGTCTCTGGAGAAATAAAAAAGAAAAAAAACTGAATATTTTCTTGGGTGTGTAGCATCAACTTTCCAAGCCTCAACTTGCTAATATACTATACAAGTGATTTGTACTAGATAATCTTTTTTCTTTATTGAAGTATAGGTGATTCCCAGGTGGCGCCAGTGGTAAAGAACCCACCTGCCAATGCAGGAGATGCAAGAGACATGGGTTTGATCCCTGGTTGGGAAGATCCCCTGAAGGAGGAAATGGCAACCTGCTCCAGTATTCTTGCCTGGAGAATCCCACAGACAGAGAAGACTGGCAGGCTACAGTCCAAGGGGCCCCAAAGAGTCAGACACGACTGAGCACACACCTCCTCATAGTTGATTTACAATGCGGTGTCAGTTTCAGGCATACAGCAAAGTGATTCAGTTATACATACATACATATATATATATATAATTTTTCAGATTCGTTTCCCTTATAAGTTATTATAAAATATTGAGTATCATTCCTGAGATAATCTTATAGAATAAAAATTGTGGTAATTAATATTTTATTGCTTGCGATGTGCATAAAATATGCTAGCTTTTTGCTATGAGATGTATATAAGATAATGAAAGCAATCTTGGTAGAATTGCCAGCTTAAATACAGGACAACCAGTTAAGTACCAGATTAGCAACAAACAAATGACTAGTTTAATTATGCCCCATGCAAAATTTGGGATATACCTGTACTCAGAAAGTATTCATAGCTTATCTGAAACACAAACTCAACAGGGAATCCTGTATTTTTATCTATTAAGCCTAGCAACCTAAAAAGGTCTTAGACCCATTGCACAGATGAGCAGACCAGGTAGTAAGCGGAGGAGCTGGTATTTGACACAGTCTCCCTCTTCAGCCCAGGCTCCTGGTTGCTGGGCTAACCTTGTTTGGATGCTAATACTGGTGAGACTTAGTCCCACCACCGCGGGACAGGAGGCAGCAGATGAAAACAGGAGCTTTACCTGCCAGAAGGCATTGACACGGAGGTCTGTTTTGTTCGTGACTTTGTTCATCAGCCTTTCCTTGTCTGTAAGGGGTCAGCCTCATAGCCCGACTTTCTTGTAGCAATGATCAGGACGGCACTAACACAGTATCAGCGCTGGTGGGTCTGGGTATCACTCCATCTCTCTCTAGTCCTTCATCTGCCATTTCGGAGGAGAAGGGAATGGCAACCCACTCCAGTGTTAGTGCCTGGAGAATCCCATGGACAGAGGAGCCTGGCAGGCCATGGTCCATAGGGTCACAGAGAGTCAGACACGACTACGCACACCCTCCATTTCGGAAGAGGTGCCCTCCTCCTGAGTTTTGTTGCATGCTGAGTACAGTATGATCCTTTTAGTTCAGGGAATTTTTACTTGCCATCTTGGAATGTGTGGTTTCCCCCTGAATTGACTTCCTTTAGTCGCTGTGTGTCTTCTGTTGTGTAAAGGAAACCCCAGGACTCTGACATTTCTCTGGGACCCCATATCCGGCATCCTATTCCACTCACATTCATTGCCCCGACCCTCACACTAAATGGCACCCTCAGTTCCCAAAGTCGTTGCTTGGAGGACCTCATCTTCCTCTTTCCTCCTCTACACTTTGCTTCTCCCCTGGTTTCAAGAAAAGACCTTACCTCAATGCTCAGGTCTCCAATTTCTCCTGGAGAAACGGACAGGCCTGGAACTCAGGGTCTGGACAAGAGAAGACGCCAGCCCTTCTGTGAGTTTACTCTGGCTGTCCCCTACAGTAAGCTCCAGGTAAGCGTGACCTCTTCTCGTCCATTGTTACAGGAGGCTCTGCGGGAATGTGGATGGCCTTAGGGCTTGCCTTTCCAGGCATCTCAACAAGCTCTTCTCCAACCACCCCATGTCTGGAGGAATCCCTCATCCTTGGATTAAGAGCCCAGGTCCTGACAACATGCCAGCCGATTTGACCTTGCTTCCTGCCTCCAGAAAGTGTACCTTAGCCATATCCCTTGTGTGGGGGCTTCACACGTCTATGAATGCACTTTGTAAACTCTGATACACCCTAAGTTCTGTTCACTAGATCTCTGTCTTATGCAGTCAAGACAGCCATTGCCAGGCCCCTGCAGGACATCTCAGGGTCATTGAAAATGGGGTTTTGTAAGAACTTAGTAGTCAGGTCAGGACCTGGGATACCAGCCTGTGTTCTGCCAATGGGCAGACGAAAGGCAGACCTGCCTCTCGCCTCCCCCACAACACAACAGCACCAAATATTTTACCTCCATTATCGCCTAATAATGAAAGAAACACAAACCAAGAGACAATATCCTGCTTTGAGAATTATTTGGCAAAGATTGAGACCCACTCTTCTAAACAGGATACAAACTATCACGTCTGAAGTTAATTGGGACGGCATCTGTGGACAGTGGATTTTAAAAGCGACCAATATCATTTTCAAAATGAAATCCTCAAAACATTCAAATTAATTATTCATCTATTTTGTCTACCAGCCATTTCCTCCAACTGCACCAGCTTTCCATGAAGTGAACAGGAAGCAGAGGTTCACCACAATGGATTATGGCTAAAGAGGAGAAAAAGGCAAAAACGGGTCCACATTTATCAGTAAGGGAGGAAGGGAGAGCAGAGCAAGCCATAAGCCAGGTGGCGAGAGGACACACCAGGAGTGAATTACAGGGAAATCTCAGAGAAGGGAATCCTGGGGGGAAGGAAAAACCTACAAGGAAACCCAGTGAGACGGGGGTGTCCCAGCCGGGGAGTAGAGAATGATTGTTTAAGTAAATTCCAACCAGCAAATCAATGGTCCATGTCAGGAGTCTGGCACCAAATTTGGAGTTCAGAGGCAATGTCCAGACCCTGTCTTGGAGTCATAAAGACATCCCATGCATGTGTGCATGCTCAGCCATTTCAGTCATGTCCAACTCTTTGTGCAACCCTATAGACTGTAGCCCACCAGGATTCTCTGTCCACGGGATTCTCCAGACAAGAATACTGCAGTGGATTGCCATGCCCTCCTCCAGAGCATCTTCCTGAAACCCAGGATCGAACACAGGTCTCCTGCATCTCCTGCATTATAGGTGGATTATTTACCACTGAGCCACCTGGGAAGCCAGATGGATACACACTACTATACATAAAATAGTCAGTAAGGACCTACTGTATAGCACAGGGAACTCTACTCAATACTCAGTAGTAACCTGTATGGGGAAAGAATCCAGAAAAGAATAGATGCCTGTATGTGTATAACTGAATCACTTTGCTGTGCTCTTCGAACCAACACAACATTGCAAATCATCTATACTCCAGCATACGAGAAATTTTTTTTTTTTAAAAAGAGAAAACTGTGGCATCTTCTGTATTGACTGGTTAACTATTGCAATGTATTTGGGTGTGTGGCCAGGAATGATGTAATGTTGGAAGAGGTGGGGCAGAGAGGGGAAAATAACTGAAATACAGACATTTTTGAAAAAAATATGATATTAAATATAATAAAAGTACTTTAGCCAGCAGCATGCGCTTCTATTTTTGAAGATACCATGAGTCTGATGGCAGGAATGTGTGAGCCTTTGAAGTTCTTCAACATAAGCAACCTAAACAATGGTGTTAAGCTTCTTTTCAGTATTATATGAATCCTTTAAATTTTGATTGTGTGTTTTCCAAAGTCATGTGAAAGCTTTTTTATCTGAAGAATTTCAACACCTAATATAATAAGATTAACTTTAGATTTTATACCTTTTGTTGTTCAGTCGCTAAGTTGTGTCCAACTCTTTATGACCCCATGGACTGCAGCATGCCAAGCTTCCCTGTCCTTCACCATCTCCTGGAGTTTGCTCAGTCCATGGAGTTGATGATGCCATCCAACCATCTCATTCAATCTTTCCCAGCATCAGGGTCTTTTCTAATGAGTCAGGTGGCGAAAGGACTGGAGCTTCAGCATCAGTCATTCCAGTGAATATTCAGGGTTGATTTCCTTTAGGATTCCCTGGTTTGATCTCCTTGCTGCTGCACCTTTTAGTAAATTGTAACTATAGAAAACAAAGCATTCAGGAAGGAGGTACAGAGGCACTGAAAAGTATCAGTGAACACCTTTGATATTTTTGCACATTTAAAAAATAAAAGAAGTTGACCTGAGAATATCCTGCACATAGCAGAATTTGTTCTGTGATCACTATCTCAAGGAAGGGGAAGCAGCATCCATATTCCAAGCATAATTGTTTGGCCTGTGTTCATTTTTAATATTTATTAAAGCAATATAAAGAATTCTACTTAGCTTCAATGTATATGGATATATCATTTGTTTCAAAAATAACTTTATTTTTGAAAATGGTTTTAGAATTTAGCTAATTTATATATCTACCTATATAGTAAAGGCAACTTGTCAGACACTTGACATAAATCCCAGGGTCACCCTATGTCTGCGTGCATGCTAAGTCACTTCAGTCATATCTCACTCTTTTTTTGTTTGTTTGTTTGGAGGCTAATCACTTTACAATATTGTGGTGGTTTTTGCCATATGTTGGCATGAATCAGCCATGGGTGTACATGTGTCCCCCCTCCTGAACCCCCTCCCACCTCCCTCCCCATCCCATCCATCTGAGTTGTCCCAGTGCACTGGCTTTGAGTGTCCTGCTTTATGCATTGAACTTGGACCAGTGATCTATTTCACACATGGTGATACACATGTTTCAATGCTAGAGAAGATGTGGAGAAAAGGGAACCCTCTTACACTGTTGGTGGGAATGTAACCTAGTACAGCCACTGTGGAGAACAGTGTGGAGATTCCCTAAAAATCTGGAAATAGAACTGCCATACAACCCAGAAATCCCACTGCTGGTCATACACACTGAGGAAACCAGAATTGAAAGAGACACGTGTACCCCAGTGTTCATCGCAGCACTGTTTACAATAGCCAGGACATGGAAGCAACCTAGATGTCCATCATCAGACGAATGTATCCAACTCTTTGCAACCCCATGGACTGTAGCCCACCAGGCTCCTCTGTCCATGGGATTCTCCGGGCAAGAATACTGGAGTGAGTTACCATTTCCTCCTCTGGGGGGGTCTTCCCGACCCTGGGATCGAACCTGCATCTCTCATGTCTCCTGTATCGGCAGGCAAGTTCTTTACAACTAGTGCCATCTGGGAAACCCCCACCCTCTGCGTAGGCCTTTTCGACTTTCTCCAAGATAAAGTTCAGCATTGAGGCATCTCAGAGGGGAAGGTGTTTGACTTGCTGCAGGAGCATCTGTAGAGCTGGAATCCTGGAGACAGGGAGACGGCAGGAGGATGCAGAGACGGATTAGATAGTCACGGCCATGCTGGGTGATGGACCTCACACTTAGTATCTACATTCCTGGTTTCTGGTGATACAATCATTGCTTGGGCCTACCACCAATTGAGAGAGGAAGAATCTTTGAAGAAACAGCCCGACAGAGCCATCCCTGTGTGTTTTCTTGAGGAGGAGGGATCGTCCAATCAGCACTGTCACTGGAGAATTCCAAACCGAGCTCTAGCTTCTCCCAAGTTCTAGAGAATCTCCAGGCCTGTCCATTTCCTTGTAGTATACAGCAAGGGGAGGAATAAGTCATATTTCACAAAAACCACAGCTTTGTTCTCCCCTTCAGAGCAATTCATTGGGAACAATAACTAAGATCTTACAATTCAAAGCCAGTTCAGGTTAAATTAAGCTGCTCAGCCTCAAAATACATGAAAATTGAACTGTTAGAGTTGGATGTGCTGGAACACTTAAGTGGACAGTGATCAATAATCAAAACCCCAGGTCGATTGATTAGACTGCTCTGTGATGAATTTTGTAAATTGCTCATTCTTGTAATCTACCAAGAAGCAATTTTATCCAAACCGAGCCAGTAAAATCAATAAATAAATTAACAAGGAGAAGTCAATTAACACATTCACTTAGACATCTTTGGCACGTGTGTGAAGGTTCCATCGCATGGAAAAGACTTTAAGTCTGAGAAGTGTAGAGTATGTTACTTTTAAGTCCTACAGATCGCCCTGCAGCCCACTGGGTCTCTACCTGATATTAATTCTATACATTGGAATGACAGCTCTTCCTAAAGCGTGACTGGTGTTGAAAACATGAGACTATATTACATTAATGAGCCCCAGTGAATGACTGTGCTCCAGGCACTTGCTGGACAATTCAAATCTGAGTAGGTGGAAACCCTTGCCTGCCAAAGCCAACTTGAGGCATCTGATATCTGAGAAAAGCCATCATATGCTCAAGTTTGTGAGTGCGCTCAGTTGCTGAGTCGTGTCCAACTCTTTTCAACCCAGTAAACTGTAGCCCACTAGGCGCCTCTATCCAGGGGATGTTCTAGGCAAGAATACTGGAGTAGGTCACCATTTCCTTCTCCAGGGGATCTCCCTGGGTCAGGGATTGAACCTGCATTCCCTGCATTGGCAGGCAGATTCTTTACCACGGAGCCACCTGGGAAGCCCCATGCTCAAGTTTACTAACAATCTAATAGGTGTTTTTTTTTTAAAGTCCTTTTGCTACAGGAAGTCAGAACATTAGATTACAATGAACAAAGATTGTATTATAACCTAGTCAAAGCAATTTTGCAGGCAACTACAGTAATTTTATGTGGTAAAATTAACAAGACGTATGCATGTTTTCAAAACTGTGTTTAATTGCATTGTCTATTCTGTTACCCAGGATTCTCTAAATCACCCTCATTTGAATTCAATAGCAGGAAAAAGCTTGACAAATAAACCAGAATATTTGCCTTCAGAAACCAGCAGAAATATAAATCAATGCCTTTCTCTTTTTCCTTGGTAACAAGGAAGCTAAGAAGTATAAAGTCAATTAACAGAAAGCAAACATGTTCTTATGGCACGATAAGAGAATTATTATAATTTTTAAATGTTTCGTATTGAAGTCCGTGTTTAATTTTTAAGAAGTCTCAGAACTGTGTCAACACCAGATGGAGTATCAATTCCAGTCAAGATACAATAAACAGACTAGGGCAATGGGCAAAATAAAACTTTTGCAAGCTTGTTCTGGTCGCTAGATGTTGGTATCAAAAGCTTAAGGGATTAGAGGAAATGTTTGCCTTCTCAAATCTTTTCTGTTCAAATGTTCTTCAATGGTTGTATTTATCAATTGAGAAATGGGATATTTCTTGCCATATCAGTAAACAAGCATGTCACAATCCTCAGCGTTTGCAATGCTCCGACGTGAGCTTCTGAGCCCTAAGTGCACTCAGGAAGGAGAAGCATGCCTGTGGTCTAGCAGCTTCAGGCTGCAGCCACGCCCTATGGTGAGCCCCAGGGAGCTCTGGATGTGAAAAAAATATCCCACCCAGGATAGCTGAGATACGTATGAAAGAAATGATTTCAGTGAGCCCAGACTCTTGCATCTCCCCATACGTAGAAAAGCGCTAAATTACTTGAGATATCTAGCTTCCTTTAGTTAGCATACTCATTTGGTGTCCATTCTACCTGCGCTTTGTTACAAAACTTCTATATAACCTGACTCCTCCCCTTGCCTCCTCAGAGCAGTTCTCTCAGGGTCACTTGAGATGCTGTCTCCATAGCTTGAAGCCCTAAAAATTCCCGCTGAATAAAACATAATTCTCAACTTTCAGGCTGTGGCTATTTTTGAAGCTGATACTATGTATCTATATGAAATAAATATAGGCTTTTGGTATTAATTCTTCAGGGGCTCACCAGATGGTGTGGTAAAGAACCCACTTGCCAGTGAGGAGATGTAAGAGATCCAGGTTCCATCCCTGGGTCAGGAAGATCCCCTGGAGGAGGGCATGGCAAGCCCACTCCAGTATTCTTGCCTGAAGAATCTCCTGAACAGAAGGGACTGGGTCAGACATGACTGAAGCAATTTAGCACACATGAATTCTTCAAGAACATATTTCTTTGTTTCCCAAATTTTATCTCCTCCACAAAAACACCCAAATTTAACCTACAGTGATTCTTCTGTCTTGGGGCATTGTGGAATATATTTTGTCTATATTTCAAATTATGTCACTTAACATTGCTGCTGCTGCTGAGTCGCTTCAGTTGTGTCTGACTCTGTGTGACCCCATAGACGGCCTCCTACCAGGCTCCTCTGTCCTTGGGATTCTCCAGGCAAGAACACTGGAGTGGGTTGCCATTTCCTTCTCCATCACTTAACATTAGCCTGTGGTTTATTCTCTATATACTATTTGAGAGTTGACATTATATTTGATTTCTCTTTTCAATCATATATGTGTAAAGGGTACAACTGTATACATTGTGTAAGAATTAGCAGAATCAAGCTAATTCACGCATCCATCTCTTCATACAGTTACTTGTGTGTGTGTGTGTGTGTGTGTGTGTGTGATGAGAACATCTAGGATCTAACCTATTAACAGATTTAAAGTATACTTTACGAGGTTGTTGCCTGTAGTCTCCATGCTATACATTAGGTCACCAGAACTTATTCATCTTAAATAACTGAAATTTTGTACCCCTTGAGTAGGGGCTTCCCAGGTGGCACAGCAGTAAAGAATCTGCCTGCCAGTGCAGAAGACACAAGAGTTATGGTTTGGATCCCTGGGTCAGGAAGGTCCCCTGGAGTAGGAAATGGCAACCCACTTCAGTATTCTTGCCTGGGAAATTCCATGGACAGAAGAGGCTGGCTGGCTATAGGTCATGGGGTCACAAAGAGCTGGACACAACTGGGCACCCCTTGAATAACATCTCCCCATCAACCCTTCCCTCAGCTCCTGTCAACCACCACTGTACTCTCTGCTTCTGTGTCTCTGACTATTTTAGAGTCCACGTCAAATGAGATGGTTCAGCATTTGTCTTTCTCTGTCTGGCTTATTTCACTTAGTATAGTGCCCTCCAGATCCACCTATATTACTGCAAGTGCAGGATTTCCTTTTTTTTAAGGCTGGATAATACTCAACTGTGTGGATGTACCATATTTTCTTTATCCATTCACCCACTGGTGAATATTAGGTTGTTCTCATATCTTGTCTATTGTGAACAATGCTGTAATAAATATAGAATGCAGATAAGTTTGAGATCCTAATTTTGTTTCTCTGGGATAAATACCTAGAAGTGGGATTGCTGGACCACATGGTAGTTCTATTTTTAATTTTTTGAGACATCTCCATACTGCTTTCTGTAATGGCCTTACCAGTTGGCATTCCTGCCAACCATGTAACACTTCTCAACAACACATCACTTCTCTCTACATCCATGCCAACATTTGCCTTTTGTTTTTTAAAATAATAGCCACCCTAACAGATGTAAGGTGATATCAGTTACGGTTTGATTTGCCTTTCCCTGACGGGTTAGACCTTATTCTTCTGCTCTGGTGTCTTGTAGAGGACCTAGTGAAGACTGGATAGAGTAGTGCAGATGCTTAGAGAGGCTCACTGTACACCAATGATGGCAACGAAACATTTTCTTAAGTAAGAGTGGTCTGGTTGACATAGCCCAAGTCAGAGTTAGTGGTTTAAAACTCTAAACCACACCACATGGTTTTCTGGATGTATCCTAGGTTAACTGGTTGTACACAAGCAGACCTAGAAGTTAAGAATCAGAGTGTGCTTATGAATTCGCACATGGAAATATCCACTCTCTGTGCCTGGGACTGAGGCTGACATTGGCACTGGGGTATCAGGAGACAGTGAAATATGGAGAAGACCCTCCTAAGCTCAATAGACACCTCCCCCTGCCCAAAGTTCAATTTCTTTCTGCAGTCTCTCATCAGAAGACAAATTAGGGAGTTTGGAAGGACAAGCAGATGGAGCAGCAGCAGCTGGGAAGGAGGACAGAGAAGGAGCTTCCTCACTGATGCTGAGCCATCTGTTTCGGAACTGGAAAGGGGCACCCTGCTGGGAGCTCCTGAGCTTGGATCCTTGGCCATAGGATCCTGAGCAAACAGTGGCCACATCCAGGCTCAGGCCAAGGACAGCACCAGCTATGCCTATTTTTAGCTTGGGGATAAAAAAATAAAGGAAACCTGAAGGGCTGGCCCCACTTACACTTCCACTATGTGTCCCCCCACTCTATACCTCAGGGGTTTGCAGTGAAGATAAGCAAGGGAATGATTAATCTGACGGAAAACCAGGGGTTTCCTCTTTAAAAAGTATCACCCCTTGGAAGAAAGCCTCATGAGATCTCCTTGGCCCCACCTCAGGGACAGACAAGGTGCTGAAGGCGTCACATGGATCAGGAGGCACCGCTTCACCTCTCATAGCCTCAGTTTCCCCAACTGCAAGAAGAAAAGCATCCCTGTGTTCCCTTCCTATTATTGCATAACTAACCACCATGCAGCTAGCAGCTCAAAACAGCATCTTTTGATAAGCTCATAGCTCTGCAGGTCTAGTCCAAGCTGGCTATGGTCAGATTCTCTGCTCCTCCTTATTTGGAGATTGAATGGTTGTCACGAAACTCAGCCCCTGTGGTTATAGCCTTGAGGTCCCATTTCCTTGCTGGGTATTAACAAGAGCTGCTCCAGCTTATACAGCCACATGTATTACCTGCCATGTGGCTGCCTCCATCTTCAAAGCCAGCAAAGGAGAACTTCTCTCAATACCCTTCATGCTTTGAATCTCTTTCTTCAGGAAAAGTCACAACTTTTTCTAAGGGCTCACCTGGTGAGGTCACCTTGATAATCTCTCTACTTTAAGGTCAACTAATTTGGAATCTTAATTACATCCACCCTGCGGATAGTGACTGCAGCCACGAAACTCAAAGACGCTTGCTCCTTGGGGAAAAAAATCTATGACAAACGTAGGCAGCATATTAAAAAGTAGAGACATCACTTTGCTGACAAAAGTCCGTCTAGTCAAAGCTATGTTTTTTTCCAATAGTCATGTATGGATGTGAGAGTTGGACCCATAAAGAAGGTTGGGTGCCAAAGAATTGATGTTTTTGAACTGTGGTGCTGGAGAAGACCCCTGAGAGTCCCTTGGACTGCAAGGAGATCAAACCAGTCAATCCTAAAGGAAATCAACCCTGAATGTTCATTGAAAGGACTGATGCTGAAGCTGAAGTTCCAATACTTTGGCACCAGATGTGAAGAGCTGACTCACTGGAAAAGACCCTGATGCTGGGAAGACTGAAGGTAAGAGAAGAAGAGGGCAGTAGAAGATAAGATGGTTAGGTAGCATCACTGACTCAATGGACAAGAGTCTGAGCAAACTCTAGGAGATATGAACAGGAAAGCCTGGCATACTGCAGTCCATGGGGACACAAAGAATCAGACATGACTTAGCGACTGAACAACAACAAGAAATTACATCTGCAAAATCCCTTCAAAATAGCACCCAGGTTAGCACTTCAATAAGTGGGAGAAAGTGTGTACACCAGGGGCTGAGAACTTTGGGGACAAACTTAGACTTTTGCCCATCACAATTCCTTATAGATCCAGTGATCTATGGTTCCATGAGTAAATAAAAATAGAATTTTCATTCATTGAAAAGCAGAGATGAAATAGGTTTTTCAACAAAAAATTAATCAATGTATGAAAGAAATGGAAATTTTCATTCAAGCCATATTTGAGGATTATAACCCAGGAAGAGCATCTCAGAAATCTTTGAGAACTGTTCCACCCCTTAGAAATAAAGACACCGTTTATATAAGTTTTTTTAGACAAAAGGCTGTATGTCAAATGGTGTATTATTGACAATTTACATAATCAAGATCTAAGCATCATCATGGTGGGTCATGCAACCCCTTAAAGGATCAAGAAAGAATGTTACCTTTAAGGAATTGTTGATGCTAGAAGAATGTTGTTCTTAATGGTTGAGCAGGTATTTCTGCTGATAAGGCAGATTTTGTCTATGCATAATAGAGATACACAATGCACAGCAGAGAGAAGTCTTCATATTTAAACTTCTCTTGTCTTACCATAAAGTATGAATTTTATTTCACAGTCTCTATTAAAAGTTTAAAACTCAACTCCAGCCTGGTAGGAAGAGGGGAAAAGGAGGAAAGAAGAGAAATGAGGTCTATTATGTTGTTGTTGTTTAGTCACAAATTCATGTCCCACTCTTTGTGACACCATGGACTGTAACCCATCAGACTTCCCTGTCCATGTAGTTTTCCAGGCAAGAATACTGGAGTGGATTTCCATTATCTTCTCCAGGGAAACTTCCTGACCCAGGGATCGAACCCACATCTCCTGCATTGGCAGGCAAATTCTTTACCACTGAGCCACCAGGGAAGCCAGTGACCATGTGTTTTGTATATGTCAACATATTAATAACATTTCTCCATGTGTATTATGAGAAAAACCTTTCCACTGGTTGTTAATACATATGGCACAAAAGGGTAGCTTTATAGCCAGGTAAGTTTGAGAAGTTTACAAATAGCTGTGAAAAGAAGAGAAGTGAAAAGCAAAGGAGAAAAAGAAAGATAAACCCATTTGAATTCAGAGTTCCAAAGAATAGCAAGGAAAGATAAGAAAGCCTTTCTTGGTGATCAATGCAAAGAAATAGAGGAAAACAATAGAATGGGAAAGACTAGAGATCTCTTCAAGAAAGTTAGAGATACTAAGGGATTTTCATGCAAAGATGGGCTCAATAAAGGACAGAAATGGTAGGGACCTTACAGAAGCAGAAGATATTAAGAAGAGGTGGCAAGAATACACAGAAGAACTGTACAAAAAAGATCTTCACAACCCAAATAATCATGATGGTGTGATCACTCACATTCACCTAGAGCCAGACATCCTGGAATGTGAAGTCAAGTGGGCCTTAGGAAGCATCACTACGAACAAAGCTAGTGGAGGTGATGGAATTCCAGTTGAGCTATTTCAAATCTGAAAGATGATGCTGTGAAAGTGCTGCACTCAATATGCCAGCAAATTTGGAAAACTCAGCAGTGGCCACAGGACTGGAAAAGGTCAGTTTTCATTCCAATCCCAAAGAAAGGCAATGCCAAAGAATGCTCAAACTACCACACAATTGCACTCATCTCACATGCTAGCAAAGTAATGCTCAAAATTCTCCAAGCCAGGCTTAAGCAATATGTGAACCGTGAACTTCCTGATGTTCAAGCTGGTTTTAGAAAAGGCAGAGAAACCAGAGATCAAATTGCCAACATCCACTGGATCATGGAAAAAGGAAGAGAGTTCCAGAAAAACATCTATTTCTGCTTTATTGATTATGCCAAAGCCTTTGACTGTGTGGATCTCAATAAACTGTGGAAAATTCTGAAAGAGATGGGAATACCAGACCACCTGACCTGCCTCTTGTATGCAGGTCAGGAAGCAACAGTTAGAACTGGACATAGAACAACAGACTGGTTCCAAATAGGAAAAGGGGTATGTCAAGGCTATATATTGTCACCCTACTTTTTTAACTTATATGCAGAGTACATCATGAGAAATGCTGGGTTGGAGGAAGCACAAACTGGAATCAAGATTGCTGGGAGAAATATCAATAACCTTAGATATGCAGAAGACACCACCCTTATGGCAGAAAGTGAAGAAGAACTAAAGAGCCTCTTGATGAAAGTGAAAGAGGAGAGTGAAAAGGTTGGCTTAAAGCTCAACATTCAGAAAATGAAGATCATGGCATCTGGTCCCATCACTTCATGGCAAATAGGTGGGGAAACAGTGGAAACAGTGTCAGACTTTATTTGGGGGGGGGGCTCTAAAATCACTATAGATGGTGATTTCAGCCATGAAATTAAAAGACTCTCACTCCTTGGAAGGAAAGTTATGACCAACCTAGACAGCATACTAAAAAGCAGAGACATTACTTTGTCATCAAAGGTCTGTCTAGTTAAGGCTATGGTTTTTCCAGTGGTCATGTATGGATGTGAGAGTTGGACTATAAAGAAAGCTGAGTGCTGAAGAATTGATGCTTTTGAACAGTGGTGTTGGAGAAGACTCTTGAGAGTCCCTTGGACTGCGAGGAGATCCAACCAGTCCATTGTAAAGGATATCAGTCCTGGGTGTTCATTGGAAGACTGATGTTGAAGCTGAAACTGTAATACTTTGGCCACCTGATGCAAAGAGCTGACTCACTGGAAAAGACCCTGATGCTGGGCAAGATTGAGGGCAAGAGGAGAAGGGGACACCAGAGGATGAGATGGTTGGATGGCATCACTGACTCAATGGACATGGGTTTGGGTAGACTCTGGCAGTTGGTGATGGACAGGGAGGCCTGGCATG
This sequence comes from Bos mutus, assembly GCF_027580195.1. Lineage (NCBI taxonomy): Eukaryota > Metazoa > Chordata > Mammalia > Artiodactyla > Bovidae > Bos > Bos mutus. The sequence continues at coordinate 2,419,584 of NC_091620.1, read as the reverse complement.
CTGCGGTTCATGGGGTCATAAAGAGTTCGACGTGACTGAGCAGCTGAATTGAACTGAACTGAACTGAAGTTTGAGAAATGGGGGAATTTTTTAAAACATTAAATAAGAATAGGACTGAACATGCACTTCCCATGTGGCTCAGTGATAAAGAATCTGCCTGCCAATGGGTTGGGAATATCCTTTGGAGAAGGAAATGGCATTCTACTCCAGTATTCTTGCCTGGGAAATCCTACAGACAGAGAAGACTGGTGGGCTACAGTTCACGGGGTTGCAACGAGTCAGTCGGACAAGACTGAGCACACACTTAGTAGGAATAGTAGTAGGACTAAACACATGAGACATTCTGAGAACTCCTGCAAGGATTGACACCACATAGTCAATATTCAGAAGGGGAAGTCGTCAGCACACTAAGGATGTGATTCAAAAATAGACCATTGTTCATGTTTTAATGTTTCTGAAAGCAGGTCACATTAAAGCTGATATGTGCAGTATAAGCGGCATCATGTGAAAGTTGACACACGCTTCATATAGTGTGACTTCACTTATTCCCAAAGGCTGCTGTATAGTTGATGGTACAGAGGACAATCAATGAAGCCAGAACAGACATGGAGTCACAGTGACACAGTCCAGACATGAGCTCTCACAGGAGCCACCACTGTCCCCATTAAGATGAGAAGTGGGAGGTGGTCACAGCGAACCCATCTTCCCCAGGCACGTGCTTCTTCAAAACCTGGCATTTCAGTGGGAGGCTTAGTACCCAAGCTGGGTTTCTGGATAGACGGACTGTCTGACAGAAGCAGGATCCTTGTGGGAGGAATGGTCCCACCATAGACACTGCCTGAAACAGAGAAAGGAGGAGTGTGGTCCTCAGCACAAGTCTCCCAATGGCTAAATCAAGCCAGAGATCAGTTGACAAAAAAGCTTGGGGAGTCTGGTTTTCAGACCAAAGGATCAGACAAAGGAGGGCAGGAAAGGAAGGGACGAGCACACAGGAAGTGCCTGGAAGAGCCAACAGGAAATGCCTGGAACAGCAAATGGGAAATGCCTGGAAGAGCACACAGGAAGTGCCTGGAACAGAAAACAGGAAATGCCTGGAAGACCACACAGGAAGTGCCTGGAATGGTTAGGTTAGGTAGAAGGAGGAAGCTCTCACTGGACATTCCTTATTAGAGTTTTGTTTTATGAGGGAAGGTGGGAGCATCAGCAGATAGAGGAGAAAGGCAGCCTTTCTTTTATCCCATTAGCTGCAGCATGGCTTCCCTCCCAGGACCCATGGCAGGTAAGCTCAGTGGATGAGCAATGGTGTCTAAAAAAAGACAAAAGGCAAAGGAAGTTTGGAAGTCAAAGTTACAGACAAGTCTCCATTTGGGGAGAAGATTGGAATGTTGCAAGGTGGGAGCTGGGAGAGTCAGACATCCTGATGGAGACAGGAACAGCCAGGCTTAGGTGAGCATGAAAGCCAGCAGCTGCCTTCCCTGAAGACATAGTCCAGTGCAGGATTCAGGGTCAACCCAGTGGCAGAAGCCCAGGAGGTTCAGAACCATGAAGACAGCCAGTGGCTCAGGAGGAGGCATGGTGCCTACCAACAGTCAGCAGGACCATCAATTTTGGATCAACCATGTGGAGTGAGGTGTCCAGGAACTGTGTGTGAAACCAAGGAGTCTGTGCAACAAAGAGCCTGCAGGAGAGGCTGGAGGAAAATCAGGAAGATCAGAGGCTAGGGCAGCCTTGAATCCTGCTGGGACAGAGCAGATGGTCCAGCCCAATCCTAAGCCCTGGGCTCCAAGGAGACCTGGGGAGAAGGTATCAAAACTAACATGTGAGAGCCAGGAGCACAGCTGGGACACAAGGTGAGAACCCAGTGTGAGGACCCTGGAGAGGAGACGCTGGCAGGATCAGAAGTCCGACTCAAAGCTCAGCAGAGGAACAAATGCCTGGGGCAAGGGTCCTTGTGACTCTCTGCTCCAGGCCATGGTCAGGATGGATCCTGGAGGTCAAGTTTCAAGTGGACCCAAGGGGTGAAGTCAATGGCATATTGTTGCAAGTTTGCAGGGAGCAGAGGTGAGGGACCAGGAAGCCAGTGCAAGGCTCTGGGACCCTCAGCAGCAAGAGACAGGCTGGTCTCTTCTGTAAGATAAAGTTGGTCTCATTTGTAAGATAAAGTTGTTGCTGATCCTGGGCAGGTTGAAAGGTTGGTTTCTAAAGTGAGTTTGGTGCTGAGACGTGTATTGCTTCATAGCTGTGTGACCGATGGAATTAGGCGTGTCATGCGCGGCCAGAATTTTTTGTCAGGAACCCGAGTAGTCAAACCCGTTCGTATTTTTTGAACTCTCCTTCCGTTATTCCAGCTAAAACTTCAAAAGTTCCCTTCCGTGGAGTGCAGCTGGTCTCTGCCCTCCCCCCCCCGCCCCCCACTTCACCAAAAACATCATCTGCACGTATATCTTCTCATAAATGTAAATAAGGAAATAAGCACTGGGTATTTTCTTATACATAATTCATTTGCACAATCACTGAATGGAAAACACGAAATATTTAACTATTAAACTTTCATGGGATGTGGTAACTATGCATTTCTGATGCAAAAAATACATTTTCATGATTTAAATACCATTTTTATGGTAATAACTTGAGGCATTTGGACCAATACCTGCTAGATAATATTTCTTTTGTTTTTTAATAAACTCAATTATTCAATTGAAAAATTAATAAGAGGAAACCTTTGACTGTGTAGTGGAGTTTAATTTACAGATCATTTCTTAATTCTACTGCACTGGAACAAAGTTATAAGTGGTGCAGATCATCAAAAGATTACCATTTCAGAGTTTAAGATTAGTCCATTTAAACTTTATAATGATTTCCCAGAAAATTCTCTGCCTTTCAGAGGAAAGAAATAATGACAACTCACATAGATGAACTTGCTTTGGAAACATCTGACTTCTTAAACAGCCTGTATTTCCTCATTTGGCTCACTTAAAACCCTTGTGAAGACCCTGTTAGACATAAAATAGATAAACTAGCAAGAGCATACTGTATCGTACAAGGGACTCTACTGAACACTCTGTAATGACCCATATGAGAAAAGAACCTGGAAAAGGCTGGGTGTGTGTGTAGGAAGGGCTGATTTACCTGGAAAAAGCTGGGTGTGTGTGTAGGAAGGGCTGCTTTACTTTGCTGTAGACCTGAACTAACACAGCGTTGTGCATTGACATGTGTGTGTGTGTGTTAGGTGTTCAGTTGTGTCCCACTCTTTGCAACCCCATGGACTGTACCTCCAGGCTTCTCTGTCCATAGAATTCTCTGGGCAAAAATACTGGAGTGGGTTGCATTGCCTTCTCTAGGGGATCTTCGGACCCAGGGATCAAACCCAGGTCTTCTTCAGTGTAGGCAGATTCTTTACCATCTGAGCCACCAGCATCAACTATACTCCAATAAAAAATAATTAAAAAAAAATACAACCTGTGAAGTTAAAACATATTCACATTACTTCTCCTTCTGGCCTCTGTAGAGTGCCACCACTCTTGGCCTGAGACTGAGCCCTCTCCAGGGTCACTAGCTTGCCCTCAAGAGAAAGGACTCAGCTGGCCCCACGCATGGTCAAACGTGTCAACCTAAGCGCACCCCACCCACCCCCAGCTGACGGCTACCTTTCCTGGCATCTGATCCTGAAGGCACAGCAAGCACAGTCTGACTGCAAATCATTACCAGTGGGTGCAACACGTGGGCCAGGAAAATACCACACGGCTGGACTTGGACCCTGTCATGTGAATGAGGACCTCACGTCCCTGAGGAAGGGTTCTTGGAGGCCTGGGGGATGCCCACTGGTGCCTTTCAGAGGCCCCTCTGCCCACTGAGGTCAGTAGCCCATCACTCGCCACTAAAACTGATCCACGCGCCCGGAAAAGTTAACTGTCGCCCTGATTGCCGGGGAAACCAGGGGCAGCGGAATGAGTATTTTTAGTGTTCTTTGGTATTCGTTATCAAAAGTTGGCTAAAATCACCTGAAAGTCCATGGCCACGATTTTCCAAGGACAGGAGTAGGAATGTCCGAGGGACGAAACATAGCGTTTCCGCCGTGGGGGCCTCTGCCTGAGATCTCTCCCCTCCTCTGCTTTTCCAGCACATCCTTCAGCACCACTGCCAGGGAGCAGGAAACGCCGGACCCCAGAAGGTATTAGAAAGAGCTGGACCACCGCTCTCTATGTCCTCCCATGGCTGTTCCTGGAGCTGTGGAGGCTGCTTCCCACTGACCCGTGTTCAGATCAGCTGTGGAAATGCAGGGATGAGGCAGAGGAGATGCACCAGACGCAAGACGCTTGGAAACAGGACATTCACAGTTGCAGGACAGAAACCTCACGGGAAGTGTTCTCTCTCTGTGCCCTCGCAGTGCCTGGAAGTACACCATTAACATTTTTTAAAGCATGGGTCGACACGCTTTTGGGGAAGACAGAGGATGACATGGTTGGATGGCATCACCGACTCAATGGGCATGAGTTTGAGTAAACTCCAGGAGTTGGTGATGGACAGGAAGGCCTGGCTTGCTGTGGTCCATGGGGTCACAAAGAGTCGGACATGACTGAGCGACTGAACTGAACTGCAAGTATGGATCATCTCAAGCACAGCAAGAATGTTGGAACAAGCCCCCACCTCGTATCTACCCTGTAGTGGGCATTTCCACAGACCTTAGCCCTTTGCTCATGCAGCTCTCACAGGGCTGCTGAGAGGAGGAAATGAAAGACATGGGACACATGACCCCTGTCAGCACAGGTGTGGGCTGGCATGGGTGCCAACCGGGGGGAGAAGCTTGTCTCGAGATCATCACGGCTCACCCCACTGCTCTGTAACCTGGATGGTACAGGGGGGCCCGCACACTCTCCTGACCAGTAAAAACACAAAATCTCCATGCGATGCAAAGGCTTTTTCCACATACAGGATGCAGAGCAAACATCTGCTAACAAGAAACAGTCTCTTCCAGCAGAGGGAGGAGGCATGTGATTGAGGCCACATCTAACATCAATCAAAGGACCATAGCGAAAGTGTGTGTCGTATTCTCAACAAGCACACGTCTGCAGGTTCTTTTGAATTTGGAGGGATGGCTAGACAGCAGACATCTATTCCAGTTCGTCCAAGGCATTGAGCTGTCCAGAGAGGGCCTGTATTTCCGGTGACACTGTTTGTCTTTCTGGAGGAAGACTGTGAATCCCACAGCTTCATCTGGTGACTAACAGCACATATGAGCAAAGCACCAAATAACTCAAACCTTGTTCTCCGAGGGCTTTCTGCCTGCTGGGTATTGCTTACGTACCATGAGGAACTGAAGTCTAAGTCTCGGGGGTGGAGACCACTGCCGGTGAGACAGCAGAGGACAGCAAATGACCACAGTGAGTGAAAGCAGAATGCACAACCGTCTGTTGATTAAAGGACTCTGAGAACACAGAGTATTAAAACTAATCAAATAGTATCTAATAATATATCAAATAATACAAAAACTAATCAAATGACTCAGAATAAAGGAATGTAAAAAGACAGCATCCAGTGACTAAAACATGAGTGAATAAATAAAAGAGAGATCTGATTAAATGGACACCATCAAAATGAAAAGCTCTGATTTTTTATCATGTTTTGCAAATGTGTTTTGTTGAAGTACAGCTGACTCACAGTGTCAGGTTCATTCCTGCTGTACAGTAACGAGATTCGGTCATACCTGTATATACACTCTTGAGCAAGCTCCCTGTGCTGTATCGTAGGAGCTCGTTGCGTATCCATCCTAGGTATAACAGTATGCACCGGCTACTCTCAACCCCCCAACCCCCATCTCTCCCCACAAAACTTCTGCTCTTTACAAGGTGCTATTAAGAAAACAAAAAGTCAGCCTTGGGTGAGGACGAAATAGTTTTAAATCCTGTATCTTATAAAAGTGTACCGTACAACCCAGCAATTTCACTACCAGCTATATCTCTTAGAGAAATAAAAACATATCCACGTAAAACCTTGGTCATGAATGTTTAGAGTAGCTTTATGTATAATAGCCCGCAACTGGGAACAGCCCAAATGTCATCAACAGGTGAATAGATAAGCAAAATGCACCATCTATATCTGTAGTAATATCTCTCTCAGATTATAGTACTCAGCCATTTAAAATAATAAACCTTTGATGCCCTGCAACCTGGATGGCTCATCAAATAACCATGTTTATTTATTTTTGTTTGTATTTATGTATTATGTTCTGAAAAATAATCATGGTGATTGAATTTACATAAAACGAATACACTGTAGGCTGCCATTTATATAAAATTCTAGATGACACAAACCAAAGCCTGTTGATAGAAATAAGGCCAGGGATTTCGTGTTGATGGCCAGGGACGGGCGGGGAGACCAAGGGGCGCACTGGGGCTCTCAAGGGTGAGCACATGTCAACACTCGTCAAGTTATAGCCTTAACACTCACAGTTCATTATATGCCAATTTTACTTCAATAACACTTTAAAACATACATGAAAGTAAACAGAACAAGAAAAACAACACACTAAAAAATGGAATATAAAAAATGCAGTATAGAAAACAGAAGAACAGAAATATATGAAACCTGGAGAAGACAAATGAGATAGAAACCCAAGCACTTCAATGATTACATTAGATGTGTATGTTCCATACAGTCGAATCATAAGACACAGATTTTCAAACTTGATTTAAAAAAGCAAATCCCACGATAAGTTGTCAGCAGGAGAAACACTTCAGATTCAAGGACACAAATAGCTTGATCATGAAAGGATGAAAAAGATGCTTTGTGCAAACATTGATCGTGAAAGACCTAGAGCAACAATATTAATACCATAGAAAATAGACTCAGAGACAGGAAATATTGCCGAGTCAAAGGGGGACATTTCAGGATGATAAAAAGTGTCAATTCACAGTTCGGTTCAGTTCAGTCGCTCAGTCGTGTCCAACTCTTTGCGACCCCATGGACTGCAGCATGCAAGGCCTCCCTATCCGTCACCAACTCCCAGAGTTTACCCAAACTCATGTCCATTGAGTCGGTGATGCCATCCAACCATCTCATCCTCTGTCATCCCCTTCTCCTCCTGCCCTCAATCTTTCCCAGCATCAGGGTCTTTTCCAATGAGTCAGCTCTTCAAATGAGTCAGGTGGCCCAAGTATTGGAGTTTCACCTTCAACATCAGTCCTTCCAGTGAACACTCAGGACTGATCCACAGGAAAGCATAAAAAATATTAATGTATAGATAATGCTGAAGCTGAAGCTCCAATACTTTGGCCACCTGATGCAAAGAGCTGACTCATTGGAAAAGACCCTGATGCTGGGAACAGTTGAAGGTGGGAGGAGAAGGGGACGACAGAGGATGAGATGGCTGGATGGCATCACCGACTCGATGGACATGAGTTTGAGTAAGCTCCAGGAGTTGGTGATGGACAGGGAGGCTTTGCGTACTGCAGTCCATGGGGTTGCAAAGAGTTGGACATGACTTAGTGACTGAACAACAGTAGACAACTAACAGCAAAGTTCTACCTCTAATGTTAATCACAGGATAATAGAAGGAAAGTGTGCATAGCCTTTGCCCCCTGCTTTTCTCTGCCTGTAGAGGTGAGCAGAAGTTAAGTTCCCTGTGGTTGAGTTTGCAGAGATTATGGCTGAGGCATAAGGCCCACCTGTATTTTGACAGGAAGACCGGTGAATGTGAGCCAGGGGCACAGAGGGTATAGACAGGTATGACTGTAAAAAGGGAAGGAGATGGGGCTGGAGGTGGGACCGGGGATGGACTGAGAAAACAGATGAGAGAAGGAGAGAGAAAAGGACTCTGACCTGCAGCTTCATGAGCTAAGTTCCACTCATCGACTTTCTGCTCACGTAGGAGATAAAATGGGGTCATCCCCACACCGCAGATGGAAGACTGAGGTCCTGGGGGGAGAAGCACCCCTCTCGGGAGCAGGTTTATGACTGAGCCAGACTCCTAAGTGTCTGGTCCACTGGCCACACCAGGCTCCGTGTGGGCAGCCCCTCCAACCACCTCTCAGGGTGACTCCAAGCTCACATGGTCCCTGGGACCGGCTTCTCATGCAGTCTGAGACACAGGAAAGGCCACTGGCACATATTTTCCCAGGATCGAGTTTGCTGGTTCTGCCTGTGAGGATGTGAAAAGAGGGCTTTGAAAGGCAGGTGACTTCCCAGAGATACAGAGGCTCATCTCTCCTTCACCCACCTGGGGTGGCCAGATTGAAATAACAGCACCTTCAAGGACTAGCCGGGTGCATGATGACTCTGCCTCTGACACCGGCTGTGTCTGAGAAGCCAAAGAAGCAGGGTGATTAGCTAAGAGCTCCAGGCACCACCGGGAGACACGGCCCCCACCCTCTTTCCCCAGTGGATGCCCTTGACCTCATTAAAAATAAGATGCGGCAGAAATCAGAGAGGACCCAGCCTCAGCCCTGGAGCCTGCTAAGATTAGTGGGAGTTCTGAATGCCCTCCCCCGCTTCTTGGACCTAGACTTCTAAGGAGGGGCCAGGGGCAGCATGCTCCATTAAAAACCCATCAGCTACAGAAATTATTTTTAGTAAATTGATGACTTCGTGGAGGGCTGGGAATGCTACACAGAGGACTGGAGCGGTGACAGGGACAGCCGGGTCAGACGATGTCAGGAGCTGGAGCTGGAAAGGTGGGGAGCATGTGTGCCCAGCCCTGTCACACCCCAGCTGTGCAAATGTAGGCAAGGCACTTGACTCCTCAGAGCCTCAGCTCCTGTCTTCATGGTAACGATATTGTAAAGGTACAAAGAACCGTGACACAATATGCGAAATGCTTTGTGTAGTGCCTGCCTGGTGCGTGCAGCTGATCGTTATAAACTGTAAGTCAATGCTTTCTTACTAGTCTACATGAAGTCCCTGGCCTACAAGCAGGATATGTTCCATTATTTCCTGTGTTAGAAACCTGTTTATGTCATTGTTGTACCCAAAACACACTGACTGGTTTGCACAGCCAAGTGGTGCTGAACAGCACACATTCTGGAGTCTACTGGGCTTTGAGTCCTGGTTCTGCCTTTCATGGACTCTCAACTCCCAGCCACTCACAAAGCCCTCTTTGTTGCAGTGCTTTGTTTTGTTTTTCTGAAGATAAGAAACATGCAGGGTTGTTGTAAAGATTAAATGAGCTGCTACTGTTATGTATCACCCTTTGTTCCTGAAACGTCTCCCGCCAGGCTCCTCCTCTATCCATGGGGATTCTCCAGGCGAGAATATTGGAGTGGGTTGCCATGCCCTCCTCCAGGGGATTGTCCCAACCCAAGGATCGAATCCTCATTACAGGGGGATTCTTTACCATCTGAGCCACCACGGACGCCCAAGAATCCTGGAGTGGGTAAGCCTATCCCTTATCTAGGGGATCTTCCCAACCCAGGAATTGAATCGGTCTCCTGCACTGCAGGCGGATTCCAGCTGTGCTACCTGGGAAGACCTAAAGATTCAATGAGCTACTTCTATTCACCCTTTGTTCCTGAAAATTCTTTCTCATGAGAGTGTGGACACAGGATGCGCATGGGAACAGGGGGCAGAAGATAGGAGGGGACGAGGTTTCTCTTTATTCCTGAGTGTCCCTGGTTCTGTCTTGAGGCAGATCGCAGTCCGGCTGAAGGCTGCCTGGGCCCCTCTATATCTCAGTTATGACCATGAGCAGATTGATTTGGCTGTAAACCAGGTAGCAGAGGGCCTTCAATTCAAGGCTGCCTCTTTGATTTTGCAGTTGGCTTGAAATCCCAAAGGTGGGGAGGCCTTGCCAAGAGGATCCCAGGAGCAGCGTGGGAAGTGAAGCAGTATCAGGGTTGCCTCATTACCCGCAAAGCCCCTCCCCACCATTGCTGATGGCTACTGCTCCGGCGCGAACACATGGGCTTGCTTAACTGTTCTTGCAGCAGTTTCTGAGCTCCAAGGGCAGAACGCCAACTGCAGAAAGAAACTCTGCTACTTGGGAACAGAAGGGAGGGGAGTCGAGGTTTGATTGTCCTGTTGCTGTTCAGTCTCTCAGTCGTGTCTGACTCTTTGCGACCCCGTGGACTGCAGCACACTAGGCTTCCCTGTTCTTCACTATCTGCCAGAGTTTGCTCAAACCCATGTCCATTGAGTTTATGATGCCATCCAACCTTCTCATCCTCTGTCACCCCCTTCTCCTCTGAAGTATTAGAAAACCTACAGGATGATGTCTCCAGAGCATTTAATATTTAGTGATAAGCACAGTGAGGGATAAAAGGAGATGAGTTTCTGTCCCTAGGGCGCTTACACTCTGTATGGAAGTCTCTTTCCTTCACAGTCTTCAGAGGGTGGTAGCTGAGGGCAGTGTGCTGGGCAAGCCAAACGCAGGGTCTTATCTGCACCTGAATGTATTAGATGGTGAGATTGTGAGTCTAGTCCCAGGACAGATGAAACTTTGGGGGATCTTGGGAGGAGGTAGGCATGTAAGACGAATCCAATTAACTTGTGGCTAGAATGTGAACAATGTGCTTCTTTTTTAATTGGTGTATAACTGCTTTACAATATTATGTTAGTTTCTGCTGTACAACAAACAATGTGAATCAGCTATGTGTATATACATATATTCCTTCCCTCAATCCTCCCTGCTATCAGTGTGCTTTTAAAAAGAAGAACAAGTAACAAGCAAAGAAAAATTATTTGAGGACTCATTAATGAGGGCTTCCCTGGTGGCTCAGACAGTAAAGAGTCCACCTGCATAAGGCAGAAGACCTGGGTTTGATCCCTGGGTTGGGAAGTTCCCCTGGAGAAGGAAATGGAAACCCACTCCAGTTTTCTTTGCCTGGAGAATCCCCATGGACTGTGGAGCTGGCGGGCCACAGTTAATGGGGTCACAAAGAGTCAGACACGACTGAGCGACTAGGCACAGTATAAACCAATGTCTTGAAACTAAGATAGAAAAAAAAAAAAAGAGAGAGAGAATATCCCTGGTCTCTAGGAGTTGGGGCAGGAATTGACTGGGAAAGGGTGTAAGAGGACTCACAGGGCTGATGGTTTTGTACCATGATAGGGCTTAGATTACATAGGCGTATTCATTTGTCAAGCTCAACCGATGTATGCAAAAGACTTGTGCATGTAATCATGTGTAAGAGTTACTTCAAAAGAAAAAAAAAATGTAAAAAATGTTGAACTCTTATTAGTGATAGAAATAAATTTGGAAATAAACATATTAAAAAATATATGTCTGCACATGTTTTGACCCTCCACAAAAAGGGTGACTCTAATTCACCTCTCTTTGCAGACAAGCCGTCTTAATGGTTCACTTCTAATGAGTAGGGCATGGCAGAAGGAACCCAGGGCTGGGTCTTAAAAGAGATACAGCTTCTATCTCAGCTTGAGATGCTTGCCCTCCACATCCAGGTTGACAGACTCCCACAGGGAGTAGCTTCAGGTGTTTCTGACCAATTGCTATTAATAGGAGTTGTCCGGTTGCTCCTCTAACCATAGCATCAGATCAGATCAGATAAGTCGTTCAGTCGTGTCCGACTCTTTGCGACCCCATGAATCGCAGCACGCCAGGCCTCCCTGTCCATCACCAACTCCCGGAGTTCACTCAGACTCACGTTCATCGAGTCAGTGATGCCATCCAACCATCTCATCCTCTGTCATCCCCTTCTCCTCCTGCCCCCAATCCCTCCCAGCATCAGAGTCTTTTCCAATGAGACAACTCTTCACATGAGGTGGCCAAAGTACTGGAGTTTCAGCTTCAGCATCATTCCTTCCAAAGAAATCCCAGGGCTGATCTCCTTCAGAATGGACTGGTTGGATCTCCTTGCAGTCCAAGGGACTCTCAAGAGTCTTCTCCAACACCACAGTTCAAAAGCATCAATTCTTCGGCGCTCAGCGTTCTTCACAGTCCAACTCTCACATCCATACATGACCACAGGAAAAACCATAGCCTTGACTAGACGAACCTTTGTTGGCAAAGTAATGTCTCTGCTTTTGAATATGCTATCTAGGTTGGTCTCAAGACAAGTCTCCTGTCTCAGACTCTTGTACCAACTACGGCACTGTTCCTTCCTGGTCCTTTCTCCTGACAGCTGTTCCTACATGGCCCCAGACTGTGACTCTGCCACAGTGGTCAGCCTTGTGTGACCCACACCATGACCTTGGTCTGTGTGCCTTTCAGCCAGCACCACTCACTGACCAGTGCAAAGGCAACCCTAAGTGTAAGTGGCTTTCTCAGGGCTTGACTCGTAAGCAAGGAGGAAGCTCTGCCTGTATGAATGATATTCTTTACTGGGATGCCACAGTCCCACTAATTCCTGGTGGTATCACTTAAGGACTGCAAACTTCCTCTGCGGCTGCTCTTGGCTCCCTGCCCCACCAAATGATTAACTGTTGTAGCTGGAGGCATTTAACCACCAGCCCCAGACTCTCTGTCTACTTCTGTCCTTGGTGAGGGAATCACAAGGACTCTTGGACCATAGTAGAGGGACTTCAGGCAGCTGGGCCACTTTCTCCATTCTGATCACTGCTTTTCTGCCAGGTCCCTGGAGAGCTGGCCACGCACAGAGCCAGATTCATCAGCTGACTTGCCTTCTGGGAACTGAGACTTTCGTTTATCCCTTGAGGCCTGAGGAGCAAGGCCGTCCTTTCCCCAGCACATTTTTCACAGCTGGAATCCTGGGCATGAAATTCATTCTCTGTGAGTTGTTCCATAGTATTTCCCAGATGATAGTGACCACCTTCATGGAATGTTTCCCCACCACTGAGGCGATGACTCCTGTCTGCTCTGTCCCCGTGCTTTGCTGGGATCCACATTGTAAAGTCCACTCATCAGACCTCACACCACTGGCTACATCCTACATCCTTATGATACAATGGGAGGTTCTAGGACACAAGCTGGCTTGTAGGGACCACTCTGGGAATGTCGTGGAGGGGATAAGTTACAAGACAGAGGGAAGGCTTTTCCTGAATGAGGAAAGCAAGCCAGTGTGACTGCTCCACTCAGAGAAATCTCTCCTCTCCCTGGGCCCCGGGTGACAGTCAGCGTCGCCTTGTCACCGCCTCCACCTGGCACTGGGAGTGAGCCCCAGGGTGCCTGCCACGGACTCCACTCCCCCCAACACAGCCGCCTGCCGGAGTGACTGGGTATGGCCTCCTGAGGATGCTGGATGAAGGTCATGGTGCACGTGTGCGTGCTCAGTCACGTCCGACTCTTTGTGACCCCACGGACTGTAGCCTGCCAGGCTCCTCTGTCCATGGGATTCCCTGTCCAAGAACATTGGAGTGGGTCGCCATGTCCTCCTCCCGGGAATCTTCCCGGCCCAGGGATCGAACCTGTGTCTCCTGGTCTTATATACATTTCAGAAGGGTCCTTTACCACTAGTACCACATGAGAGGCCCGACCAACGCCATTCGGAGCCACTGTCCCCGAAAGAGCTACCAGTCCTGTTGGTGAGCCAGGAACCTGTCAGTAGACAGGACCAGTCTTGTGGGTCAAATCCTCAGGGAAGAAAAGCTTCCTAACATGTGACGGGGGCAGGGGGACAAAATCCAGACCCCCTGTGGCAGAGAGTGTTGCTGCTCACAGAGGATCCGCACGGGGCTCTCCACTCTCAGACCCCTCCTTGTCTGAGGCTAATGCAAGCACGTGCGTCTTCTGTGGCCTGGCTCGCTCTCTCCGTCTCTCTCTCCCTCCCTCTTTATTCTTCTCTCTCCCTCCTCATTCCTTTCTCTTTCCCTTCATCTCTCTCTCCATGAACCCAGAAGGAAAGGATGCTAAGACACTGTAGCTGCATTATGAAAACAGTAGAGACCCCAGAGTCGCTACCAAGAACAGCACGCAGGCCCCTGAGAGGCACGGAGCAGAGAGACAGAGGGGAGGTCACACGGGGTTCCCACGCAGGAGGCCCACTCAGCCGCGTGCGTGAGAACCAGGGTCTCTACACATGCCAGGGTTGAGAGGCTAGGGTCCATTTGCTACAGCAGCTTAGCTTGTTCTAGCCCATCTAATATACTCTGGGTATTGTTGGGATTTCTTCATCTTTGGTTTTCTACTCATCTGTTGTGAAACTTGCAGGACTGAAGTTCTGTTGAGACACGCTAAGTAGTTCAACGTGGAATCATGGTGACCAGTGGGAACTTACGTACTAGCAGTCTTGAAATGTCCACTGTAGGACTGAAAGTGAAAGTGAGGTCACTCAGTTGTGTCCGACTCTGCAACCGCATGGACTGTAGCCCACCAGGCTCCTCCATCCATGGGATTTTCCAGGCAAGAGTACTGGAGTGGATTACCGTTCCCTTCTCCAGGGGATCTTCCCAACCCAAGGCTCGAACCTGGGTCTCCTGCATCACAGGCAGACACTTTACCGTCTGAGCCACCAGGGAAGCTGTAGGACTGGAGGGTCTCAAAGCGATAAACTAAGAATACTGCTTTAGATGCGAGGTTCCATGGGTTGTGTGTGTCTCTGGGGCAGAAGGAACAGCAGATAGAGCCAAGATCCCTTCTCCCTGGGGAGACTGTTACCCCTTGAAAAGAGATACTGAGCAGAGAGGCTTGAAGGCCCTTTGCTAGAGGACCTGACTTCACACGGCTGAGAGCAGGTCCAGATGGAGGCTCTGTCAGGACAGAAGGCCAGAAGGCAATATCCGACCCACACTTATCTTAAGACCTCTTGCCAAACTTGAGATGCTGCTCACGCCAAGACACCTCTGTCTCAGAGCTCTCCTTGGAGTGGTTGGTTGCCCCCTTTTCCCTACTTGGCTGGCCTGTGTCGTGTTCTGCATGTGAGCAATCTGTGATTCATGAATTGAATGTTGGCTACTGGTCATGTATCTCCAATCCTGTGATTCTTACCTGTCCCTCCTGCCAGGCCCTGCAACAAACAGGTATTCTGGAGGGTGGCCCAGAGAGAGACTGGTGAGCTGGGCATTTCCGGTGGAGAAGTAGCATGTACCGAGAACTCTGGGGTGACTTCCCTGGTGGTCCAGTGGTTAAGACTCCCTGGACTGTAGCCCAGCAGTCTCTTCTGTCTATGGAATTCTCCAGGCAAGAATACTAGAGTGGGTAGCTATTCCTTTCTCTAGGAGATCTTCCCGACCCAGGGATCAAACCCAGGTCTCCTGCATTGCAAGCAGATTCTTTACCATCTGAACCATGAGGGAAGCCACACTTTCACTTTCAAGAACTCTATGGGGACATCTCTGGTGGTCCAGTGTTTAAGATTCTACAATTCCACTGCAGAAAGCACATGTTCGATCCTTGGTCAGGAAACTAAGATCCTGAAAGGCACACGGCCAAAAAAAAAAAAAAAAAAAAATTCTAAAGTGGGATACAACACAAACAAATGTGGGAAGTTTAAGCTTCTCCTCTGAAGTCACCCAGAATAACTTTTGCTGACAGTAAATCTCCAATCACAAGCTGTAAATCATTTTGCATATTATTAGTCCTGATGAGTTTTCAGTGTGATGTGACATATTTCAGGCCCCTCCATCAATTGTCAAGAAATGAAATGTCAGATTCTGAGTTGCTTGGCCTAATGGAGAGCAATGAAAGAGCATTATTTGCAAAGCTTACCAGCCTGGAAGGAGCCCCAGACTGATAGTCAGGCTGTCGATTCTAAGCCCAGCCCCTCCCAGCTCCAGCCAAGGCCGTGAATACGTATCAGTTGAGCTATTACTGTGAATGAGAAGGTTGGAAATGATGATCTTCATGGTTTCCCTAATAGCTCAGTTGGTAAAGAATCCACCTGCAATGCAGGAGACTCCAGTTTGATTCCTGGGTTGGGAAGATCTGCTGGAGAAGGGATAGGCTACCTACTCCAGTATTCTTGGGCTTCCATTATGGCTCAGCTGGTTAAGAATCTGCCTGCAATGTGGGAGACCTGAGTTCAATCCCCGGTTGGGAAGATCCCCTGGAGAAGGCAAAGGCTACCCACTCCAGTATTCTGACCTGGAGAATTCCATGGCCTGTATAGTCCATGGGGTCGCCAAGAGTTGGACACGACTGAGTGACTTTCACGTCCATGGTCTCCCCTTGTTTTGATAGTTGTGTACTATTGTGATGCTAACAAGGCTTATATTTCCTGAAGTTTGTCTCTCTTTGTTACTCCAAGAAAGCTCAGCAAAGCAAACAGATTGAACACATCCGCAGCCATTTGATTGCAACTCAGAAGGGGGCACCATGACTCTGATGGGTAGCAGGGGAGGCTGGCTTTGGTCTTGTGACATCCTGGTAGGTGGAACTCAGTCTTGGTGAGAGATCTTCTAAGAGAGGAGAACCTTCCTGGTTTGTTCATAGGAATGCTCTTGGTCAGCCTCATGGATATCTGACCCCACAACCTGTCCTTTGTAAAGACCACTGAAGTGAAGTGAAAGCCACTCAGTTGCACCCGACTCTGTGAACCCATGGACTGTAGCCCACCAGGCTCGTCAGTCCATGAAATTCTCCAGGCAAGAATACTGGAGTGGGTCGCCATGCCTTCCTCTAGGGCATCTTCCCAACCCAGGGATTGAACCTGCGTCTCCTACATTGCAGGCAGTTTCTTTACCATCTGAGCTACCAGGGAAGCCAAAGACCACTGGACTTTGTTTAAATGCTGGGAGTTTTCAAACTAAGCATTAACATGACTTGTCAGCCAGATGAATTTGGACAAGTCACTTAACCTTGCTGAGCCTATAACTCCATTTGTACAATAGATATAATCGTATCTACTTAACAGAATTGTTACCTGTATTCAGTGAAGTTCTATATAGGAAAACCTATAACAAAATCTGTTTGACAGAGTAGACTCGTACAAAATTTAATGAACAGAGAAGTACAGGGGGGTAGATGGATGGACAGATGGCAAGTATTCTATCCAGAACCAACTACTGGGGGTGGGGGACTTCCCTGGTGATCCACTGGTAAGAACCCACCTTCCAATGCTGAAGACGTGAGTTCAATCTCCGGTCTGGGAACTGAGATCCCAGACGCCTAGGGGAAACTGAGGCCAAGCACCACAACAAAGACCCAGCATAGTTAATTTTTTTTTTTTAATTAAACCAACTACTGGGGGGAACCATCAGTATGACATGAAGCTCACCTCCTCCCACAAATAAAACCAGCTACTTCCTGGAGAGACAGAGACTATCTTAGGATATTGTTAAGGGGTTTGTGGCTTGAACCAAAACATTGCTTGAATCTCTTTGCATTATACTTTTGCTATCTTCTACGGAATGGGTTCTCTAAATTCTGTATCTGCTGCCTAAAGAAATATTTTTATAATATTATTTTTCATTAACTAACCTCTGGGTTCACTTCCATAATTTTTTTTTTTTTTTGGCTGTGCCCCATGACATATGGGACCTTAATTCCCGAGCCAGGGGTAGAATCCACGCCCCCCTCCCCTGCACTGGAAGTGCAGAGTCTTCACCCCCGGTCCACGAGGAAAGTCCCAAGGAGTGCTTTTTCCCTCATTATTGGTCTTAAGGCTAATGACATCGAGCTACTCAGCCCCCATTGTTCTGCTGTTTTTGGATTTCAAAACATTCTGCTCAACTTTCCATTTACTTCATGACTTTACAAACTTTGATCACCCTGACTTTTCTGCCTTCTTTTTCTAGCTTGAAGAGTTTTGTTCTTTTTAGGTTATCCTCCTGAGACAGCCTCCGTATCCCCTTGATCTTATGAAGTTTTCTTCTTTTAAGTCATCTCCAGCACCATTATGTCATTATTCTTAAGAAGCCCTGACTTTCAGTTTAACAACATGTGGGATGGGAGGGGGAGAGAATTGAGATCAAGTCAGTTATGAAATCAGTGCTCTGAAAATAGAAAGATATGGTACTTGCCACCTGAGTGACAGGGGCTTTGATGTACCCCACCCTGATACGCTATCCAACTCTTTCCACACCATAGACTGTAGCCTGCCAGGCTCCTCTGCCCAGGGGATCCTCCAGGCAAGAATATTGCCATTTCCTTCTCCAGGGGATCGTCCCAACCCAGGAATCGAACCAGGGTCTCCTGCATTGCTGGCAGATTCTTTACTGACTGAGCTATTAGGGAAACCCCTCGAAATGCTAAAAGAAAATGAGAACTGATGTTAGCACAGGTCTGTGTGCCCAAGGCTCAGTAAGTCCAAACAAACTGAAAGGTTGGTGTTCGGAGCAAAGAAAGATTCATTGCAGGGCCATGCGAGGAGACGGGCGGCTCACGCTCCCCTCAGATTCATCGCACGGCCACGCGAGGAGACGGGCGGCTCACGCTCCCCAAAATACCCCAAGATCCTAGAAGGGTTTTGGCAAAGCACTTTAAAAAGCCAGATGAGGGAGGAGGGTCTCAGCGGATGGGATGAGCTCACGCACTGTTCTCTGATTGGCTGATGGTGAGGTCACAGGGTGGGGTCACAAGTGTTAACAGGATCGGTCCTTAGGCTCCAGAGACCTGGGGGTTATATGCTCCTGACCAAGTAGTTAACATCTCCATTTGGTGGGGTTTTCACATCTGTGGAACAGCTCAGGAGATGTGCATCAGATACTATTATGTAGGTCCTTCAGAGAGAAGGCACAGCAGAAGGGATGGGGGCGGCCTGTCCCAGGAAGACCCCACAGGGTCCCGCTCGGTTACACTGGGAGTCCTTCTGGGGTGCGTCTAGTCTAGTCTCATCCACACTTGCTCAGTCGTAAGAATCTTCCAAAGCACTGGTTAAATATTCAGACCCCAAGGCTCTGCACAGACCTGTGCTGTCCAAGATGGTGGCCAGCGGCCACAGGGTGCGACTGGGCCCTTGAAAGGTGGCCACTCCAAGCTGAGTTATATTGTATGTGTATAATACACCCTAAGTTTTACAGTCTTCATTCAAAGAAAGAATTGAAAACATCTCACCACAATTTTCTATCGACTACATCCTGCAATAAGAGATGATAGCATTTTCAATATATGGCATCAAAGAAAAGATTAGAATTAGCTTCACTTATGTCTTTATGCTTTTTTTTAAAGATATGGCTGCTAGAACATTTGCCACGACATGACCGGCCCACACTACATGCTGCTGGACAGGCTGGTCCAGACATATGGAATCAGAGTCCCCGTGGGCGAGGCTTACAGGTGTCCAGCGTTCCTGGTGATACTTATTTGACTGGGAAAACTGGGAGCACGGTGAACTCATTTGACAGAGGAGGAAATTCACATTCAGAGAGTCTGATCAGCTTGTCCAAAGTCATGCCAAGATCCACATTGTAAGGGCCAGCGAGTCAAACTCTAACCTCATCACAATGGACGCTGGCTAAGTGCAGAAATGTGGAGCAACTTGTCCACTGATGCTGAGAGCAGTATCTTACAAACACATGCTGAATGGATGAGGCCACTTAGACACAATGTTCATGAAGCTAAAGGCATGATTCCAATCCCCCAGAAGCCTGGTCTGCTGCGTTCTCTTCTCCAGGCTGCAGCAAAGAGGGTTGTTATCCACCAGGGAAAGAAAGACAGGTTAGAGGCCATCGAGAAACTATCCTTGCTTGAAAAGCACAGCACAAATCACATTAGCATCTCCTGGAGAGCGTCCTCTTCACAGGCAGGTTTGGCATTCAACTCATATCCATTCCGGGAGTGTCCTAGGAGTCATTTGTACC